>NC_139595.1:14793355-15245855 GCF_946808225.1 Silurus aristotelis | reverse complement strand
ATGAAAAGAGAGAGAAGGGTAGAAAGAGAGAGAGGGAGAGGGCTTGAATGGGACAGGGAGAGAGACAAAGAAAGGGATAGAGGGGTAATAGAGAGAGGGAGTAAAAAGTATTGAAAGAGAGAACGTTGAAAAGAGGCTTCTCCCGTTAGGGGTCGCCACAGCGGATCATCCGCATGTTTGATTTGGCACGTTTTTACACTGGATGCCCTTCCTAACGCAACCCTCCCCATTTATTCAGGCTTGGGACCGGCAGTAAGAGTGGCTGGGGTTGGTTCCCTGACTGGGGATCGAACCCGGACCGCAGTGGTGAGAGCGCCGCATCCTATCCACTAGACCACCAGGAATTTCTATAATCCTAGGCTAAAATCTGTTGTCTTTAATCACTGGTTTAGTCACCAACAGTCGATTCATTGCTGTTGCAAAGTTTTTTCTTCCGATTCTCCAATTCTAGGAGTGTCAGAAGTCTTTGGACACTTTCCTGCAGTGTGACTTCTCCTACGACGACCGTCAAACCAAGAACCAATAAGAGCGTGAAACCCGAGGACACAATTAGCGTGACAACTTCCAACTACCTCAGGGAAAATGTCGAAACGAGTCAGGTGGACACTACAGCAAGAAGAGAAACTGAGTTGAGTTATGGAGGGTAAAGTAGTGTTTGTATGTAGGTTTTATAATCAAGGCATGTCATGATCAAAATGAATGTTAAAGAGTGTTTTTGTCTACACTAGTAAAGGACAATTAAAAATCGCACAGTGTGCTCCTTCTTCTGCTGCTGTGGTTTTTAATACTCTAATGTACAAAGACTGACACACATACACAGGGTTTTCCAGTCCTAGTTAAACTACCAATCCGCTCTAATTACTCATTATTATTTCCAGGGACTCACCAACACCACGAGAAGAATCTAATCTCATACTGTTACCCAATGCAGATCATTCATTCAAAATCGCTGTCGGATCAGAGCCAATGGGGAAATCCAGCTCCCAGCAACTACTGCAGTCTCCATATAAGACTGCTGTAAATTCCAACTCCCAGACCACACACACACTCTCTCTCGGTTCAACTCGCCAAGCTACTAATTGAACACAAATCATATCAAAAAAACTTTTTTCCTTGTTTTTAAGAGACACATTCATATTTCTTTGGTGTACTGTAAATGCAACAAGCTAAGTCATTTAACAGTATGAAGACTTTGACCAAACAAATATATAAATGTACAGATGTTGCACTTTATTCTAAATAAGAAATGCTCCCTTAGCAAGAATAACAGCTTTACACACTCTTGGCATTAGTACGTTTCTCCAGTGGTGGGCGATCAGGGCCAACAAAGTCTTCTCTGCTGGTCTAAACACTATCAGAAGCACTGACCTACATTTACAACCTAAATTCTAATATTTGTTCCATGAAATTGTATAAATTTTTTCCAAGAGTTTATTCTCTTTATTTCGTAGCGTTTCTCTTGGCTGCATTGCTTCCAGTACGTGTATGTGGATGCTCGATTTTTTGTCCAATCAGATTACAGCCTCTATGTGCTGCCATGTCAATCTAACCTGCCCAGGGCCTTCAAAATCTGTAGTGCTGGCCTTTGTACCTTAGTCTCTATAAGAAATAAATCAATCAGATTGGTTACAGCTAAGTTCAACTAGCAAAACACGTCTGTAGCGCAGGAAAGGGTTTGTTCGCCACTTCTAGACCAGTGAATACGAGCAGTACCACTGGCTTACAGCCTCTGAGAAACGTTGCAAATTATGAGTATGCATCTCTGTTAAATAGGTAAAAATACTGTATGTTTTTTTCATGTTATTAGACAAATATTGTTTCTGAACTGCTCCAGATGATGTAGGTGCACAGTTGCGGTTGTAATGTAGAGGTTTGGAGTTGTCTTAACTGGGTTTCTTGCTTTAGTAAAATGCTATACACCCTCCATATGCGAAATGCCTTTCTCTTTGTAATTATATTGCGTTTTGCAACGTGATAGTGTTGATTAAGAGGTGGATTAAGTCGAGTAAATCATTTGCTGAGAATTTAAAAAGAAATTTACGATCTGGTTATAAACCTTGTTAAAACAAATGTTAGTTCAAGGTGGGCAGGTGGATTGGTGGGTTACTAATCAGAAGGTCAGGGGATAAGCCCTGGTATCACCAATCTGCGAGCCCTTAAGGAAGGCCCTTAACCCTCAGTGCTCCAGGAGCTGACCCCAGTTGCCTAACATCAGTGGGATATGCGAAGAAAAAAATTCACTGTGCTGTAATGTACATGTGACAAGTCTTTCTTTCTTTCTTTCTTTCTTTCTTTCTTTCTTTCTTTCTTTCTTTCTTTCTTTCTTTCTTTTTTTAATGAACATTTTACCTCTTATCTGTTAGGAATTTAGAACACTCGAGAAATCAATCCTTGGAAAACATTGATCATGATCATACCCAGCTAATTGCTGACTGATTTTTTTTTTCATCCAAATCAAGTGTCGGATCCAATTATCCCAAGAATGCAAGCACGTATTGATAGCTACAAGTCATGATAGATGCTTAGATCAGGATCAAAAAGGTAAAATAAAGGAGCTGAACACAAAACAGTGAAGAAAATGCAAGTGGAAAGTGTGTGATTACAGTACAGGAACAGCATGATCTCACTTCTCCAGGGAACTCATTATAAGTGATTTACTCAACTAGCAACTCCGAAAGCAGACATGGAGGCAAGGCTTGATTACTATATCTGCATCCATGGTTGATTCTGAATTGCGCATCTGTTTTTTTTTTTTTCCACACAGGCCTTTTGGTTCGGAAAATCGATCGATATGCACTTGGTGTATGATGTTTGCAATGTGGGTGAACAAAGGCGCAGCCTTTATTTGGTTATAATTATGTTGTCTATGTATAATTAACACATCTGTGGCTGCGATTACTTTAGACCAGAGGTGGACATTATAATAATAATAATAATAATAATAATAATAATAATAATAATAATAATAATAATAGATATTTAATCTGCTTACTCAAAAATGTATTTATAATGAATGATGAGAATTGCATATCTTAGGGATGTGCATTTTCGATTAGCATCTCGATGAATAGGCAACAATACAATACATTAAAAATACATATGAAGCAGCTACCGATGCAGAGCAATACGATTCACCCTTATTACGATGCAGTGCGATTCCATTTTGATTCGATTCAACACAATGCAATGCAGTGCAATACGATGCAATGTAAAAAAATATGATGCTCTGCAAAAAGCTTTTATTTCTTAAGCTCAAAAAGACAGCAAATCAAAAATTTACTTTAGTGCCTTCAAAGTTCTAACACATGGCCTTTTCATAAACAGGATATTGTATTGCACGAAAAAGAAAGAAAGAAAACAGATGAAATAAAAACAGACTGTTTTGTCTCCAGGAAGATGCAGCTCTACCTCTGCCATGTTAATCTAGACTATCTTCTATGTGACTCTTAGGACACGCCTCGGCCTCAGTGGTTGTGAAACGTCGCATTCACATAGCAGCAGTGGTGCCGAGAGAACGCGCTTGAGAAACAATTTAGCAAAAATTTTAGGAGAAATCAATCTACATATAAAATATTGGTCACAAATAGGGTTTGCAAGGGATGGAAAATTATCAGTAAATCTTGGAAATATTCCAAGTTGAAAACCTTACAGGAATTTAAGGGAATGTATCGGAATGAATTAGTAATTTAGGGAAACTTATATAAACTCTATCAATGCTGACATGCATTCAAACTAATGCAGATTTTTTTTCATGACTTTTTAACTTTGATTTAATTGTATGTAATATTCATGTAATTTACCTGATTTATTGCCAAGATAAAAATTTTTGTGTGCAGGATTTAAAAAAACGATGTGTGTTATGTTATGGAGGAATGCACAGTGTATGTAGGGGGTGTGGCCTCAGCCCTTTGTGTATGTGATTGATGAATGTGCAGAGTAAAAATGTAACTGAATTTGCATTAAATCTGGATGTTTTTCCCCAAATTATTGTGCAATATGTTTTTTCCATCTACATGTAGGTTCTCTGTGTCAGGGATTCACCCTGCCACGCCCCCCTCTGTAGCTGTCAGGGATTCACCCTGCCACGCCCCCGTCTGTAGCTGTCAGAGATCCACCCTGCCACGCCCCCCTCGATAGCAGTCACGCTGCTTCCCAAGATTACCGACAGCTGTGGCTCATGAAAGATCAGACTACATAAACTCACGTTCTTGAGTCACAGGCTGTCGGTCGTTATATTGTCAAGCTGGACAATCGCGTGGCTGCTCGACCGCCGGCTGTATATGCGAATTCCACTTCCGACTTGGATTACTCATTGCCGAAGGCTTTATGGATTATGCTTGGGACATTCGAACTCATAGCGGACAACGCGTATCGAGCGGATGTCTTTGTTTGTTGTTTTCAACGGCTTATGAGTGTTTTTGTGTTGTACGGTTGTTGAAATAAAAGGACAATGATCGGACTATATCGGCTTCCGCGTCTGCAGCCTGACACTCTGTTATAGGCTTACATGCAATGTTTTTTAATTCACATTTATTTATATTAATTCTTGTTGATTATCATAAATTCCTATTGATTTCCATTGAAACTTCCCGAATTTGCAACCCTAGACACAAATCTTATACACGTTCTAAGTATCGTGCATCTACTAATAATTAGATATAAATAAATAATATTTTAATGATGCAAAATATGTTAAAAATGATGACTCGTGACACAAATGCTAACTTGTATCCTGTGCAGACATTTTTAAACCGATGCATCACACCGTTAACTTATGCCGATGCGAATCGGTGTATCTTACCGTTCCTTGTATGAATATATTTTATGAACTGAGTTTCAGATATTTATGAAATTAATCTTACCAACAACAAAAAAACTCTGTGTGTTACATTGTTGAGCTCAGGCTCATTCATTTATATCAACTGTCCTGCAGCTGAAGAAGCCCCAGAACCAGACCACATCCTGTAGAGTATCTGGATCTGATGCCATTTCATACGAACAGACTAATAAACTCTAAATGATCAGTCATCTTCGATAAGTCTCTCTGCCATTTCCCATCATTCATCCCTCTCTCCCTCTCGCTCCCTCTTTCTTTCAGAAATATGAGTCTTCGCTTCGCTCTCAGGCACCTGCAATAAATCTCGACTTCTCCCATCTAACAAAAAATAAAAATCAATGGCTAATTTGGGCACATTCCTTTATGGGCTAAATGTGTGTGCAGAGAAACATACACTTGGCCCATAAAACACACACACACACACACACACACACACACACACACACACACACACACACACACACACACACACACACACACACACACACACACACACACACACACTAATGGAGCCCACGGTTGTCTTCTCTTAAGTGCCTGAAGATATACAGCCAAGGGTTGGATTGCAGGGCTGTTTAGTAAGCAATTTATTTATTAACATTTATCTATTTAACTTCATAAAAACATTAATAAGAAGGTGTTGTCGATGGTAGGTAAGCTCTTCCAGCTAAGTTTTATAAATCAGTGGAGGACATTCTCTTATCTGATTATCATAAATCCACTGTCTGTCGAACAGCAAAATGAAAAGAGTGCAAAATACAGTAGGCATGAAGGAATGCAGGTCTTTTTACCTTCTACCTTTCTATCGTTTTGCAAAATATATTCCTCCTATCTCATTTTTCACACACACACACAAACATGACAGTAGTGCTGACTAATGCACTGGTCTGCCAGGCCACCTGACTTTAACCCAGGTATCAGAATACTTGGAACATAACCTTATGTAGAAACCAACATTTGAAACTAGAGTTTTATTTTTATCTTTTTGATAAATACAACAAAAAAGCCCTACTTATCATCCTAATATGTACTTTGTAATGCTGTTCACCAGTGGCTGGTTGTGCATTTCAAAAAGTGACGAATAATCCGTGACCATTATTTTATATGTAGATTGATTTCTACTAACTGTTATTTCAAGCATTTCTCTCAGCTCCGCTGCTGCTACGTGAATATGACTTTTCACAACACTACAGAGACGGAGGCGTGTCCTGAGAGTCACATATAATACAGATTAACATGGCAGAGGCAGAGCTGCATCTTCCTGGAGACAGAACAGAACAAAATGTCTAATATTATTTCAGATTTGTTTGCATTAAAGGGGCCTGTTTGTAAAAGGACCATGCATTAGAAGTTAGAAGGCACTTGTGTAAATTGATGATTTGCTGTTCTGAACCAAAGAAATAAAAGCAAATATTTGGTTCAAATATTGAATTGAATAGAATCATATTTTTAAAATGGCATCATATTGCATTGAATCAAATCGAAATTGGATCGCTCTGCATCGTATTAGGGGTGAATCGTATCGCATCGCATCGATAGCTGCTTAATGTGTATCTTTAATGTATCGAATCGTTGGCTATGCTTTGAGATGTGAAGACGCGTCAGTGATGGAGATGCACGTCCCTGTTTCACACTTAGACCTTCAGTGGTGTCCTATCTGAACCAATCCAGCCTCTTAATACCATCATATACACAAGACAGCTATAATCTCATGCAGATGTTTTCCTGATTTTCTGCATTTTCTCCTGTGCATTTCAGTTTTCCTGGGGATTTGAAATGGCAAATCTATGGGAAAACAATGAGAAATTCCATGAGAAAACACAATTAAATGGTCTTCGACCTGTTTTGGCCGACTTTCCACACGATGTCCAGCTTGTCTTGAAAACTCCGTCTTGTTAATGTCTTTGTAATTATATCTTCAGCCAAATCAATTTGTTCCCCTTTGTCAGCCATTGTAGAAGAGCTATTACATCCACATGTATATACAGTATTTGTAACATGTAACTTGTGCAATTTGCTACAGATGCAGGTTGCAAGTCTGACTAGTGTGCCCTCTGAACATCCAATCAAAGGATGGAAAAAAACTCGGACATGAAGCAACGCCTGCTAGGGGGCCTTGGAGGGGCCAAACTGCAGGCTTTTTGGTTAACAGCTTTAAGCAGCATAAATTTGAATCTAACAAGAGCCCGTGCTGTTCGTTTCGTCTGGCCGTACGGCAAAACGTGATGTGGCGGCCGAAATCTGATTGGATAAAATCTCGAACCGAAACTTACACTCGGTGGCGCTGCAGCAGTAGCAGAGGGAGCACAACAGAGAACTGCTATAAAATGAAAAGAATGGACTGTTGTAAATAATTTAATATGCATTAATTTGGCATAAATATATTCAGTTAATAATTCTGATAGGGATTAGTCCTGCAAAGAAGACCTTGCTGGCCCTGATGGCTCTAGACTTCAGTTCACAGAGAGGTGTATCTTGTTACACTTTAAACATCTGCTCTAAATGAAGATCCATTTGCAGCAGAGGGTGATTCACTCTTACATTATTCATCTGTTAAAGTGATTACAAAAAGCCTTCCTTGTACTCATTTAAGTTACTCTATTATAGAAATAGCCATCTATCCTGAACACCACAAACTGAGCTTCTCTAATACCATTCTCATCCCCATTTCACTTCAAACACTGAAGCCACTTGACCAATAGCTCTAAAAAAGATTACAATGGCCAATCAAATGGGAAGAAAGCCCTAATGCGGGAAACAATCGAATGATATAGAACCTCTAATGGAGGAACTGTTTCGAGCCCTTGAGCAAAAGGAGCTAACCATTAGCCTATTGACTTAGTGCGATTTTCTAGGCCTGTCTTGAAGAGTAATTAAGAGCAGCTTTATAACAGCCCAGTCATTACATCCATACTGCTGTGTGGTTTTTCACCAACCAAGAAAATCTGGTGTTTCTCTCAGTGCTGCACTACAGAGCTAAAAATGCAGTATACAGTATATGTTCTTATTTATATATATATAATAATATATATTTCATTAATATAGGAAAACCTTGTAGCATTACCAGGTTGGTCCATGTCTGAATGCATAGGGGTTTACAATTTGTCTTTATTTCCCTTTATTACAAATTACCAGCTAAGAACCGGAAAATACAGACATGTTTAAAGTAGGAAATCAATTACAGAGGCAAATTACAATGCAGTTTATAGTCAAAGGTTTATACCTCCCTAGAAACCGAACTGTATCATTTGAATGTGTTTTCTGAACATTTTATACCACATTTATTCTTCATTTGCTGTTTTAATAATATCCACTCTTCTGGGAAGATATTTCACTAGATTTTGGAGTGTGGTTATGGAGATTTGAGCTCAATTCCGCCACAATGGTTTTAGTAAAGCCAGGTCCTGAAGTAAGTTGAGGAGGCCTGGGGTGCAATTATCAGCCTGAAGTGCAATTTATCTCACAGGTGTTCAATAGGATTGACGTCAGAGCTCTATAGGAGGCAATTTATGATCTTCCACTCCAACCCATGTATATCTTCATAGAGCTGGCCTTGTGCACAGGGACATCATCATGCTGGAACATGTTTGGACCTCCTAGTTTAAGTGAACTGAGCGCATCTGAAGGCATCCTAAACAATTGTGTTGGTTCAACTTTGTGGTAACAGTTTGAGGAATATACACATGATGACGTCTTCCATATGGTGTGTCTTAAAGGATCTTAACTATTGTTAGAACTATTAATTGAACTTCTTTGTTGATATCAAGTTATCAAAAAACAAGTTATCAGACACTACGCACTCAAAAAAATTGAAGATTCTGTTTAAAGGCCAGTTATATCTGTGGCAACATCGCCAACTGTTATTAATATGATGACAAATGAGATACTCCCCGAATGCGTCATGGTTACTTATCATACTTGAAACCTGATTTCAAAGCAGATTTCAATGCAATTTCCAATAGACAACCAACAGCTGTGCGATTAGTCATAAGAAATGCTGAGACGGCTGGAAAGCGTGAGCATCCTGAAGACCTTCTCATGGCTTCGCCAGCATATGCACCTTTTAATTGCATGCATAAAAATAGTAAAAACTTTTCAACCACTAATAACCAGTGATTAATTCGTTCGCAGAAAGTCGTTTCAATGATTTTAGTCTAGTCTAGCTTAGCGGCAAGGCTTGCGAGAAACTCACGAGCATTATACCAAGCTACAGGATGCGAATTGAATGGCACACCCGCCTGCTGATGTGACCATAAATAAAGTGTAAATAATGTATTCAGGGGTAGGGACAGCTCACTGGATCACAGAGGCCAGCAATAAATAAAACAAAGGCCACAAATGTGACTGGTCTCACACTCAAGGTTCATATTGTCAATTTCAACCCATTCATAGCACACATTCCAGCAATTGATGCATGTAATGATCAGATCATCCTTCAAGCCTGAGAACATGTGGTAAGAGTCTAGTAAAATAAATCCTATATAAGAGGTTATGGGCATATCTATGTGCATGGATTACTTTGCATTTGAAAACCTTCTTAGTATACTCTTTAAAGTGTATAGAGGGCTTAAGATATGCAGCATTCAATAAACCCTTCTTCATCTTTCGCCCATTAATCGGCAGCTTTTAGAGGGTAACCGTGCCCCTGGGAGGAGCAGGATGAAGGAAATGAATAAAAATAGAGAGAAGGTTAATTATGTGTGTGTTCTAAGGAGACTATTGCTGAGGTTCTGCATATATCCTGAATTTATTGGCGGAAGAATTGTTTAGCATGGCATGGATGTATCGCTTGGTCATGAAAGTGCCTTTTGTTTATATGCAACAAACGCTGTACAAAAAGCAAAAACAGAAAAGAAATGGACAGCAAATGACTGGAAGAAAGTTTTTTTCCACAGATGAATCCAAATTGGACATTTATGGCTCAGACAGAAGAACTTATGTATGACAAAGGACAGGAGAGAAGTTGTTAGCGGACTGCCTCAAACTCAAACATGAGTCCATACACGAGTTTGAGCTGAAAGGAATATTGAACCAACATGACCGAGCTCTGTAAGATCAGAGGAATGGAATGGTCTGCCCAGTCACTGCACCTAAATCCTATTGAACTACTTTAGGATGAACTGGATTTCAAGGTCTCCAACTAGGTAAGAGCTCCTTTGGCAAGTTGTGTAAGGCATGGCAAAGTATTTCAGATGAATGTTCCGAGTAAATAACTGATGTCAAAAATGTGTTAAGGGAGGATTTGAAGTGTAACATCTGTTCATTTGTATTTGTTTGGTCGAGGTGAATATTCATACAATTAAATAACCTGCATATACCCAAAATGAACAGGCATGTGTCTCTAAAAAACAAGAAAAGTCTAGATGTTTCCAGACTTTTAACAGGCACTGTACAGTAACTAAGACCTTGAGGAAATAATTTACAGAAGCTGACACACAAAAATGAGTATGGGTTCCCTTTTGATTCTGATTTCTCATACCATTCCAGTTTCTTCACACCAGTGTGATGAAACAATAAAACCAATACAATAATTTTTCCTTTTCTAAATCTCACCCGCTGCTATTTTTGGTGTCTGTTTCGGGGTTAGTAAGCACTATTTAATTCACTATAAGCGCTCAGGACAGATAGAACAAGGGTTCTGCACTCTTTAGACTACTCATTAATCAATTAACCTACTTAGCAAACTAATCTAATTAGGGGCTAATTACAGATCTAGGCACCATGTCAACGACCATGCACCTCAACAGCTTCATCCTCTAGTCTATGCTGCGGCAAGATTTATTACTCATACTCTCATAATCGCTCTTTCGCGCTCGGTTCCCTACCAGTGTGAGGTTTTGACCCAGCTCTCCAGTAGGCAGGTCAGTGGGAAGAGCATCTTCCTGTGACACCAACTCAAAATGATTGATGCGGTTCTTTGGCTCTTCCTGCCAGCCTTGTTTCTGCTCCAGCAAAGTTCGCCAGGCCCTCTGAATTCTGGGAAATAATATATAAAAAAAAAAGCATTAAGATGTTAGAAAAATGACATAGACAAACAATGTTTGAAGATTTTTGGTAAACTGGAAGAATAAAATTACATACAGTATGAACAAATGACATAAATATATATTTAAAATGTGAACCACTAAACCATTGCATTTAACATTTACTAACTTAATGTAATAAAAACCACACAGACCCATCAATCACTGTCTAAAATGCTCTTTCTTTAACAGAAAGCAAGAAGAATTAAATCAATGCAGTATCGTAGTGCTTTTATGCAAGCTGAATGTCCTCATCTTATAAAAATTTATTTGCAGGACCTAATGAATATGGATGAATATGGAAATGTTGATTTAAATTGATTATTTAATAAGAATCATAATTTCTATTTGCACACAGAGCTATTATTATATAATTATACACTCTGTTATTATAGTGTGTATACTATACTATCATGCAATTGTAATAGATCCAGTTTGCATCTTTTTCAAATGCATTTCCTGTACCTTACTGGGAACAAATCTTTGGATATGAGCAGATTTGTTTGGGTTTCTGTTTTGTTTTTTTAGGATAAAGGCCGTAAAAATCATCGCTTCTATGATCACGGTGGTGATGGCCTGGAAGGATTCAAGATGGAGAGGTGATGGTTGTTTGTATAATTACTTTTGAAATACTTACTGGTGTAACAACGAAATGCCTTGAAACGTGTATTACATGTGTAATGACAATAAAGTTGAATCTAATCTAATCTAATCTAATTTAATACTGCATTATTTAATGACATCGTAACATGTGTATTACATGTGTAATGACAATAAAGTTGAATCTAATCAAATCGAATCTAATCGAATCTAATCCAACCTAATACAATGCAGTATTAGATTAGATTAGATTAGATTAGATTAGATTAGATTAGATGAACTGGATTTTTAATGACATCGTAACCATGATTAGGCCGTAGCATTTTTATCTCGAATATTCATCCCATCCAAGACATAAAGGTGCATCTTTTTTATCTTGAAATAGTAAAACGATAAACCTAATTTAAATGCCCTTCATAAACCCCATTCTGTAAAATCAAAATCACTCCATCCTCTCCAGGCAACCTCCATCCTCATCCAGAAAACAAATTCAGATTGAATACAGCTTCTGGTCAACAACAAACAAATTCAATTATGGGAATTTGTACACAGGTTCAGGCGCACTATGTTTGTTTTGTCCTCACTCTTTTAGGCTGCAGGCTGTGCTTAGTTCCCTTGGGCAGCACTAAGGGCTGAATTAATGTTCACCAAGAACGGCTTTGGGCTGGAGTTATGAAGCCAGTCACCTGAATGTGAACCCTAATCTAGACATTCACATTCATTTGCCAGGGTTCTAAGATCACCTGTGCAAAATGTGGATGTTGCTATCTGATTTACAGGCATATATTATCTTACCTCAGATAGATAGATAGATAGATAGATAGATAGATAGATAGATAGATAGATAGATAGATAGATAGATAGATAGATAGATAGATAGATAGATAGATAGATAGATAGATAGATAGATAGATAGATAGATAGATAGATAGATAGATAGATACAGTGAGGAAAATAAGTATTTGAACACCCTGCTATTTTGCAAGTTCTCCCACTTAGAAATCATGGAGGGGTCTGAAATTGTCATCGTAGGTGCATGTCCACTGTGAGAGACATAATCTAAAAAAAAAAATCCAGAAATCACAATATATGATTTTTAAACTATTTATTTGTATGATACAGTTGCAAATAAGTATTTGAACACCTGTCTATCAGCTAAAATTCTGACCCTCAAAGACCTGTTAGTCTGCCTTTAAAATGTCCACCTCCACTACATTTATTATCCTAAATTAGATGCACCTGTTTGAGGTCCTTAGCTGCATAAAGACACCTGTCCACCCCATACAATCAGTAAGAATCCAACTACTAACATGGCCAAGACCAAAGAGCTGTCCAAAGACACTAGAGACAAAATTGTACACCTCCACAAGGCTGGAAAGGGCTACGGGGAAATTGCCAAGCAGCTTGGTGAAAAAAGGTCCACTGTTGGAGCAATCATTAGAAAATGGAAGCAGCTAAACATGACTGTCAATCTCCCTCGGACTGGGGCTCCATGCAAGATCTCACCTCGTGGGGTCTCAATGATCCTAAGAAAGGTGAGAAATCAGCCCAGAACTACACAGGAGGAGCTGGTCAATGACCTGAAAAGAGCTGGGACCACCGTTTCCAAGGTTACTGTTGGTAATACACTAAGAGGTCATGGTTTGAAATCATGCATGGCACGGAAGGTTCCCCTGCTTAAACCAGCACATGTCCAGGTACGTCTTAAGTTTGCCAATGACCATTTGGATGATCCAGAGGAGTCATGGGAGAAAGTCATGTGGTCAGATAAGACCAAAATAGATCTTTTGGGTCAAAATTCCACTAAAGGTGTTTGGAGGAAGAAGAATGATGAGTACCATCCCAAGAACACCATCCCTACTGTGAAGCATGAGGGTGGTAGCATCATGCTTTGGGGGTGTTTTTATGCACATGGAACAGGGCGACTGCACTGTATTGAGGAGAGGATGACCGGGGCCATGTATTGCGAGATTTTGGGGAACAACCTCCTTCCCTCAGTTAGAGCATTGAAGATGGGTCGAGGCTGGGTCTTCCAACATGACAATGACCCGAAGCACACAGCCTGGATAACCAAGGAGTGGCTCTGTAAGAAGCATATCAAGGTTTTGGCATGGCCTAGCCAGTCTCCAGACCTAAACCCAATAGAGAATCTTTGGAGGGAGCTCAAACTCCGTGTTTCTCAGCGACAGGCCAGAAACCTGACTGATCTAGAGAAGATCTGTGTGGAGGAGTGGGCCAAAATCCCTCCTGCAGTGTGTGCAAACCTGGTGAAAAACTACAGGAAACGTTTGACCTCTGTAATTGCAAACAAAGGCTACTGTACCAAATATTAACATTGACATTGTGATTTCTGGATTTTTTTTTTAGATTATGTCTCTCACAGTGGACATGCACCTATGATGACAATTTCAGACCCCTCCATGATTTCTAAGTGGGAGAACTTGCAAAATAGCAGGGTGTTCAAATACTTATTTTCCTCACTGTAGATAGATAAGTCACAGTCACAGTGTGTATAGAGAATGTGGGATATGAAATGTACAATACGGGACTTATGAGCAGCTGTACAAATGTTCTACACAGTGTATATACACATGATATATAGATAAGAGGATACTCAATAGTATACAATGAATTATATTCAGGTTAATCGAGGAAAAAAGTGAGCCATCAGTGTCCTTTAATCTGCTCATTCATGCAATGACATACTCCAAAACACTCTTTTCAGACAAAATTGTTCAAAGATTTTCACCAGGACTTTTTTTCACCCAGTCTCCAACTGTCCAGTTTAGCTTTTTTTTTTTACCCATAACAAGTGTAGCCTCAGCTTTCTGTTCTTTGCTGACAGGAGTGGACCCCAGTGTGGCCTTCTGCTACAGTATATTCTATCTGCCTCAAATTTGGACAAGTTTTTTTAACAATAATTTGTTACCAATATTTTATATGTTTCCCAAGCACATTCTCTCAGCGCCACTGCTGCTATGTGAATATGACATATCACAACATTACGGAGACCGAGGCGCGTCCTGAAAGTCACATAGATTCTAAATTAACATTGCAGAGGTAGAGCTGCTACTTCTTGGAGACAAAACAGGAAAAAACATCTGGTTTCTTTTTTCTTTTTTTGCACTACAAAGACCTGTTGTAAAGGAGCCATGCATTAGAAGTCATTTAAGTAAATTGACGATTTGCTGTCTGTTGAACCAAAGAAATAAAAGGGATCTACTTGTACCCTATTCAATTGCATAGTATTATAATTTTTTCTTTGCAATGTACTGCATTGAATCGTGCTGTGTTAAATTCAATCGCACTGCATCATAATAGCGGTGAATTGTATGAGATGCGAATCCCATGGTCTCAGTTATATCCCTAATATACAGTCATAAGATTGACGACCCTTGCCAAAGACAGGACAGTTAGACCCAAATATGCAAGCAAAATGCCCTTAGCTATACAACAACCCTACTGCTAAGCCTGAAAATTCCCTCTGCACCTGAGTGCAGTTTGTCAGAAGCCTTGGCCACTTGACCATTTGGATGGTGGATTATTCTCAGTAGTCTCATAAAATACAGCATGTAGCAGACTAACCTACTTCCAATTGCCCACAGCCCAGAAAAAATAAAACACTCACAATAAGGCCTTCTCCATAAGCAGATGTTGCTCCTGTAGATGGGCAGCATTATCGTCTTCCTCAGTTCGGGATGGTGGGTTTCTGTAACAACAGGACAATTATAAGTTGTAGTTACTAACACAGAAACAATGCACTTAGGAGTCAAGCCATCGGATTTGAAAATGCTTTTATATGTACATAAACAGGCATCTATATTTTGTATCCATTGTGTATTTGTTACACTAGTAAGTATTTTAAAAGTAATTATACAAACAACCATTACCTCTCCATCTTGAATCCTTCCAGGCCATCACCACTGTGATCATAGAAGCGATGATTCTTACGGCCTTCATCCTAAAAAAAAAACAAAACAGAAACCCAAACAAATCTGCTCATATCCAAAAATTTGTTCCCAATAAGGTACAGGAAATGCATTTGAAAAAGATGCATACTGGATCTATTACAATTGCATGATTTCGTTGTGGACAACATTCTTCTCCCAAAACTTCAGCAACTGGTCTCTTCAGTTCTCAGATGTACCCAGACAGAAGATGTGGCCCTGTCCCAACTTTTTTGATACCTGTTGCATCCATCTATGCTGATGTCATCATAACTGTAATTTATTCTGGAGAATTATATTAATAACCTATGGAGTCAGAGGCATCCTTAAATCTAATTAACTTGAGGAACTAAAGTAATTAGCTGATAGACATTTTAATTTGTAAAAATCCTTGCCTTCGAGTACAAGAAATCAAATGCTGTCGAATTATGCTCTAAAAATTATATTTTTCCTACTGTTTAAGTGTCTGGGGTCAGCAAAGTCACAATTAAAATTCCCAGCAAACAGCATCGAATACAAACATGGCCACTATGTACTACAGGGCAGATGGTAGCAGTGGATCAGTGGATCAGAAGGTCACCAGTGGATTAAAAGGTCACAACATCAAGTCCCAGGAACACAAAGCTGCCACTGCTGGGCCCTTGAACAAGGCCCCTCAACCCTTAACTGCTCAGTTGTAAGTCACTCTGGATAAGGGCTCCATATGCCATAAAAATGAATGTACTACACTACTCACAACCTAGAGCACTCATAGACACTGACCTTGTGATTGAGCACACAAACACACACATCTGAAAGAGACTCTAATCCCATTCACAAACACAAAGTATTTGCTCAGTATTAGTTTTAAATGCCTGACATACCAAGCATTATATCTTTGACTGCCTATTTTATCTTGCCCCTATTTTGTTTTACGGCAACAACTGTTTGTTACCTGCCTTAATTAGACCTGGTGTGCAGTCAGTGTTTCAATTCTTCCCAAAGGTATTCAATAGGGTTGAGGTCAGAGCTCTATGGCAGGCCATTTAAGATCTTCCACTCTCCCAGTTCAAGTCAAAGGAGAATTTCATGTTACCGCATCCAAAGACATCAGATACAATACACTTGTGTGGCTCCATGTTTGCGATAACAGTTTGGGAAAGAACCACATACAGCTGGAAAAGTCAGGTGTCCCAATGCAATTGTCAATATGTTTTAAAAGGCTTGGCTGTTTGCAGAGATATTTATTAATAATATTTGCTAATCCAATTCAATAACATTTAGTCCCCATTTGCTGTTTCAATAACAGACTGTATCACAAAGCTGAAAGCACACAATTGTATAGGATGTCTTTGGATAAGGTTCTATGAAATTTTTCTTTCACTTGCACTAGGAGTCCCAAATCTGTTATAGTCTAGTGAATATCTGTGCACTGACAATGCCTCTGTACACAAAGAAACTCCATGAAGATATGCTTTACATTGGTTTGGAGTGGAAGAGCTCCTGACATAGAGCTCTGACTTCAAACCTATTAAATACCTTCTGGATAAATTGGAATGCTGACTGCACCCCAGACCTCCTAACCTCACCTACATCAGTACCTGACTTTACTAACTCCCTTGTGTCTGAATGAGCTCAGTCAAAAATCTATTGGAACTTCTTTCCAGAACAGTGGAGAGAGCAAATTGGGACTCAATGTGGAATGTGATTTATATATATATATATATATATATATATATATATATATATATATATATATATATATATATATATATATATATATATATATATAGACAGAAAGTGTTAAAAACACATAAAACATAAAAAAGAAATTTTGTTATTCCTCTTAATATTCATTTCAATAAGACATTGACAATATGGTATTGGCCAAGGCATAGATAGCCACATTAAATCTAGTGATGTGGAACTACTGCATGTGTTCAAATATTAATCATCACTACAAAAACTCTGGTTTTACAGAAGGTGTGTTATAGAAACAGGTGGTTATAAAATTGTGAAATATAAACCTGTCAGCAGATCAGTGACTAGACAAGGAGGCCACTTTGCCTTTAGGTGCTTTTTAATGAAAACAATCACTCTTGCTATTCAGGCACTTGGGTATTTATTAGCTCATAAAAAGGGACAATGGAGTGTTTTTTAAGCAGGATAATGGAAGATGGCGGCGGCATTATAATAAGGACTTTGCCTCGCTCGACATTCCTGCTCAGCTTGATTTAGAAAGCCTTGAGTAAACCTTTACACTGCTTATCGTCAGCTGCCTGACACCAGTACAACGTGTGACATGAAGTGGCATAAACAAATAACAGTCCACAGGACAGTTTCTGGATGATATACTAACCCTACAGTGTTGAATAAGAAGACTTTTATTTCATGTAAGTTGCTTTTGGATAGTTAGCCAATTTAGCTTTAGATTGTTTGTTTCATGTACTGTTTTCCGGTGTTCCTGGTTGCCAGTCTATCTTCAGATTTTTGGATGAAACAAGCTTTGGTATTTAACAGTGGTGTAAAGTAATTGAATAAATTTACTTTGTTACTGTACTTAAGTCATTATTTAGGCTATTTTCTAGTTTTACTAAGCATCAAAGATAGAAGCAACTTTTACTCTCTACTCAACTACATTTATGGTTCAATATATGTCATATGACTTGTTTGATGTGGAAGCTTAATAGTTTGGGGTTGTTTTAGTTCAGGGAAGGTTGGATACTTATTCTGGGTGAAAGGAATGAACCAACATGGCTTCCATGCAATACTTCAACTCCATGCAATTCATGAATGGTCTGCTATAGAGCTCTGACCTTAACCCTACTGAACACTTGAATGGGAATGCTGACTAGACCCCCAGGCCTCCTCACCCTACATCAGTCCTTGTGGCTAAATGAGTACAAATCTCCACAAGCACACTCCAAAATCTAGGGGAACATCTTCCCAGAGGATTAAGGTTATTATAAGAGCAAATGGTTGCTAAATGTGGGCAAACCTATTGGACTTATGCTCTTGTAGAGTATATTACATCTTCATATAACCTCCAAACCCTGTGCAATTAGGACAATATGACATTAGGATATTTAAGGACTAAGAGTGAGTTTTGGGGTACTTACAGGAGTGCAGCCATCTGATAGAGTGGTCATGCTCACTGAAGTACTCATCTTGTCTGAGGAAGAGAGTGAGAGAGGGGAAGGGCTTCGTTTCTCCAGGATATCTTGTCCTTGCAGGAAGTCTTGCCAGGCAGGCTGGGTACTGTCAATAAAATCAGTTTATAAGTTATAGAATTGATTTCTAGGAGGATCTAAGGTAGCTTTTATTTTTTCAGTATTGGCAAAAAGTTTCTAATGGTAATAGGGATTTCAGTCTGGGTCACGTGTCTGATGTAAGTCAATCAGCAATTATACTGAATTGGGAAGCTGTTCTTCCTTACAGGTGTTACACATGCATGAGTGCACGTGTGCTGGTCTGGAAACCGTACTTTTGCAATGGGTATCCTCCATCAGTGATAAACTTCATGTTTTGCAGTGTCTTCAGCTTGACCTGACAAAGTGAGAGAGAGAGTGATATTGAACTTTAATGCAAAGCAAAATTCAACATACCCTAAATACCTGAGAAAGACATATTTGGTATAATATCCAGATACACTAGATTTGTCAGATTAGTAGCAGGAATGGTGTGAAACAACAGTAAGTAAAGGCATTGAACTCAGAAGGTCACAAGTTCAAATCCCACCACCTCCAAGCTGCCACGGCTGGGCCCCTAACCCTCTTCTGGTTGTAATTCTCTCTGGATAAGGGCATCTGCCAAATGTCAATTTTTTTGCAAGTCAATTCCCCAGGGGAGAAAAAAATAAATAAAAGAAATCCAAACTTAAGTTAACTTAAAAAGGGTCACATGAAGGTCAGATAGACATAATTTACAGTAGTCCAATCCCTGTACTCATTGTAATCATTGTATCAGTGTACACTAATTAGGAAAAGAAAAAGATCTGAGAGAGCAATACACTCTATGGACCTGACCATAAGATTCGTATGTGCCTTCTAAACTTCCAATTCCACATTTAGTCCCTATTTGCTGTTATATTAACCTTCACTCCTCTTGGCAGATGGTTCACTAGATTTTAAAGTGTGCTTATGGAGATCTTCCACTGTAACCCATATTTTCATGGAGCTGGCTTTGTGTACAGAGGCATTGTCATGCTGGAACAGGGTTGTTCACCTAGTTGCATTAAAGGGAAAATTAAAGACATCCTAGAATAGTGTGTGCCTCCAACTTTGTGGTGAAAATTTGGGGAGAAAGAAAGAATTTGATGCAGATTTCAAAAGCACAAAGAAAGAAAGAAAGAAAGAAAGAAAGAAAGAAAGAAAGAAAGAAAGAAAGAAAGAAAGAAAGAAAGAAAGAAAGAAAGAAAGAAAGAAAGAAAGAAAGAAAGAAAGAAAGAAAGAAAGAAAGAAAGAAAGAAAGAAGGAAGAAAAGCTCACACTGTTTCAAATTCGGATTTCTGTGGTGAATATAACACAGGGCATGTGGCCCGTGCAGTCAACAGTCTTTACACTGAGTTTCCAAAACTTTCTGAGGAGAGTTAAAATCTCCTGAACAATAGCTACATTTTTCCCAAACTGGGCTGTGGACACATTTGAGTTTCTCACAAAACAGAAGTAACTTGCTTTAAGTTTCAAAGTAAAAAACAAACTCCCTGAATGTTTCTTGCTTTTGACATCTTCCTAGTGTAAAAAAAAAAAAAGAACAACAGTGTTGCAAAAACACGATGCCAGGTGTGCCGAATAGTGCTTACACAAAACATGCTCTAGTTGTATCTTATCTGGAGCAAAACTCAACAGAAACGATTGTTATATAAATATATGTTCTGTATTTGCTAAAATTGCGTCAAATAGACGATAATGCTGATGCATTCTCGATCATAAGGTGCAGACCATTTGAGCATCACAGTCAGTTATGACACACTAAATCTGAGCAGCTCTTCAAAGCTGAACGAGTCTCTAAAAACCCACAAAACGCTGGCATGATTTATTTATACAAACACAGACACAGACACAGACTGGATATAAAATCATTAGTTAGATTTGTACTGCGACAAACCAAAATATGCCATAAAATCCCAATACCTCGTCCAAAGTGCACTGCTGTTCCGTAAATACACTACATTCACAAAGTTTATGGCCGCCTAACCATACATCCCATTCCACATGGAGTCACCATTAGCTGCACTCTTCTGGAAAGATGTTCCACTAGATTTTTTGGAGATACTTGTTGAGAATTGTGCACAATCAGATACAAAACTGTTTGTAAAGTCAGTGTAGGTGTGGTGAGGAGGCCTGGGGGTTCAGTCAGCATTCCAATTCATTCCAAAGGTGTGGAACTTTGGAGCAGGCTCTTCCAAGATCTTCCACTCATCTAAACCATATATTTAAGGAGCTGGATTTGTAGACATTGTCATGTTGGAACAGGTTTGGATCTACTAGTCCAGGTTTTAAATGCTGGTGCATCCAAGACATCCTATACAATTGAGTACCTCTGACGTTTTGGTGAGTTTGGGAAAGAACCCCCTATGAGTGGAAAAGTCAGCTGTTCAAATACTTTTGTCCATATAGTCTATATGTACTGTAATACAAATGTACTACTTTATACTATCAAATACTATCAATCCTGCAAGAATTGCTATGTCAGTAAAAATGTTTCCTCCAACACATTCCATGGCTGCACAGACTTCAAACAACTCCAATTCATCTTGAAGTAACCATCAAAAAAACGTGTGCATTTCTATTACTGTAAAACATGCTAAACATGGATTTGTGTGTATGTAGGTGTATGTGTGTGTGTGTGTGTGTGTGTGTGTGTGTGTGTGTGTGTGTGTGTGTGTGTGTGTGTGTGTGTGTGTGTGTGTGTGTATATAAGAGAGAGGCTTTTTTTGGCAAGGTGAAGGTGACATTGGCTCTGGGAACAGATTAGAGAGTCATCTCTACTGATCCATAACTAAATACACACTCACACACACACACACTCACACACACAAACACACACACTCACACTCACACACACACACACACACACACACACACACACACACACACACACACACACACACACAAACACACTATTGTGCATGAGTTTTTCGACATAAGGAGCAGATGGAGGATAGCAAGACCTAAAGGAAGGTGTCTTGACAGAATAAGAGGGATGATAGGGAGCAGGGTATGAGTGAAAATGAAATGATACACTGAAGAGAGGAAAATAAAAAATACAAAAGGAGATGTGAGGGAGAAGATAAAAGAGGGGGAAAGCTACTACACCACACTCCATGAGAGCCAGAACAAATAGGAAATATGCTGTGTGTGTGAGTGTGTGTGTGTGAGTGTGTGTGTGTGTGTGTGTGTGTGTGTGTGTGTGTGTGTGTGTGTGTGTGTGTGTGTGTGTGTGTGTGTGTGTGTGTCTTTTTTATTCTCCCAGCAGAGTTTGTGACAACGCTGTCACTGTATAGATGAGTTCTAGCCCACATTCCAGTCAGAGTTATGCAAGGTCATAATGACATATTCTTTCAGTTTGAGGCCACAGGAGAGCCATACAATTCTGCATATTAACACACACTCACACACACTCTAAACCGTATGAAATAAGTCCTTGTCACGTTATTGTTTATAATTCTTAAACATATAAAATATTTAGAAGTACAACTTGACATGAGATTTTCCTTGAGATTTATTCTTCCACCACTCCTCAGAATCGTGTGTTTAGATTTGATTAAATGCAGATCACCAGGTTTCACACCAACTTGTAGAAAACTTTATGACAGGTGGAGTTTAGGATGTCATTTTATGTGTTGTAAAAGGGAAGATAAATCAAATTCTACTACAACAACAATAATGTCCTCCCTCTCTACATCCATAAACCTCCTCCTTGGCCTTCCTTGTTTCTTTCTGCCTGGCGGATCCATCCGTAGCAATCATCAACCGATATACCCCATGTCCGTTCTCTGCACATGACTAAACCATCTGAATCTCTCACCTTGATTCCAAAACGTCCTATCTGTGTGGTCCCTCTAATAGTCTCAGTCCTGCCTTGCCCCCTAGCTTTTTGTCAATGCCAATATCTCTAAAGTCTCAGCACAGACTTGTAAACTTTCCCTGCACTTTATATTTAGATATATATAAAGATACACATGAAGCAGCTACCAATTTGATGCAATTCACCCCTGTTACGATGCAGTGCGATCCGATTTTGATTCTACACAATACAATACAATGTAATGTATAAAATATAATCCTCTGCAATTCAATATGGTACAAATAGATCATTGCACTTTCACAAACAGGCCTTTGTAGTACAAAAAAAAATAAAAAAAATAAACATTGATTAAATAAATAAAATCAAACCAGACCTTTTTTAACCTGGTTTGTCTCCAGGAAGTTACAGCTCTACCTCTGCCATGTTAATCTGCATTCTATGTGACTCTCAGGACACGCCTCGGTCTCGTAGTGTTGCGAAATGGCACGTCATATTCTCGCAGCAGCAGCTTAAGGAACAGTTTAGCAAGGAGAAATCAATCTACATATAAAAGTTTGTCTTACTATATTTGTCACTTTCTAACTAATAAAAGTATAGCGCATCTACTAACAATTAAATATAAATAATCACAAATTACGCATATGTTAAAAATGATGCATTGTGCTACAGATGCAAACCTGTACCCTATGCACACTTTCTTGCATGACGCATCGATGCGAATTGATGAATCTTAACATCGCTACATATATAAAAGAATGAATGTGTCTTCACTAGCATTTAAAGCACCAATACATCTTTTAAACCTGTCAGCATTGAAAATGCCTTTTCAACAGTAATTAAAACACCTAACATTTTTCTATATCAATCTTTTTTATGTACTATTTGACTTGCAACATTTGAGCTTTTTTTGACATTTTTAACTTTGACCAAAAAAGCACAGTTCTGGAGTCAGTCACTGGGGGAGCAGTGCTCATCTGTGCCTCTGCTGAAACAGGGATCATGTGCCAACCTGCCCTGCTGGGGAGAAAGACACAGCTCCTGCCTGCTGTGACAATGTGCATAAACACCCATTATGCATGGAGACTAACACACACACACACACACACACACACACACATATTCACACACACACACATATGCACACACACACATATATGCACACACACACACACACACACACACACACACACACACACACATGCACACATTTTAACACATACAGCCGGTGCTGCCTGAAAGCTGTGCCCACCATCACTCACAAAGCCAAACAAGCTTCTTGCACACTACTTTACATGCTAACTGCCAGCACAGATGTGTGTAAGTGTGTGTGTATATACAGTGAGGAAAATAAGTATTTGAACACCCTGCTATTTTGCAAGTTCTCCCACTTAGAAATCATGGAGGGGTCTGAAATTGTCATCGTAGGTGCATGTCCACTGTGAGAGACATAATCTAAAAAAAAAATCCAGAAATCACAATATATGATTTTTTTACTATTTATTTGTATGATACAGCTGCAAATAAGTATTTGAACACCTGTCTATCAGCTAGAATTCTGACCCTCAAAGACCTGTTAGTCTGCCTTTAAAATGTCCACCTCCACTACATTTATTATCCTAAATTAGATGCACCTGTTTGAGGTCGTTAGCTGCATAAAGACACCTGTCCACCCCATACAATCAGTAAGAATCCAACTACTAACATGGCCAAGACCAAAGAGCTGTCCAAAGACACTAGAGACAAAATTGTACACCTCCACAAGGCTGGAAAGGGCTACGGGGAAATTGCCAAGCAGCTTGGTGAAAAAAGGTCCACTGTTGGAGCAATTATTAGAAAATGGAAGAAGCTAAACATGACTGTCAATCTCACTCGGACTGGGGCTCCATGCAAGATCTCACCTCGTGGGGTCTCAATGATCCTAAGGAAGGTGAGAAATCAGCCCAGAACTACACGGGAGGAGCTGGTCAATGACTTGAAAAGAGCTGGGACCACCATTTCCAAGGTTACTGTTGGTAATACACTAAGAGGTCATGGTTTGAAATCATGCATGGCACGGAAGGTTCCCCTGCTTAAACCAGCACATGTCCAGGCACGTCTTAAGTTTGCCAATGACCATTTGGATGATCCAGAGGAGTCATGGGAGAAAGTCATTTGGTCAGATGAGACCAAAATAGAACTTTTGGGTCATAATTCCACTAAAGGTGTTTGAAGGAAGAAGAATGATGAGTACCATCCCAAGAACACCATCCCTACTGTGAAACATGGGGGTGGTAGCATCATGCTTTGGGGATGTTTTTCTGCACATGGGACAGGGCGACTGCACTGTATTAAGGAGAGGATGACCGGGGCAATGTATTGCGAGATTTTGGGGAACAACCTCCTTCCCTCAGTTAGAGCAATGAAGATGGGTCGAGGCTGGGTCTTCCAACATGACAATGACCCGAAGCACACAGCCAGGATAACCAAGGAGTGGCTCTGTAAGAAGCATATCAAGGTTCTGGCATGGCCTAGCCAGTCTCCAGACCTAAACCCAATAGAGAATCTTTGTCCATGTTTCTCAGCGACAGGCCAGAAACCTGACTGATCTAGAGAAGATCTGTGTGGAGAAGTGGGCCAAAATCCCTCCTGCAGTGTGTGCAATCCTGGTGAAAAACTACAGGAAACGTTTGACCTCTGTAATTGCAAACAAAGGCTCCTGTACCAAATATTAACATTGACTTTCTCAGGTGTTCAAATACTTATTTGCAGCTGTATCATACAAATAAATAGTTAAAAAATCATACATTGTGATTTCTGGATTTTTTTTTTTTTCGATTATGTCTCTCACAGTGGACATGCACCTACGATGACCATTTCAGACCCCTCCATGATTTCTAAGTGGGAGAACTTGCAAAATAGCAGGGTGTTCAAATACTTATTTTCCTCACTGTATATATACAGCATGAGTGCTCACCACCATTCTGAACAGAAAATTCACATTATCATGCAATATTATCTCCATCTTCTAGTCTTTAACAGCCCCTTAATGCAACAGGCAAACTGAACTAACAAAGCTTGCAGAACCTAAACCCTTAAATGGAGTGTATTCACTCCACCCATTTAACTCCTGAGAGAAAAAAAATGATGGCTTTGCATAATTGAACTGTGGCGAAGACAGGAAATCGATATTCATTTTTTGGGTTTCCCAGCAGCAAGCAGACGCTACAATTCAACTGGGCCAAAATATATGTACAGATGAATGAAGTGGGAGTGAAGAGTGTAGAACATAAGGGACCTTGAACCCGAGAAACCATATTATTGTCCCCTATTAGAGAGACAGGGACAGAGAGACAGAGATAGAAATTGGAATTCTGGTGCTGGGATCACTTTAGACTGTCTGGTTTTGTCCCCAACACTATAAAAATAAGCTACATGGTCTTTTGTTGGTTTTTTTCCCTCTAAAAGTTTTAGTAAGATAAAATGTGTATTATGGAAATTTTAGTTTATACTGTAGTTTTATACAGTTTCTATAGTTGATATAAAATTTTTACATACTTTATGTAAGATACAAAAGGGTATTAAAAGTACTAGAGATTTTTTTTTTCACAATTTACCTGCACATTGCTAACCTTCACCACCTTCTTCCATATAGATCAAGTCTGGGCAAACGACTGAGTAGCAACCAATCAGAGGCGGCATTTTTTTGTCATCATGTAGACGTTTTACATAGTATTTTACAGTACAAAAAAACTACAAAAATCCAAGTATTTTGATACAAAATATAAAGCCATTTTTATCAACCAAATACAAATGACAAAATCCTACTTTATATTTAAAATACGTATTTGAATTACATGTATCATTAAAAACTGTCCATCCCTGATGACAGTTATATAAGTGCCTGGTACCAGCCAGTTCTTATAACATAATAAATATGAAAAAGTGTTCATGGTTATATAAAAAAATAACAAAAAAAGAGGTGTTTTAAAGTTTTTTTTCCCTAGCACAAAATAGAAGACAATTAACAAAAATACACAGAAAGATAGAAATAGAAAGTGTCAGTTTAATGCAATATAAAAAATATTAGTAAAATGTAGTAATAAAAAGAAAAAAAAAACATATGATCAATGCCCTAAAGTGCACCAAATCTGAAATGATCAACTATTCTAACATCCAATCCTTGACTGAAAGTAAAAGTAGAGCAGCATATTTACAGATCAAGTCAAGTCAAGTTTATTTCTATAGCCCTTTTGACAACAAACATTGTCTCAAAGCAGCTTTACAGAATTTAACAGTTCAGGTGAACGATGTGTATTTATCCCTGATGAGCAGACTGTGGCAAGGAAAAACTCCCTTAGATGTTATGAGGAAGAAACCTGGAGAGGTACCAGACTCAAAAGGGGAACCCATCCTCATTTGGGTGACACCAAGAGTGTGATCATAAAACTTTAAACAATATAGAACACTGGAGAGTGAGAACTAACATGAGCACTGGAGCACTGGAATGTGTGATTATCAGTAATGTCCTACCCACAGTCTTATACTGTCAGTTGAGATTATGGAACCAGGAGCTACTGAGCAACACATTGTCAAGTAAAACATGGTACATGGCAGGGTGGGTGGGGGGGGGGGGGTTCTGCAATGAGGATGTGAAGTCACATTAAAAAGTAAAGTCACTCTCTTGTTGCATTTTAAAAAAGGACATACTGACTACTGGCCCATATAAACTTCTCAGAGTGAAGCCAGAATGTTGGATGAAGGGACTGATGATTGATCAGTTATATTAAATCCAGGTTGTTCAGGAGTCCCACAGACACAAATATTAGAATATAAGTCAAAATATAAGATGGCAAAAACTCTAAATGAGTTTTTTAATTATATGCCCATATCTATAAGTACTGCATTATCAGAACAGTCGGTCAGCACATCATCTGCATTGGTTACACACACTATTGCTGCTGTTTATTGTACAAAAGTTCTAAACTGTGCAATTTGCACTACCATGCACTTTCACACTTTATGTACATTTCTGAATTGTCAAATATTCTGTATTCCTATTTAATACTAGTAGTCTTTATTGTCTCATATTGTCTATATTGTCTAATATTGTCTGTTTTGTCTCGTGTAGTCTGTTTTGTCTCGTATTGTATTGTTTGTTTTGTCTTGTATTGTATTGTTTGTTTTGTCTTGTATAGTCCAAGATAAATGTATAATGTTATTTATGTCTGTACTTTTGAGAGTCACCAACAGCTGGACCCAAATTCCTTGTGTGTGTCAACGCACTTGGCCAATAAACTTGATTCTGATTATGATAAGGTGCATTTTAAATATTTAACATAAAAAAAAAAAAATAAAATAAAAATGTTTTTTATATACATATATATATATATATATATATATATATATATATATATATATATATATATATATATATATATATATATATATATATTTTTTTTTTTTTTTTTTTTTTTTTTTTTTTTCAAAAAAAAGATAAAATAATAACAAATAATCATGACTTAACTTTTTATTGTGATCATGACTTTATAAAAGTACTGATCATTAGGATACAATGTTAGTTAGGTTAAGATTAAAAGCAAATGATACTGTGATCACGTGAAAACGAGAAAGAAAAAAATTATATAATTCATGGCCTCTTATGACTTGTGCAATTTCAAATTCAAATAAAAAAAAAAAAAAACAATGAATGCAGCAAACATGGGCTGTTTTGCTGTTTCTTGAGACAAATGATTTGATACTTTGTAAAAAAATAACTAAATAAATAAATAATAAAAAAAAATAATAAATAAAATAAAAAAGGAAAATGCACAAAAACACATTCAGTACAAAAGACTTGTAAAGAGATTCGAGTAAAGGGAAAAGAAATTATAAAACAGAGGGGGAAAAAAGTGACAAAAGCCCTAAACATGGTTTCATGCACAGTTTTAATGATCATTTATCAGTAAGATGAGACAGATTGTGTAATGTGATTCTCGAAATGCCCTCATGCAAGAACAAGCACAGTTTACTTGATATTGTCAGGAAAATTCATGTGTGAAAAGAAAGCGTTAATTTACCTGCAAAAAGAGATGATGCATGTTGATGGTTATTCATCCTGTGCCTTTGCTGTGCTGACAGCTTTTTCTTTCCATTTTATGGCTGATATGAAACTACAGCACAGCAGAGTCACAAGAAAATGAAAAGCCTAAAGAACAAAGAGAAAAATGTCTCAAAGTTTGAGCGATTCGAAAATAAAAGTGCCATTGGCTATTTGTCAAATGCAATAGTCCAGTCATTTATGAGTCTAATCATTACTACATGTGTGCCCATATTATCCCTGACTTTGAGTGAGAAAACACCAAGAGAAGGAAAATTAAGTTATAAATACAGAGAGAGAAAATCAGTTTTTGTTTTGTTAGAATGCATCCAGAAAGAGAGTGACAGAAAAGAAGGAGAGAAGCGAGCTATAAGTGAGAGGAGGAAAGATTGGAGGAGGAATAAAACAAAAAATAGGCCGGAGAAGGGAGGGTGTGTGTGTTGGACCCTCTGGCTGTGCAGATATTAAACTGGACACTAGCCAGCTGAATAAGAAGGCAAATACAAAGAAAAATAGAAAGAAAGTCGGAGAAGCACAAGGAATTAAAAAGAGAAAATATGAAAATAATAGAGGATGAAGAAAGAGCTGGCTGTTGATCAGAGGAGGTGGCGTAAGGGGGGGGGGGGGACACACACAAAAAAACGATGCAACAAATGCCATCTGAGTTACAGCTTTCATCTCCCCTGGGTGCTGAGTGTAAATCTCTTTAGCTCCTGTGTGTGTGTGTGTGTGTGTGTGTGTGTGTGTGTGTGTGTGTGTCATCAATAATATACAAAGCTCCAAGTCTTAATAAGGAAACTTCGAAAAGTCAACAAGGTCGTTCCTAACTGAGTATGCCACTCATCTAAAGGAAACAAACACACACACACACACACACACACACACACACACACACACACACACACACACACACACACACATACACAAGCTTATGCTCAAATTATTAACTCCAACGTGGTACAGCTATATATTACAAAACTAATAGATAGTCTACAGAGTACTGAGTCTAAAAAAAACACATTGCTAATGTTGGGACGACTGGAAATGTGCGTCATCTTTGGATACATTTCTTTTAATTCTGATTTTAAGAGTTTTGCTTGCAGTATTTGAAACGGAATGGTGTTCGTAGAAATTCTCTACTACTTAACACCTGCTGCCAAGCCAATGGACAAACTCTCGTACTACTCTAACTTGTTCAGCTCCTGTTATCCTTAAATGCTGTTTCCTGTTATTTATAAGCATTGATTTGGGAAGAATGACATTGTTTAATCATGATTTATTTGAATGGTGTCAAAACTGAACATGGCCAAACACACTAAACTGTAGCGCTTCTGAATTAGTTTAGATAAGCATTAGGTTAAGTTGAATTGATACCACTGACTGTACTTATCACTGTTTTGAGAAGGTAACACACCATGAGTATCTGCTCCCATAGGTTGCTGAGACTGGCAGTCCTGACAGTGTATGGTGGACAATAACAAACTAAATGGAATTAATTACTATACTTAAGTAGCTTTTTTTTACGTATCTGTACTTTACTGAAGTTTTCAATTTGGGGAGACTTTTAATTCACTACATTGCAAATTATAAACCAGGCAACACTCAGCAACTACTATATGAACTTCTCCCTCTGTCTCACTTTTCCTCCGCTGCACAATTATTTTTGCACTATTGTTTACGTCACTTTGACTCGGGACTGGCACAGCACAGTGTCACTTTATGTCACCTTATACCAGCACATGGACACTTTGAGGACAAATCACACACAAAAGTTTGGACACACCTTCTCATTCAAAGAGTTTTCTTTATTTTCATGACTATGAAAATTGTAGAGTCACACTGAAGGCATCAAGGGCTATTTGACCAAGAAGGAGAGTGATGGGGTGCTGCGCAAGATGACCTGGCCTCCACAGTCACCGGACCTGAACCCAATCGAGATGGATTAGGGGTGAGCTGGACCGCAGAGTAAAGGCAAAAGGGCCAACAAGTGCCAAGCATCTCTCGGGGAACTCCTTCAAGACTGTTGGAAGACCATTTCAGGTGACTACCTCTTGAAGCTCATCAAGAGAATGCCAAGAGTGTGCAAAGCAGTAATCAAAGCAAAAGGTGGCTACTTTGAAGAACCTAGAATATGACATATTTCAGTTGTTTCACACTTTTTTGTTATGTATATAATTCCATATATAATTCCACATGTGTTAATTCATAGTTTTGATGCCTTCAGTGTGCATCTACAATTTTCATAGTCATGAAAATAAAGAAAACTCTTTGAATGAGAAGGTGTGTCCAAACTTTTGGTCTGTACTGTATATATATATATATATATATATATATATATATATATATATATATATATATATATATATATATATATATATATATATATATATAATATTATTCCTAACATTATTTTCATAATTTTAATATACTTATACATTATTTTATTTCCTTTTTTTAATTTGTATTTTATTTAATTTTGTACTTTTTATCCTAATATTCCATTAAAAAAAAAAATTTATGTTTACATGTTGGAATTTGAAGTCAAATATCTTAATTTTTTTTTTTTTTTACTAAGAAGATACTGGCAACAACAAGCAAAACATTTTGAGAGTATACAATTAATGCACAAACACTGACAATCACACATTGAAGTGTTACTAAATTGATATATTATTTCTGACTTTGTGAAGAAATGCATGACTGAAACAGAATAATGTACACATACTACATGCAGCTGTGACCGTTTCATCTGATACAAAAACTACTTCCTGTTAAAGTAAAGCTGATACGGTCAGTTTATATTTACACATAGAGACGTTCAGATACAATATAGTAAAGGAAAACTCATGTGGACCTGTGTTTAATATAGTTTTTCGTTTTCTTTATTAAACTTGAACTTGCAACTATGTAACAAATAAACGTTAAACCGAAACTGCCTGCTCTCAAATCCTGTTATTTCATTTGGTTTTAAAGGAAATTGTTTAGCTTTGGCCTCGTGATAGTTGTAACAGACATCAATCAGTAATTGACTCATTAATATCATTCTATTAATAGAATAACTTTAGAGTCTTTTCTCATAAACTAAGTTAATCAAGCAAGGGTCTTGTGACAAAAATGATAATAGGAACATGATAGTTATAATAAATCATAGTACTGTAGATACTTGGGTACATTTTTAAGGCAAATACTTTTGTACTTTTACTCATGGTGTGTCCTTAAATAACCCAGTGTTTTAAGTGAGTGGATCGATTGTGTACGGCAGGAGAGTTTGAACATGCTTCATTTAAACACACACAGCCTACATTTCTGCTTCTAACAGCGAGAGTCATTAATAACTGCTATGCCCTAACAGCAGTGTCCCAGTGCTAATGTACAACAAGGATGTAGTAGATTCAACATCAATATCACACAATAATAATCTTTAGTAAATAGACATGGTGTTACTTGAAATTACCACCACATACTTTACTGTTAACCATCACCACCAGTGTATTACAGTAAGTGCAGCTCATTTAAGGTGTTTTTGTCAGAGGTGGGAAGTAACAAAGAACAAATACTTCATTACTGTACTTAAGTAGATTGTTTCTGGAACTTTACTTCACTATTTATTTTTTAGCCAACTTTTTACTTTCACTCATTACATTTTTTACACAAATATCTGTACTTTGTACTTCTTACATTTTTAAACCAGGCTCGATACTTTAGTTTTAATCTATTTGGTGTCGTCAATATTTTTTCTCTCTCCCGTTTTTAGCTCATCATCCTATCTCCTGTCATTGAGAGGCTTTTTCAACCTACCACTGGTGTATCATTTCCTCGCTCTCACGCACCACAGGCTATTTTACAGACCCAACAAAGAGTAAGGCAGAAGGCAACAAGAAGTCTGAATGTAACGTGGATGAGACAGAGGGAGTCAGTGATGTAAACATGATTGAGAATCATATTTTCTCTGCTTGTTCTATATGGTGGTTGTTCAGCCTGGATACATTTAATAGATAACAAATTTTGAGATTCATTTTATTGTTATATCTTAATATGATGTGAGGTCCAGTCAATAGCATAACACTAAAACACTAATTACATCGGTATTCAGGGACAGGCATTAAGATGGTTTAAATCCTACCTGTCCAATCGTTACCATTTCGTAGATTTAAATGGAGAGCTATCCAGGATAATGCTAGTAAATTATGGCGTGCCACAAGGGTCAGTTCTGGGACCCCTGCTTTTTACAATATACATGCTTCCATTAGGAAATATTATTAGAAGGCATGGAATTAGCTTCCATTGTTATGCTGATGATACCCAGCTATATATTTCATCCAAACCAGGCGATACAGCTCAATTAGCTCGCATAACTGAGTGTGTTGAAGAAATAAGAGATTGGATGACCCATAACTTTCTGCTATTAAATTCTGATAAAACGGAGATTTTGCTCATCGGCCCAAAAAATAGTACACAGAAGCTCCAGCATCTCAGCCTGCATTTAGACGGTTGTTCTGTAACTACTAGTTCAACGGTAAAAGACCTGGGAGTTATTTTAGACAGCAACTTATCTTTTAAAAATCACATCAATCAAGTTACAAAAACAGCCTTCTTTCACCTTAGAAATATTTCTAAGCTAAGAAATATGTTATCTATATCTGATGCAGAGAAGCTCGTCCATGCGTTTATGACCTCTAGAATAGACTACTGTAATGCATTACTAGGTGGATGTCCTGCATCATTAATAAACAAGCTTCAGTTAGTTCAGAATGCCGCAGCAAGAGTTCTTACTAGGTCAAGAAAATACGATCATATAACCCCAATCTTATCGTCCCTACATTGGCTTCCTATTAAGTTTCGAATAGACTACAAACTACTGCTACTCACTTATAAAGCACTAAATGGTTTGGCTCCCATGTATCTATCCAGTCTCTTAACACGCTACAATCCGTCACGCTCCCTGAGATCTCAAAACTCTGGGCTTCTAGTAGTTCCTAGAATAGCAAAGTCCACTAAAGGCGGTAGAGCATTTTCACATTTAGCTCCTAAACTCTGGAATAATCTTCCTGACAGTGTTCGGGGTTCAGATACACTCTCCCAGTTTAAGTGCAGATTAAAAACATATCTTTTTAGCAAAGCCTACACATAACACACATCACACACATCACATCACAACCTTGTGCTCCAGAACATCTGATCACATGCACATTATCAACTTGTGCTGTTAATATCATGAACAGCAGCTACGCTAATTCCTCTCCACTGCTTCTCTTTCTCTCCCCATCCCGAGGCTTCCTGAGGTTTGGCCAGCTCCAGTCAAGTCCCACCTCGTGAAGATTATGGACCTATGGATGATCATGGAGAAGTAGATGCCGAGTGTTTAAAGGCCCTGGCATGGAGAAGCTGATGCTGGATCTATGATGATCACAAATTGTTCTGTATTGTTGAAAGATTTATGACCAAACTTTTGATGTCACCCATATGAGGATGGGTTCCCCTTTGAGTCTGGTTCCTCTCAAGGTTTCTTCCTCATATCATCTAAGGGAGTTTTTCCTTGCCACTGTCGCCACGGCTGCTCATCAGGGACAAACGCACACCATTCACCTTCACTGTTGTTTTCTGTAAAGCTGCTTTGAGACAATGTCTGTTGTGAAAAGCGCTATACAAATAAACTTGACTTGACTTGACTTGACTTAAAACATGTGGTCCAGACTTCTTTACTTTAACTTGAGTGAAAAAGTGCAGTCAGTACCTCAACTTTTTACCAGAGTCTTTTAAACCCTGAGTGAAAGATGTGTGTACTTTTGCCACCTCTGTTTTTTGTATACATATTATTGATATAAGGAAAAGAAAATAACAAAGGCAACTAAATTTAATATGCCAAATGTGTAATGAGACTAAAGAGTGCTGTTTGATGGATACTCAGAATGGAGCGCAAGAATTCCTAAAGCGCCTGAAAAGCTCTTTGATGATGAGGTAAGTATTCGATGGCCACTTCCATCTCTGCTCATACAAACTGTGTGTTTAATAGTTGATGAGTTTCCTACAGTCTAGAGAAAAAAGGGCCCTGTGGTACAGAAGATTGGAAACGAAAACCACCACACAAGGCCAGCTGGGTTTGGTCATCTAATGAACCCCAGTAATGCTAACATTACATTACATTACAAACTACATTACTCACCACACAAACGGGTGTTTGTACTGATGTTTTTTTAGGTTATGTACAGTACTAGCTAGAAGGCACAAGGAGAACATGGATTGAGTTCACAAATTGTATATGTATATGAATGGATTTCTGTATTCAAAACAAATCCAATGATGGGAAATGTATGTATGTATGTATGTATGTATGTATGTATGTATGTATGTATGTATGTATGTATGTATGTATTTTTGACATACAAAAGCATATAAATGCATATTTATCAATTTTATCCATATAATATTAGGGTGTTATTTCTAAAATTCAGCTGCTAGTATACTGAAAAAGACCTAGACAGTTGAGCACATCTCTCCAGTTTTGAAGTCATTGCACTGTCAGGTTTTTGATTGATTTATCAACTTTTAACTATCTATACTCCAGGACGTGATCTCCGCTCTTTGAGGTTCTGGTCTTTTAGTTATTTCCCATGTCCATTTACGTTCTATAGGTGATCAGGGCTTTTCTTCTTCTACATCAAAACTTTGAAATTCTCTTCTAAATGAAATTAAACATTCTGAACCGTTTAATGTTTCCAAATCTGCTTTTAAGTTTTCTAAACTACACATTCTATAGGCAAAGGTTTGTGGACACCTGATCATAAAATTGGTATGTACTTTTTGAACATCCTGTTTATATAATATCTGTCTTATAATATCTTCCACTTTCTGGAAAGAGGTCTGGTACTCCATATTAAATTAATGAATTGATACCATTGGCCATATTTCTCACTGTTTTGAGAATAAGTATCTGCATTTTGAACACAATGTATTTAAACACATTCATACTGCTAATATTAGCATATTAACAGCTGTGACTCAATGCTTATAGGATGTAGCTTAAATGTTTATGTTAGCATTAAATTGCAATGGAAAAAAAAACCTCATAAACCTACATAGCAAAATTGGACGTTTTCAGAAGCATATCTTATACACTTTGGTGTATTTTGTCCACGTCTCCATTATAAAAGTATATATAAATGTTTTGATTCCTCGTTTACTGTGACATTTATTGTGGCCTGTATTAATAATCTTTACAACAATGTGGTGAGTTGAATTGAACCCCCATGCTATTAATTCACATTTACCAGTTAGTATGAATAAGGACAGTTGGCTGAACCTTGTGTTGTATAAATGGTTGGACGCAGTGGGACTGGAGAGAGTCGATCATAAACAAGGGTCATGCTGACATTCAACAAAGACGGGTGAAGCCCTGGCAACATGCCGAGCTCACCCTATCGCTCATTTCTCTCAGCTTGGCACCTGTGTGTGTGTGTGTGTGTGTGTGTGTGTGTGTGTGTGTGTGCAATATCTAACAGAAATTTGGCAGAGATGAGTTGCTCTGTGGCTCTTTCCCAGGTGACATTGGCAGCTGTGTAGCGTCACACTGAGAAAGTCGATAAAGTGGTGTGTGGCGCAGCCTTTGTGTGTCTTTGTGTGTATGGGTTTTACATCAATGGACAAAGGACTTGACTACTCAAAGGCAATGTATGTGGAATATTTGAGAATCTTATTACTGCCCTACGCTGCTATAATACAATTGCAGCCACCTGATCTGCAAGTATAGAAATGAAAGCACGAAATCTTTTACATAATACAGTTCTCTGATTTCCAGCCCCAAAGCTGTGGCTACACTAATGCCAAATCCAGTCAAAGATATCTGGAGCTACTCAAGCAAAATTCATCCAATCTTAAGCTATCTGATCTAAAGTTTCTGCAATTATATCCAAAAACTCCCACTAATTGGCTTTTCTCTAGGCCTGAAATGTACTCCTTTACCATTATACATAAGAAGCATACAACTTGCAAGTAAAGCAAAATACAATCAAGCACAAAAGGGCTTTGAGCAAGGGTTCTCTGTCATTCATGGGGTCTGAACTCACAATATTCAGGTCACAAATAAAACCCTTATTGCGCTCTGCAGCTATTAAGCAATAAAAATATTGTTGTCGTGAAAATACTCAATAAAATTCAAACAAACAGTCTTTTAAAGTCTCCCCTAGCGCTATTAGTTTATAGCATCCTTAAATACAACCTGCCATTTTTACGACAGTAAAGGAATTAGGTGTTTTACTTTTACGGCCAAGAAATAGACAGTTTTTCAACCGGTGGCGCTTTCTGAATCAGTGTGACCTAATCTGTCCTATACAGCACACAGACCTCAATTGAAAAAGCAGCTAAAGTACACATTATAATTTTATAGTTAATGTGTGAAAAAACACAGTAATACTGTTATTGTATTATATTGTGCATTGGTTTTCCTTTATAGTATTCTACACTATATGAACAAAAGTTTGTGGACACCTGACAATAGGATTATGTGCTTTTTGAACATCACATTTTACACTAAAGTCCTGATTTTGCTGTTGTAATAACCTCCGCTTTTCATGGAAGATGCTTTAAAAGATTTTGTTGAGCTTTGTGCCAAAAAGGCATTCGTAAAGTCACGTAAAGTAAAGGTGATGTGAGGAGGCCTTGTCTTTATAAAGGCCTTCATAGAGCTGGCTTTGTGTACTGATCATTGTTATGCTGTAACATTTTTGGGTCTTGTAATTTATCACATTGTATACAATTGTTTGCCTCAAACTTTGTGGTACACGTTTGGGGAAGGTTCACATTTTCCTGGAAAAGTCAAAGGTCGCAAAAGAAATTCCATATATTATGTATTGTGTAAGGAAAAAAAAAAATAATAGGAATCTCATTTTAAACTATAGCATATGTAGGAGCAACTGTGCCACTACATCACCAGGAAAGCAAAACATTCGAAAATGCACATGAAATGCAAAATTGTATTACGAGCACCCATTTTTCACTGTTTGCTATTTGGTACTCAAAGCTAATGGGCCAGTCAAAAATGTAATTAAACAGAAATGTGTTCTATTGCTTTCAGAAACGTCCATTAAATCCGACACAAAAATCAATCGTTTAGTATAACACAGCACTAACGACCCTAAAAGATGGGCTGCGAAGAAGAATATTCAATACGACCTTGCTCAATGTGACTAAATATCCTAAATACTAAATCAGAATTAACCCCATATTTCTGTTTTTATATTTGTATGTTTTTCTGAAACATTCTACCATGTCATCCATACATAAGGCTGTAAAAGAGTATCTGTAGATATGACACTGAACATTTTGTCCATTAAGAGCCACTCTTGTAATGTACATGCAGCATACTTTCATAAAACATCATTACCAGAACATAAGTGTTAAACAAACATGTCTTATGAGTTTCTTAAGTGCAGAAGATAAGAAAAGACCAAGCAATGATAGGTTGGACAGGAGAGTGAAAGAAAAGCAGCCAACAAGTACTCAATACCTCTGGGAACTTCTTCACAACAGTTGTTAAATTGAATAAACTTTGTTGTTATATTTTTTTCCCCCAATTATCACATACTTAAGAGTTCCACAGTGATGGCAAACTGCAATGCACTCACCTCAGTCAGATGAAAGGGGATGATCATTGCATAACCTTAATTTCACATACAAAACAACAGAGCTGGTCAAATGGGACCCTGTGGTGCAACATGCTAGAATATGAATATGGAATGACAACGGAATATGAAATTGATACACACACACACACACACACACACACACACACACACACACACACACACACACACACACACACACACACACACATTTTTTTACTCCTGCATACACCTAGCCTTAATGAGATATTGAAACTGCATTTGTACATCTATGTTCCTTATAGGGCCCTATAAAGCAGATTAAAAAGCTCTGGAGCTTCAGACGAATACAAAACACAATGCAAGTCACCAGTGTGGCTCTACCACGGTTCTTACTGCAACATTAGAGTAATAGCGGTAATAGCGAAATTACTGGGTAAAGGTCGACCAACCTACACACACACAGACACACTATTACAGACAGGAATGTATCTTGGGGCAGTCCATGCTGTTTTAATCAAATGCAGAAGTGGCCTGATTGGCTGGAGACAGCGCTGACTCGTATGGGTTATGCTTCATTCAACTCCAAACTGATATTTCATGAGAAACAGAAGTGCACTAAATACAGTACATTAGACACTTTAGGTGAGGACAGAGAAAGTATGGCAATAGTGACCTTTATAATTTCAGACACATAAGCACTTACTTGAGACAAAACATTAACTTACTTGCACTCACTAACACAAACAAAGACAGCATTTGATATAAAAGGTCATCGTGTGTTGGTGTAAATTAAAGCAGCTTGAAAAGGTTTTTCTGTAATTTAGAAGATACTCTATGTGTATTTTTAGGTGTATTCGCCAGTCACTAGCTAACTGAGAGAGATGAACCTTACTGATTAACCCCATGTGAAAAAAATAGCTAGCCTGTGTAAAAATCAAGCCAATTGCCACCAACATCAAACATTAAGAGCAACTAAAAGGAGAACAAATAACTAATAAATATAGTATACTGCTACAAATACTATATGGACAATAGTATGACATAGTTTATTTGGGTTGAAGAATCTTGGATGGCCTGCTATAGAGTTCTTACCTCAACCCTACTGAGCATCTTTGGGATGAATTGAAATGCTGACTGCACCCAGGCTTCCTCACTTTACATCAGTACATGGATTTACTAATGTCTTTATGATTGTACTGAATAAACACAAATCTCCACAAACACATTCCCAAATATAGTGGAAATGACTGTGTAAGACTGTAGGTTCCCTGGTGGTCTAGTGGTTAGGATTCAGCGCTCTCACCGCTGCAGCCTGGGTTCGATCCCCGGTCAGGGATCCAACCCCAGCCATTAGGGTTGCACAAGCCAGTGCACTCTCAGTGCCGGTCCCAAGCCCGGATAAATGGGGAGGGTTGCGTTAGGAAGGGCATCCAGCGTAAAAAACGTGCCAAATCAAACATGCGGATGATCCGCTGTGGCGACCCGTAATGGGAGAAGCCGAAAGAAAGTTTTGTGTGTAAGACTATAGAAAGGACATTACTCACAATCTTACATTTCAGTGTTCTGTTTAATCACACTCTTGATGTCACCCAAATGAGAATGGGTTCTCCTTTTGAGTCTGGTTCCTCTCAAGGTTTCTTCCTCATAACAATTAAGGGAGTTTTTTCTTGCCACAGTCGCATGGCTGCTCATCAGGGATAAATACACAGCGTTCACCTTAACTGTTAATTCTGTAAAGCTGTTTTGAGACAATGTCTGTTGTGAAAAGCGCTATAGAAATAAACTTGACTTGACTTGACTTGACTTGACTTGACTTGGAACATCTTCACAGGAGAGTGGAGGTAATTATAACAGCAAATAGAAAATAAATGTGTAATGTAATGTTTAAAAAGAACATACATACTATTTGCTAGATATGATAACCTATATAGACAAAAGTACTGGGACACCTGACCTTTCCTGCCATAAATGGTTCTTCTTTAAACTGTTATCCCAAAGCTGGAGGCACACAAATGTAAAGAGCGTCTTAGGATGCTGATGCTTACATGGTTTAGAGAGAAGGACCTTTAGTGGACTGCTATAGAGCTCTGACCTCAACTTAACTGAATACCTTTGGGATAAATGTGGACAGTGACTGCACCCCAGACCTTCTCACCTTACCTACATCAGTACCTGACTTTACATACACTTTTGTGGCTGATGGACACAAATGTCCACAAGCACACTTACATCTAATGAATCATGTTCCTAGAAGAGTGGATAGAATTATAAGGGCAAATTGGGTCTAAAAGTGGAATGTGATGCCCAAAAAGCAAATACCTACTTATGAAATTATGCTAATTTAGTGTATTTTAATAACTTCATCAAAATCATGGCTGAGCTGTTATACATACGAATTAGTATGTCTGGGTTTTTTTTATTATTTGCTAATGTTCTGTCATATTCAAATAAGCAAAAAAGCTTTTTTTAATTGAAAAGCAAGTTGAAAACTAGCATAATTTTCTAGTTAATGCAGGCTGTCTTCGTTCCATGATTACTCTCTGTTTAAATATTCAAGGTTCATTTTATAGTCTACTGGCACATCAGGATTTATAGACTAATTTTGGTCCAAAAAATGCATTGCAGATACCAAATGGCATTTGTTGTCAAAGTACAGCCTTATAAATTCTGTCCCATTTCTTAACACTATATTTTCTCCATGTTCTCGATTTGCTTGTATGGAAATCATGTCTGGCTCTAAGTTTAATGCAAATAGGTTACTTCGGCTCCCCAGTGATACAACAAAATAGTGTTCGCTCTGGTGCCTGTGACTGGAGATCAAAGATCGGCTTTGCTCTTTGAAAAGCAAGGATGCCACCATCTCACCCTATCTCCCATTATGATCCTCATAGCAGAATACTTAAGATCTTCCACTCCAACCCTAGTAAATCATATCTTCATACAGCTGACTTGTGAACAGGGGCATTGTCATCTTAGAACAGATTTTCCTTCTAGTTCTAGTGACGGAAAAATGTAATGCTAAGCATCCAAAGACATTCTACACAATGTTCTAGCGTTGTGGTACCAGTTTCAGGAAGAAACACATGGAAAAGTACCGATGGTGTACTAATACTTTTGTTCATAAGGTGCTATGTATTGTGCTATTGAAAAAAGGTCCTGATATGGCAAACGTTTTATATAATGTTGAACATCACCAGTTTATGAGTGAAATCTAGAAAAGGAGAAGTGGCAGCTAAATGGTTAAGAGATTGCACTTTGGCTTTAAAGCTTGTGAGTTCAAATCCCTGCCGCTAAAAGGCTCCTGAGCAAGACCCTTATCCAGATAGATTCTCAGTATGAATGTGATAAATGTCGCTCTGGATAACTGCATCCTCTAAATACTGTAAATCAAAAACTGACCATGGATGTTTTAAATTATAATGCATATTCGGCACCTACTATTACCAATAATCTTTATTCACAATGCTGAAACCGAAGCAATTCTTACACAAAGGTATTTGGCATGCACACACACACATACACACACAATCTCATTTTTTTTGCAATGCACGTTCCTCTGTTTGCAATCAACACACAGAAACAATGTTTAATCCACACAGTTTTCCAATATGGCTGCCATTATATTACTTCTTTTTTTTTCCAATTCCATTTCTTCTATCAGCAGAAGTTAACCAGGCAGAAAATACATGCAATTTAAATATCTCCCAGCTCCGTGAGAAATATTAAACTTCTCAGTGGCTAATATACTGGTACAGACAAACATACAAAGAGAGAAAGATATATATATATATATATATATGAGAGAGAGAGAGAGAGAGAGAGAGAGAGAGAGAGAGAGAGAGAGAGAGAGAGAGAGAGAGAATGAGAGAGAGAATGAGAGAGAGAATGAGAGAGAGAACACAGAAGGTCATTTGTATTTTCTCCCTTACATACACACCCACACACACACACACACCTGCACACACACACACCTGCACACACATACACACTTTTTCCTTATCTGCACTCACAGTAATTTACTCAGCGCTGCTTCCAGGCTCAGCCTCATCACAATTGGGTGTCTGAAAGCCTCAGACAGTTATGTCTAATATTTATTTCCTGCAACTCGCTATAACACCTGCACAAGTACACGAGTAATATCTATCTTATTTAGTGCCTATAGCATCCAAAAAGCATTCAAGTGCTCTGATACATGTTTACCCTATACGCTCAGAAATGAGATCCTCCCTTTAGGAAACCCAGGGCAAAGCAGCAGTGAAAACACACCAGCATGATTTTTCCGCAGGACATGATGATAAATGTCTGTACTACAACACGGCCAATCCAATACATAACCTTGCTGTATCCTGCTGCTCCTAAGTCTTGTGCATTTACTGCATTGGGCCACACTCTGATGATTAGGTTGTAATGTTAATATTGTACTTCCTAACTGTACATGACACAGACAAACTTGTCCATGCTTATTTAACTCTTTATAGCTGATTTTATGTTCCATTTTTTCCAAATTCAGAAGTCTTCAACTTAACTTAAGATAGAATCTAGTACAAATCAGCTTTTAAACATAATAAGTCACATTCAGGCAGTAGAAGAGCTTTTGTTTATACCACAACTATACTGTAGATATACACTGACCAGGCAGTACTTATTACCTAATTTTGTGTTGGTTTCCCTCCTGCTGCCAAAACAGTCCTGATCCATTGAGCATTAACAGCATTTTGAGCTACAGAAGCGCGTCTGTTGAATGGCCAGCCTTCCCTCCACAAGTGCATCAAGGAGCCTTGGCCGCCCATGACCCTGTCGCTGGTTCCCCACTGTTCCTTACTTGGATCACTTTTAATAGATGATGACCACTGCAGACCGGGAACATGCCACAAGAGCAGCAGTTTTGGAGATGCTCTGACCCAGTCGTCTAGACATCACAATTTGGCCCTTATGAAACTTACTTAAATACTTATGCTTGACAATTTTTCCTGTTCACTTGCTGCTAAATATATACCACCCACTAACAGGTGCCATGATGAAGAGATAATCAGTGTTAATTAACTAATTAATGGATTAACTTCACAGGTCGTAATGTTTTAATGTCATAAAGTTATGCCTGGTTGGTGTTCCTAATCACCTTACTTGGCTACATGGATAATATTTGTTTCAAGCTCATCCCAAAAGTTCAATAGGGTTGAGGTAAGAGCTCTATAGCAGGCCACTCAAGATCTTCCACTGTCAACCATATAATCTATATCTTTATAGAGCTGGCTTTGTGCACAAGGCATTATCATGCTGGAACTAGTTCAATAAATGGACAATTTTATTTTACTGAATTGCAAGGTATCCTATTGTCAGGGAACCACCGTCAGGTGTCCTGATACCTTTGTTCATATAGTTTACAGTATTTCTCATTTCAACATTTGACACTTTCAAGTTGAATAGTTGCGGTGTTTGCTGGAAAATGGATTTGTATTTTACTGTAACCTAAACAGAACTCTACATAGTTGTTTAAGCTCGAATCTTAACTATTAACCCATTGACATCATTTTGAAATGTTTGAAATGCTATCTTTTTCAGGTCATTCATTATTTCACCTATCTAATCAGTAGCCTCTTTATCCTGAGCAGGCTAGTCCTGAAACCATGAGCTGTTCCTAGCAAAGCAACTAAATGCTGAAAATCGGGGGTATTCGCAAATCCACACTACACACTCCAAACAGACAGCCAATACGCTTTGAATGTCAATAACCATAGAGTGCTGTGCAGTGCAGTGGATTTGCATCGTCTTTCCAAAGTCTTCTAGCTTGCTTGAAGTTTCATTTACATTTCACCAGAAAGACAGAAAGCAAAAATGGGAATAGAGAAAAAAAAACCTGTCATTTCACTCACTTTGAATAAAAGCAGAGAAAAACGGAGAGATGACTACGCCGAGAGATGGCTACATTGTTATGGTACTGAATATTCTGAGGATTAGCACAAAACCAGGAAACAGTCCATATGAATTATAAAGATTTCATTTAAATTGCATATATATATATATATATATATATATATATATATATATATATATATATATATATATATATATATAAAAGTGGATTTGTTTGTTGTTTTTGATTTGCTGTTCTGTTCTCGTGACGTGATTGATGGCAGGTGAGCATTTCATGTACCAATTGAGGCATTTCACTGCCTACTGGAATACAGTTGGATAAATCACAGACGAACTTTATTCAAAAATGCCAACATTGTTACCAGCAAACAAAAGATGAGAAATTATGATCTTCTTGGTTCTGGGTTTGCACTGGTGTACCTTTAATTAGCCAAAATTTTAAATATATATTGACCATCCGCTGCCCTGATTTCTAAATATCGGCATCAGCAAGAGAGAAAAAAACACATTGGTCGACCTCTAGTAGAAGGGGCTTTTAACTTTTTACCAATAGAGCTTTGAGGGTTAAGGGCCTTGCTCAAGGGACCAAGAGTGGCAGCTTGACAATACTGGGGCGTGAAACCCCAACCTTTCACTCAGTAACCACTGTATGCAACTGCCACAATACAAGTTTATTTTTCTAAGTAAAAAAATATATATTTATAAAAAAAAATAAAAAAAAAAATTCCTAAGGCCCTAAATGTCATATGAGCCATTAAACTCACTGTGGTGAGTGACATCCCATATAAATGCAATTAATTAATTTATATACAGAAATGGGCATTGTATATTAATGATAAGCTTATAAGAATGTGCCCTTGTTACTAAATGTAAATAGTTAAAAAAAAATTATATATTAAAAAAAAAATAATATATATATATATATATATATATATATATATATATATATATATATATATATATATATATATATATATATATATAATATTCTGTATTATGATGTTAAATAATGGGAGCAGCTACTTCAGTGCATTGACACAGCAAAAAACTGTCCACCAGTCAAATTAGCCATAATCCCAAAATAGAAATAAAAAAGAAATTTAAATATGATAATAATAGTAAGAATGTAGAAAAAGAGATAGATGGTATTTTAGTGTTTAATCAGCACAATGTACCAGCCAAAATCACGAGTACTGACTGCCCAACTGCAAACTATATAATTGCTCTTCACTTGATTGTTCACTAGCATCCCTGGATCTTCGGTTCCAAGTGATTAGCGTAGGGTCAGACAATTAACTTCACACACACACAAACACATAAAGTCTAATTACTGTCCATCCATCATATAGTGCTTCATGAATTCAGATATTGTAGGAGAGACCAAGATAGTAGCATCTGCATAGCATCACACCACACACACATCTTTCATGGTAAATGACACCAGAAATCTATGTGCAAAATGAATAAAAATGCTGATTCAGATAGCTGGATATACAAACTCATATTTATATTTATCCAGAGAATTCTATCAACTATGCATGCAATGCGATTTCTATGTCTGTAAAGCAAAAGATTTCAATTCTCATAGAGTTCAAATACAGACATGCTGGTCATGAGTTCACAATGTTTCACAGAGAATCTTCCGAAATCCTAAACTTGTAATATGCCAGATTGCACCAACAAACTTGGATTATGCATTGTACAGGTACACAACCATGGTATAAAGGTTACTTCATTAGCAATGCTCACCTAAATCCTTTTGAACTGCTCTGGGATGAACTGGATCGCAAGGTCAGAAAGAAATCTCCAATTAGTGAAGAGCACCTCTGGGAGGTTTTACAATAGCATGCCGAGTATTACAGCGGAATATTTAGAGAAATGAACTGTCTGGAGTGTGTAAACCTCTTGTTCATGCTGAGGGAGAATTTTCAAATATATTCTTGCATTAATGCATTTATTGCAGCCCAGCTCTTTTTTAATTTACGCAGCTTTTTGCATACAAATACAAAAAAAAAAACTTCAAGACTAAAGACTGAAGATCAATAATGGCTTGTGGTGACCATAAAAGTAAAATGTGTGGGAAAACTTATTCAGAAATATAGCATCATCTTAAATGCATTAAGGGCCTATTATTTACTTACTTGAGTTCCTGTGAAAAGACAAGTGCTACTCCATAGGACATTATAAGATTTTAGATTAGATGCTCAAATGAACAATTCAAAGTGATACAGCAAAAAAAATAAATGCATATTATATCAAAAGAAAAAGCTCCATCTTATATATTAAACACTTGATATATCAATTCTTTGGAAATGTGTGAGGATTTTTATAAGTAAACTCATATAAAAACTTGCCATCAGTTCTAGTTAGGGCTTAGGGCATTCTTATGACTTCCTCCATATGAAATCCTACATTATTATCCTGAGCCGTAAGAGTTCCTATAAATTATGTATGAGATCTGACCTTATTCAGCGCTGTCTGTGCAGCTGAACCTCAGACTCTACGGCAATACCGAGGCAATACAGTTCATATAGGCTAAGAGTGAATGAAACATTGCTTTTGGATTTGTTTTCTTCACTGTCTCAAAGATTAGAGTTCCTCCTCTAAGCAGATATTTTATTGACGCTTATTTTATTGGTATGTGAGAAAGAAAAAAAAATCCTATAAATGTCTTACAACAATACATTAGCCATTTGATTTAAACCTTCAAAAGCAAGCCATTATGTGACCCATGGGAAGATCATAATTCTTCCAATATTTTAACAGCTGTACAAAGAACCCGTTTTATTACATTCACACTGTCCACTAATGTCCGTTTTAACAATGCAGTGATGAGAAAAATGCTACATCTTCAGACACTTCCCTGAGCTGAGCATTTCCCTTCATCTTCATTCTTGTCAGAAGTGAGGAAGCACGGGCTTAACGCCAAACCCCGGCTCGGAAGAGGCTCGACATGACTGAGCAGGGTGTTTTTCTCCTTCTAGAAGATGAAAGTGGAAAGAGGTCATGAAGAAAAAGAAGGCTCTGTGAGCTACGTAGAGAAGCAAAAGCAGAGATAGGAAGGAAACATGCCACTCGAGAGCTGTACGCCAATATGGCGATCAGTAGAAGGCGTGAAAATAGTTTCATTTTCAAGTATGCTACAGTTTCTTAGTTGTAGTAATATACAAAATACACCACAAAATGGTATCAGAAATTTTCAAAACTAGCTCTGTTTACAAGAAAAATTTATTTATCTACATTTACACAAATATCACGGACACACCTTCTTATTCAAAGAGTTTTCTTTATTTTCATGACTATGAAAATTGTAGATTCACTTTGAAGGCATCAAAACTATGAATTAACACATATGGAATTTTATACATAACAAATAAGTGTGAAACAACTGAAAAATGTCATATTCTAGGTTCTTCAAAGTAGCCACCTTTTGCTTTGATTACTGCTTTGCACACTCTTGGCATTCTCTTGATGAGCTTCAAGAGGTAGTCACCTGAAATGGTCTTCCAACAGTCTTGAAGGAGTTCCCCGAGAGATGCTTGGCACTTGTTGGCCCTTTTGCCTTTACTCTGCGGTCCAGCTCACCCCTAATCCATCTCGATTGGTTTCAGGTCCGGTGACTGTGGAGGCCAGGTCATCTGGCGCAGCACCCCATCACTCTCCTTCTTGGTCAAATAGCCCTTGATGCCTTCAGTGTGACTCTACAATTTTCATAGTCATGAAAATAAGAAAAACTCTTTGAATGAGAAGGTGTGTCCAAACTTTTGGTCTGTACTGTAGGTGTTGAGCTCGTTGAAGGTCTTTCTGATCTCTCGTCATCTCCCAACGATGTTCTTCCACTCTTGAAGCGCACTTTCCAATCAAAACACCTCGAATGACTCGTTGCAGCATTTCATATGTCAGAATTTCATATGAAATTAAAATGATAAAATCGCAGACGTGGTAACGCAGATGGTAATCCAGTTAGCATCATTATTATCTAAACCTTTTGACACCATCTCGAATATGGACAAATGTTTGTGGACACCTGATTATAAGATTTCTACGTCCTTTCTGAACATCCTATTCCACATTTAGTCACCAGATTTGCTTTTATAATAACCTCCACTCTTCTAGGAAGATGTTTCACTAGATTTTGGAGTGTGTTTATGGAGGTTTGTGCTCATTCAGCCACAAGGGTGTATGTAAAGTCAGGTACTGATGTTGCCTGGGGTGCAGTCAGTGTTCCAATTCATCCAGAAAGTGTCCAATAGGGTTGAGGTGAGGGAGCTGTAGCAGGAGATCTTCCACTTCAACCCATATATATACATGGAGCTGGTTTTGCACACAGGGGTATTGTTATGCTTTATGTTGCTGTTTTGGAGAAGGAAGGTGTCCCTGTACTTTTGTCCATATAGTGTACGTTTTAATGTAGTCCTTGTAAAAGTGAGATCTCTTCATTAAGGTTAAAAGTCTCTGCCTGTCCCTGATTTCTTAAGTTAGTTTTAGCTTCCCATTCAGTCTGAGTATCTGAAACATGAAGTCATTATTAAGGCTGCACTGTGTGTTTGGAACAAGCCCACAAATCAGGATCTGTAGAGAGGCGAAGATTGCACAAGCCTAAGGCTTTACAGCGGTCCTTAAAATGTCCAGAACTGAGACAGAGTTATCAATCTCGGTGATGGAGTCGCTGATTTTGGGAGATGTTGGGAGGGGGGTTTATTCATGATGGAGGAGGGTTTAATGACTTTTAATACTGCAGCTCACACATAAACGGGACGTGAACAAACAGAATCACTCTATTCCACTGCAATGCCCTTCTGCATTGGTTCTTAAGTTCTGGGGTCATTTGATATAAGGAAAGTTTATTTATAGTTCTTGAGGATTTGTGCTCAATCAGCTACAAGGGCGTTAGTAAAGTCAGGTACTGATGTAGGTGAGGTGCGGAGGCTTGAAGTGCATTCAGTGTTCCAATTCATCCCAAAGGTGGTCAGCAGGCCACTTAAGATCTTCCACTCCAACCGATGTACACCATATTTTAATGGAGCTTGCTTTGTGTTAATTGGGCAATGTCATGCTGGAACGGTTTTGGATCTTGTAGTTTAAATTAAGGGATATATTCATGCTATTGCATCCAGAGACATCCTACACAGTTGTGTGTTTCCAACTTTGTGGTACGAATTTAATGAAGAACCACATATGGCTGGAAAAGTCAGGTGTCAATACCATTCTATTCTATATAGTTTAGTTCAATACTTGTGAATTTATAGAATGTTTAGTAGTAATTAATACTCTCAGACGATCAGTTCTGGTGAGCCTATGCCCACTGGAGGCTCAGGTTCCTGATCTTGGCCGACAGAAGGGAAATTGGTGTGGATGATGTGGTGATGTGGTTGTAAGACCTCAAGTTTCAACATGCTGTGTGTTTTGTGATGCTTTTCTGCTGACCTTGCTTAGTGACGATCCCTCTGGATTTAGTTTGTTTACACCATTCTGTGTATCAAATCTCAGGATATCAAAAGTTTCTGCAATTGCTCAAACCAACCTGTGCAGAACAAGCAACCGTGTCAGTCAAATTCACTCAGTTCACACCTTTTCCTCATACTGATGTGTACAGGTTGTGAAACGGACTCAGAAACTCAAGCCACTGAAAAAAGAAAAAAAACAGTAGGGGAAGTGGTTGTGAGGATTTTGGCCTTAAAATAGTGTCACATACAGAAGCTCTAAGAGTCCATGCATTATAATATTTGTTTTTTTCTTTCTAGCGATCATGATGTGATCTCAACATTACAAAAGTCGTTTTCTCGTTTCCTTCTGATCTCAATGCAATAACCCTTTTTCTCACGACATAATTGTATTGCGTGAATGTTCTGGTGTATATCATGAAGTACGCCTTGGCATCTGAAACCTGGCAGTAGAGACCTGCACAGGGCTCAATTCTTTTTGTTCCCCTTCCCGCTCGTTCCCACAAGGGTCTGTCCCGTTTCCCCATGGCCCGCTCCCGCCCACGATATTTAAGTTTTGTCCGGAAAAGCCTGCAGGAATTTTTTTATATTTTCAATGCTCTGATTTTTTTTTGCTTCCCTTTTGAATATGAATAAAAAAACAAATGGAAAAGCAACAAACGTTTCGTTTTATTTGAGTTTGACTTTTTGTGTCAACGATGAACATGGAACTTTTCAGAACATCAACTGAAATGATATAAAAAACAGGCAATGGTTTTGTTGTGTTGCATGTTCTTTTCTTTAACAATTTTTTTGTAAAAATCATTTTGCGAGAGTCCCGTGAATGATTTTATTCTCCCGCAACCCACACACATGAGTATTTTACTTCCCGCTCCGCATTCACTCATCAAATCACTCATTCACTCGTTTGTGCCGGGTCCCACGGTACTCGTGTGGTACCGCAGGTCTCTACCTGGCAACCTTCTTCTCATTTGTCAAACACTTGTGTAAGTTGTCAATCAGTGACAGACACAGAGCTGTTTCAGTTTGAGTGAGTCCCTGAACAAAGTCAAAGCAAATGCGATCATCCATGATGCTGCAATGATGATGACTCTAGAACAGGGGTCACCAATATGGTGCCCGCAAGGACCACATGAGTAGCCCACGGGCCTTTTCTAAAAAAAATTGCTGTTTCCTACTTTGTTAAATCAATGTTGATAATTATTGTGAGAAATCATTAACATGATCAGTGTCTTCACATAGATGAATATCATTAATTATTAATAATAACATAATAAAAGGTAAATTGAGCAAATTTGTTATTTCAGATCAAACTGAAAACTGTGTGTATCAAACTGGTAGCCCTTCACATTATTCGGTACCCAAGAAGTAGCTCTCAGTTTCAAAAAGGTTAGTGACCCCTGCTCTAGAACATGCTCTTAGAAACAGAAACAAATTAGTTTAAACAAATTAATTGAACGTCATCACGAGAAAACAAGAAAGAAAAAAATATATATTGCAAGAACCTTCGAAGTCACTGGTCAAACAATAGGTTGATAATCCACATTATTATTTAAAGGACATCTCCATCTCCATCTCCATCTCTCTCTCTCTCTCTCTCTCTCTCTCTCTCTCTCTCTCTCTCTCTCTCTCTTTCTAACCCCGCACTATATTCTTACTGCCGCATTAATCTACTGCACCTCAGATGCTCGTCGAAGAAAAGCAACTAATTACACACACAATGAAAGTCAAACTTAATTTCCTCAGTTTCATATATGCAAAGATAATACTGGCAGGCATTTTTCATTTTAATGACTGTTATGACAGATTGCTACGTCTCTTTTTCTCTACAAGGAAGTAGATTGAAGCCGTTAAGCAGCACATGGTAGCATCTTTTCATTAAAGACAAGCCCTGCGGAACACATTTTAGTGTGCAACGTCGTTTTATGAGCAGTATTCTAAGAGGACACATTCGAAGTGCGTGTCCGTGTGCGTGCACTAAGGTGAATGATGGAATGTATCCAGAGGAAGTATAGACAAACAGAAAAAAAGAGGGAAATAAGCTGGGAAGAAAAAAACAGGAATGGGAAAAAGACATAAAGATTAAGGAAAAGTCAACATTGTTTATCATGCAGTGATGGCTGATATGAGATATCTATTATATTATCCTACATCTCCTCTAAAGTTAGTTTTTAAAGTTTGCAGTGACAAAAGCTACAAAGCGCTACTTTTCATTCATTTCTCTCCAAGTCATCTCTTCCTTTCTTATCCCTTGTTTATGCTTTCTCACAGTAGGAGACAAGGAGATGGATGACTAAGGAGGACAGAGTTTCGGTATATCTTTAATGACATGAGACCAACAGAAATAATTGAACGAAAGGGAAAAAAGATAAAGGAAAATCAAGCAAAAAAGTAAACAAGCTAAAGAGAAAGATGATGGAGACAGGGTAAAATGTTTTCCCCCCATCACTATGGATAGACAAACGAGAGAGAAAGAGACTGGAATGTTTTTCTGGTAATGCTGTGGATAGTTTACTAGTAAAATCAACAGAACCTGAGCATGCTCTGGTTATTGTTATCCATGCAGCTTTATTATTACTATTTTATAGTAATAATAATTATAAATTATAATCATTTATCTACACTTCTCCTTTAGCAAAATAATAATCGTGTACAGCAGACCCTCAGTGGCTAAGCTTCTATGCTAGCAGTAATTCGTTCAAATGCAAGAACTGGAAAAAGCCACTGTCAGACCTTTGAGCCAGGGCTCTCTGGCTCAAACAGCATGAACTTTGGATTCTTCTCCACAGCCTGTTTGGATAAAAACATCTGCCAAATAAATGCATATTAAAGATGCATATTAATGGAGCGTGAAGCATGAAATGAGTTTCTAAAGATGCCGGGTCACGAAGTAAAAATGGAGATATAACTGGACTGATATAGATTGAGAACTGTCAGTTTGTTGAAAGTGTGTCTAATATTATTTCCTAGTCAGTCTACTTCTTTCTCAAAATGTCTTATTCTATTCTGGCAGCTGAAAATTATATATTTGGAAATCTAATATCCAAATAATTAGTCTCAGCTTTCCAATCCATCTTGTTGCAATTTTTAAAAAATGTGCTGCTTCGTGCACTAGATAGATAGATAGATAGATAGATAGATAGATAGATAGATAGATAGATAGATAGATAGATAGATAGATAGATAGATAGATAGATAGATAGATAGATAGATAGATAGATAGATAGATAGATAGATAGATAGATAGATAGATAGATAGATAGATAGATAGATAGATAGATAGATAGATAGATAGATAGATAGACCTGTCTGTACTACTGGTAGCACATTCCAGTATTTCGATAAGTAATATAGAATAGTAAATATATATTATTCAGAACAGACAGACAGACAGACAGACAGACAGACAGACAGACAGACAGACAGACAGACAGACAGACAGACAGACAGACAGACAGACAGACAGACATTTATTTCTGAATGGCTGAAATTGAACTTGTATTACAATTGCACTATATCACGCACCATCAGATCTCATTTAGTGTCTGTGTTACCTATAAATCATCAGGGTTACAAATACAAATAATAAACACTTTAGTTAAAACCCAGCCATGGATAATAAACATTTAACATTACATACAATTTCCTCGTTTCCACTTCATTAAGGTCATTATAGCATGGGCAATTTACATAGACTCAACAAAGAATTAACATTATATATAGCTTACATAAGCGCTATATCACATGTGAGTGGATTAAACGGTTCATAAACCTTTGATTCTGTGTTTGAGAACAGTGACATGGACACTCAGTGGCACTCAATAAAATACAATAGAGGACGTCTTGTGATTTTCCTCCCCGTTGACATCAGATGGCTGTTTCTAAATAGATAAGTCTGTGTCGCTGATATCAGTAGCTATAGCAACGAAAGGAGGATGATGAGGGGATAAAGTGGATAGCGGCTGAGGCTAGGAAAAAAGGTCAGCTCCAGTTTATATAAAGAGTTCTTATTCGCACACACAGAGACAAATACACAGGCATTCCTATACGCTCCAAGGCAATTACTGACCCTGTTACCACTGGCACTGACAGGTGTAGTCAAGCACCTGCTAAGAAGTTAATTAGAAGCACCGACTACAGTCGCTATGACTTTAAACAACCACATGCCCACACACAACATTTATGTATTATAGCCTTGAGCTACAAAATGCTCTAAAAAGTATGCAGAGTGCATATTTGTACCGGTACATACAAGAAGCTTCACATGCCATTTCATATGTCTTTTTTAGTCTTTTCATGCTCTGTTCAATTTTGGGCCAATCTCAGCCCACGTAATGCCACTCTTCTGCCTGGACTCAAGTGCAAAGGTGAGTGTGTGTGAGAAAGAGAGAGATAGAACTCAAGAGCAACTAAGCCAAGATCTCTTACATGCGAGAGTATCACTGCAACACGACTACATTACATGTACAGTATACTGTAGACAGATAGATACATAGACAGACAGACAGACAGACAGACAGACAGACAGACAGACAGACAGACAGACAGACAGACAGACAGACAGACAGACAGACAGACAGACAGACAAACGATAAGATGAGAAGTAGTGAGGATGGACAGGATTAGAAATGAGATTATTAGAGGGACAGCGCATGTAGGACGTTTTGGAGACAAGGTGAGGGAGGCTCGATTGAGATGGTTTGGACATGTGCAGGGGAGGGGCATGAGGTATATTGGTAGAAGAATGCTGAGTATAGAGTCACCAGGAGGAAGGAAAAGAGGAAGACCAAGGAGGAGGTTTATAGATGTGGTGAGGGAAGACATGCAGGTAGTTGGTTTGAAAAGAGGCAGATGTAGAGGACAAAGTAGTATTGAAACGGATGATCCGCTGTGGTGAAAGCCAAAAGAAGATAGATAGGTAGACGGACAAACAGACAGACAAGACAGACAAGACAGACAGACAGACAGACAGACAGACAGACAGACAGACAGACAGACAGACAGACAGACAGACAGACAGACAGACTCACTAAAACAAGAGATTATCACCCAATACTTTTATCTATACTATTTCACCCAAAATTACTACAACACAACTGCACTGGACATATATTGTAAAAGGCATAAAATCATGTTATTATTTTATGCTTTTTCCTTCAGAAATGGCATTCGGTTTTGTATTGTATTGATGTTTTGTAAAATAGCGATATTCTACACATCAACCCTACAGAACAAGCCAGTACATCAGTGGTATTAAAGTCCAATGGGCAGTTATATATGCCACCATAAAAACCATAGCTATATCATTACTCTTTTTGCTTCTGCCTCTCTTTTCTGTAATTGCGAGTTTGCCAGTTGCGAGCCTAGCTGATATAGAGCACGTGCCAAAGTGCCGGGAAAGGAGCCACGGTTTAGAAAGTTTATGTGTGAACTCTGTCTCTTGTTCCTTTTATAATACCAAACATTACACACAATTTGTGTGTGTGGGAATTGAGTGGAATTTGTTGCTTACTATTCCACCAGTTCTACAGTAACAACAGAGACTTAATGAGCCTCTATGTGTCACTGATATTAGACTATAAACTAGCTCAAAAAGAATAGAATAAAAATATATACATTTCTACAACAATGACTCTCATAGGTGCAAGGACTAAGAATGCCAGATTGGACAGAGGACTTCAATTTGTCTTTCCCTGCTGAAATCCTGGAAAGTAACACCTTACTGTACTTCTACTTTAAAAGTAGTTATTAAATTCTGTAATTTTACTTAAGTATGTTTTTTCGTTACTGAGAAACTGGAAACTACTGCACTGATTGATTAATGGGCAGAGAACAAACACGCTAAACTCACAAGACAAACACCAGTCATGCAGACCCAGCTGAAAGTGAAATGCCATCAAAGTCTTATAAAAACAAACCCCTGGCCATTCAGTGACCACTTTGACTTAAATGCAAGAAAGGCAACAGTTTATTATGCAGTGTAAGCTGTGTTCGCTTGAGGCGACTTAACTGGCAGCTCATAAAAGCTCGACATCTAACTTGGAGATTAGTTTATAATACATATATGTTTAGTTTATTTAATTTGTGTACTGTTGCATCAGTGTGTGACATTACTAATGTTGGTTAGCACTAGGGTTGGAAATGAATAGGGACGTGGTGCAAAATTGTCAATGCATGATGAAGCTAGCTCTATTACCAGCAACAATCTCTCAAGACAAATAACTTCTAAAGGGAGGGTCTAATACTATTTCATGCATTCTGAGTTATTTAGACTGTTAAGCAGTTGGATGGCCAAAGTTTGAAGAAATAAAAATGGATGTATGACGGAGTATTTCTGTGCCAAATTCACTCCTTCCGGCTCTGTATAAGTTTCAAAAAGTTTTTTTTTCCAAATTATGGCCCGTCGTGAAGTCATGAAGGGTGAGATTCTATGTATGTTCACTTCACCTTGTTCAGTACTTACCAGATCCAGGGGCAGATCTAGCAGGGTGGCACAAGGTGGGAACTGCCACTCTACAAAAAAGAACTGATTTACAGCAGCGGCACATGACAACAACGGTCATGTTGCACCAAATACTGTAAAAAAAACATTTTAAATGACTTAAAAGTGCATTCTGTGTATTTGTTATGTGGGTTTGACTCAAATAAACCAGTACTTGATACATTGAGGATTTGTATCTATATATAATTTTTATTGTTCTTCCCACTTACTAAGGGTTAGGGTACACTAACCTAATTGCTTAGTAAATTAAACTTGACATAGGCTTAAACTTCCTACAGGTTTGAGAAGAACTCAAGCAATAGAACTTAAATAAACCTTACCATCTCTTTAAATTTGTCTTTCCAATCACGATATCAGGTTCACGTACAGTCAATCACACATCAGTCTTTATTCCATTTTTATAGACCAATATAAACATGAGTCCCACTGTATAAACCGAATAAACCGACACTGCATGTCTCCAGGAACTCAGCTGCTTTCAGAGAGAAGCATAAAGCTGTATATTATTTTATAAATCTGATTAAACTAAAGGCTCTTGGGAGATATGAAGGATGTAATACTATGCTATAAGAACTCAAGTACTTTAACAACTTTAGCTTTTTTGCATAGGGTTAGTTGTGTTTTCCACAGCTCATCTTAAAACTTGCTCATTTCAATTGCATTTTTACATCAGTCACGCTTATTCTATTTGTATTAGAACTGTGAAAATTCATGAGCAAAAACATGACTTTACTGTATCCTAAATACTGCAAAACATCGTTCTACATTTATCAAACTTGTAATTACATCATGGTGTTCAGTGCTCTGTGAGACAAAAGACATTTGACTAAGTGGCCATGACAACTGGCCACTGGATTGGCTTTTTAATAGCCTTCGCTGATGTTGGCAGAGCAGTACAGCAGTGGAAGTGACAGCCAAAATCTCTTGGCACAATAATATTTTCAAACACAGCACTGATCCAAAATTGCAATTGTGTCAATGTCTGAGACATAAATAATAGAAAAAAAAAAGTAACGAGACGCATTTAAACTCGGATTGGCCGTCCTCTGTCGCTTCCATAGCCATGGTCAACATAATATGTAATTCACATGATCGTTATGTTCATTTCAGATTAAGATTTCAAAATCAACGTGAAAATTACACTATTGTACCAGGGGAGACATGTAATATACATTGTTATCCTCACTCACCTTCCAGCACATTTTAAAACTGACAGATTCTGTGTGGGATCTAATGATCGATCGATCATGAAAAAGATCCACTTTGACGACGGCAGTGAGTTACACTGAAAACGTCTATATATGCATACAATCCTTATCCACACATCAGAAAGGCATTAGCCAGCTGTGCCGCATGTTAACATCTGCCTGTTCTTTCCTCTCTCCTTTTCTGATCTTTCAACACCCATTTCATTTTCACTAATTCCTAATTTTCCTCCCATCATTTTGAAATGCTCTCTAAACTGCACCCTGTTCTTTGCCCAGCCCCCTTTTTTTTCAATTTCTCCTTGTGTTTAGGAGCGTTTAGTTCTGTCGATGGTGAGCACCCACCCCGTTCTTCTACATTCACTTTTTCCTCCAATTTCCACAATGTGTCTCAGACAACTCAAAATCCTTCCCCTTTTTTTTCACTGTTGTTATCCTAATTCAGTGTATTAATCAAGTAATCTCTCTGCTAACTGAACAGTATAAATTAAACGAACAGCTAATAACATGCACTGGAGAGAAACAAGAAAAAAAGACATGTGGAGCATGTTTAACACTTAACTACTTCGCCTCAGTGACTTCAGTCACATTCCATTTTCTTTACCATCGCTTTACATTTTACAGCAATTGTACCGAACATTTCTTTTGCCTTTTGAAGATTTTTTAATGCACATTTTCCGAAATGGGAATATAAGTAAAAAATATAACTAATAATTACAGTATACATAATAATTTCTCTCAAAACAAGTCACAATTAATGCCTAAAAAAAATTCATCTGTTTATAATAGGATGTAGGGATTGTTAGATTCGCATCGCTCTAAAAGCTAACGAAGTGATGCATCGATTTAAAAAAGTGTGAATTGGATAAAAGTTGGTATGTGTATCGTAATGCATCGTTTTTAACATATTTGCTTTGATGCAAACTGATTAATTTAGATATAATTATTTGTGTAATAATTTGTGACGAATATTTTAAAATGTAGATTGAGGTTCCCTGTTGGTCTAGTGGTTAGATTGGGTTCCCTGGTGGTCTAGTGGTTAGGATGCGGCGCTCTCACTACTGCGAGCCGGGTTCGATCCTACATCAGGGAACCGACCCCAGCCATTAGGGTTGCACAAGCCTTAGTGCCGGTCCCAAGCCCGGATAAATGGGGAGGGTTGCATTAGTAAGGGCATCCAGCGTAAAAACGTGCCAAATAAAACATGCGGATGGTCCGCTGTGGCGACCCCTACTGGGAGAAGCCGAAAGAAAGTTTTTATTTAAAATGTAGATTGATTTCTTCTCGCTAAACTGTTTCTCAAGCTCGTTCTCTCAGCACCACTGCTTCTACGTGAATATGACATATCACAACACTACAGAGACAGAGGCGTGTCCTGAGAGTCACATAGTATACAGATTAACATGGCAGAGGTAGAGCTGCATCTTAATGGAGACAGTACAAAAAAAAGGACGTCTGGTTTCATTGAATTGTTACAATTACACTACAAAATCTTTCTAGAAGGGTGGAGGTTATTATAACAGCAAACAGAGACTAAATGTGGAATAGGATGTTCAAAACACCATATGGACATTTGTCCATATAGTGTATTTACCCTTTTAATTTTTTTTTGCCATTTTGCATTTCATCAAATCAACACCAAAATGAATGTAATTACTGAAACAAGCTTGATCTGTATATTGTTATCATACAGTTAGCACAGACTAGGCTAAGAACTGAAAATGCATGCATAAAGGAAAATGTCTGATTGCTGGCATACTCAGAGTAATCAAGGAATGTTAAACAGGAAAAGCTGGAAATGGCATACTTTCAAGCAGCTACTGCTGTTCTTTCTCAGTTTCTCAAATTCATTTTATTTCTTTTATACTCTCTATTACACTCTAGTCATGTTCTGAAATGTATCTTCAAAGCATGTGTATCTTTAAGAACATAGACAGCCCATTTTTTTTTCTCCAGGTCTATTTGCTGGGGGAAATTAGCTTTTTTTTTAGCTGGATGTGAGCAGGATGTACCGTGTCAGGCTGAACTGAACAGAAGACACATTACACTACACATCTCATGCTAGTGTCTTCAGCCATTTCCCTCTGATTCACAAGGAGGGCTCTAAACACACCAGGCATTTTTTTTACCATCAATCTCACATTCACAGGCAATTAAAGCAAATAAAATTGCCACACAATGGGTCATAAATTGTATGTAAATGTTTTTGGAGGGCTAGTTAAGCCAACAATGGGCTGTTAATATAAAGACTATAAACCTGACAGTAAATAAAAATCCTTTCATTTTCGAGGGCTCTCATGCTTCTGAAACCGATAGGGATGATTTGATAACAGTTGTGGATTACTGCTGATGTCAAATATTAGCCGTTATGTAATATAGTTTTTTGACACAATGTACACCATTTGGGTAAAAGTTTGTGGACACCTGGCAATAAAATTTGTAGGTGTTTTTTGAGCATTCCATTCCACAATGAGTCTCCATTTGCTGTTATAATAACCTCAACTTTTCTGGGAAGATGCTCCACTAAATTTTGAACTGTGCTTGTGGAGATTTGCACTCATTCACCCAGAAGGGTATTAGTAAAGTCAGGTACTGATGTAGGGTGGGGAGGTCTGGGGGTGCAGCCAGCATTTCAATTCATCACAAATGTGTTCAATAAGGTTGGAGAACAATCGCAGGCCATTCAAGATCGTTTAGTCCAAACTATGTGAACAATATCTTCATGGCTTTGTGTACATTGTGATGCTGGACAGCTTTTGGTCTCCTATTTCAAGTGAAGAGAAAATTTAGTGCTAGTGCAAACTTTGTGGTAACAGATTGGGGAAGAAGCATATATTGCTGAAAAAGTCCCAATACATCTGTCCATATAGTGTATTTTCACAGTGTAGTAAATAATTAACAATGTAAATATATGTAAATAATTTAAAATGAATTACACACACAAAAGAAAATAGTTCAGTAAGTGCCCTTTGAACGATATATAGTATCCCTGACATTCAGATGGGACTCTGAATTATATTTGAACATTTGATCTGTGGAAAAAGATCTCTTTGCCAACTTCATGCCATGAGCACTTGAACTGTCCAACAGTAATTACAGTCCCCACCAGTCAGAGGCTTTATAGAATTGATGAGGGGGGGGGGGAACTGGCATGTTGTAGAGAAATGGGGGGACCGCTCTGAAAGACCACACAGATATGCCACCCTGCAGCAATCATTAACCACTCTGTAATTAGTTCAGGATTGATGTGTTATTCATGAGCAAGCAATAGATAAATGCGACGATGAGGGGGCGGGACAGAATTTTCGCATTAAGTATCTTAGGCAAAGAACAGGACTGGCTGAAAAGAAAGGGAAAAAGCATTGAATCTAATCAATGTCCTGCTGATATTTACAACTTTATTAATCAGCAGTAAGCTCACACGCGGCCCATCAAATATTCATTCCTAACACCTTAAAGCATGAAACAGTGCTGACCTGGACTTTTTAACATGACTAGTGAATTCAGGTTGCCGTTTTTGTTCATTATGTTTGATGTTTTATGCATTATATACATTTAGCTATAACAAATTATAGTTAAAGTAGCTGAGCATGCACTATTTGGCCAAGTATTAGAAAACTGTTACCACAATAGAATGTATAGGATTGATGAGGTAACATTGAATTTTCCTTTCACTTGAACTAGGAGACCCAAACCAGCACCAGCACAACAATGCTCCTGTGCACAAAGTCAGCTACATTAAAGGTTTGGTTTGCATGGGTTGGAGTGGAAGATCTTTAGTTTCCTGCTATAGAGCTTGTGTAAATCTTAACAGAACCCTATTAAACACCTTTAGGATAAATTGAAACACTGACTGAACCCTCCTAGCTAAAACCCTGTTAAAACAGTGTACAGTGTGTTAATACAACTAACACAACTGCAACAGGTTGTTTGAAGATAACTAGTGATCGAGATGTTCAGAAAGTTAGGCCTTGTTCATGTCCACCATTAGGATTTCAGGACAGAATGTGTCTGTCTTGAAGTCCTGATGAATGGCAGGTGGATCTGTGCAAGAGGTTTGATAAGACTAAAGTGCTGCACTGGGTCTGATAAGTGCCTAGAGGTAGAACTTAAATCTGATGTACTAGCTACAGGAAGCCAGTCAAGAGAACAGAGCAAACTGGTGATTTGAAGAGAGATTCTGAATGAATTGCTATGGTCAGATGGTATATTGGTGAAAACCTGCCAGGAGCAAGTTGCAGTACTCAAGTCTTTAGATGACAAGGCACTAAAAAGAAATATCCTTATGTTGTAAAATGAAAAAAAAGTGGAAGAACTGAGAATAATAACATTTTGTCGAGAAAGGTGTGATCAGAGAGATGTTTCCAAAAATCACAAGATATTGACATTTCTGTATATATATATATATATATATATATATATATATATATATATATATATATATATATATAAAAGCTTTGTCTTGCTATGATTTAGTTTCAGGTGATCAGCTGACTAAACATGACATGCAGAAACATGTTTAAGAAGGAGAAAATGAAGCTGTTGTCTTTAGCATAGTGTTATGAAAGCCCTGAGAGATTGGGTTCAGAAGGACAATAGAAGAGGATCAAGCATTAAGTCTTGTGGGACACCAGAAAAAAAGTAGATGTCATCTGACAGACTAAACATGTCGAAAGCAGCTAGGACAAGGAGAATGAGGATAGAATATAGTAAGTTTTAGCAGCATGAACAGCCAAAACAAATTTCTGTAGAATGTCTCACATTTGAAGTCAGACTGGTTTGGATCTTGAAGGTTGTTGCAGGTAAGAATGAGAGACATTGTCATGAACATAGCATCAAGAATTTTAGACAGAGAAGAAAGTGAGTAAAATACAAGTGGTTGTTTTATGGTCTGTTATCAGGGTGGATATAACCAGCGATGCAAAAATGGGGTATACGCAGTGCATTGGGGTGACACAAAAAAAAAATGGGGGGGGGGGGATATAGGGATGGCTTTTGCACCATTGCATGTAATGTTTTTATTGCTGTTTTTCTCCATTCAGCAAAAGTGAAGTTGCACCCTTTGATATATAGACAACACCATTGAAATATATTAATTTTTTTAAATATAAACCTTAAATATATTTACACAATAGTGTGAATGAAAGCAAAAATAATGCCATCCTATCAAGCAATACCATTCTAGATTGTTCCACTATAAATAAGGTTGCTTACTTTGTTCCTCACAATGGTTGCAACACACTGGAATATTTTAAGTCTGCAGTTAGACCTGCACCTAGACTTGTACTTGAACCTCACAAACAGACAAAGACAGATATAAATAAATAAATAAACTGTTGCAGTGATTTCATTTAAGCATTATAATAATGCTGTCTACCATTAACATACACACCCCCGTGTATCAGACAACAACTCCCGGAGAGCTCGTTACTGCCCACAGCTGAGAAGCAAGCAGTACAGGTGTGGAAAGTGTGATGTGAGTGTGTTTGTGTCTGGCAGACATCAAGGCTGAAGACCCTGAACATCCACTCAAAAAGCGTGATGCAATGCCGATTTGAACTTCTTTACAGGACTACTTCAGGACTTCTTTACAGGACTACTTGAAGACTTCTTAACAGGATTACTTGCTCATGAAGTTTGATGTTTTATGGCTTTCTCAATCACTGAGACATATAGCATAGATTCATAATTCTCTATGCATTATATACATTTACACTACAACAAATGATTGTTAAAGAAGTTTAACTTACACTACAGTACAAGGGCCCTGTGCACATATATAACTATGACCTCAACCCTATTAAACACCTAACCTTCGTCCATCCCCCTCCATCAGAAGTTCCATTGTGTTTTGTTTTTTTTCTTTCTGAACTCCCTCTGATTTTGTTTTTCTTCATTTTGATATTCCAATGTTTCCTGTTTTCAATTTTCCTGCCACTTTTCCTGATATTATAATTTTTGTTCCCACATGGCTATTCCTATTTTTTTTGCCAATTTTTTCCCACAGTGTGCCCGAGATAATTGTGAACAATGTAATCTGGCCACAAGGTACTAAACCAAGGTCACAATATCATAATATGTTTGTGGGATCATACTATGCTTTACATTTATACTATGCTTTACATAAAATAATCACAATGTTGATGTTTTAGGATTTTCTCCAGTAAAGACTAATACCTATAGACCAGGGGTCACCAGCCTTTTTGAAACTGAGAGCTACTTCTTGGGTACTATTAATGTGAAGGGCTGCAAGTTTAATACACACAGTTTTCAGTTTGATCTGAAATAACAAATTTGCTCAATTGACCTTTTATTATATGTTAATATTAATAATTAATGGTGTTCATCAATGTGAAGACACTGATGAGACATAATAAGTATCAACAATGATTTAACAAAATAGGAAACAGCTATTTTTAGAAAAGGTCCGCAGGCACCACGTAGGTGACCCCTGAGATAAGTTTACTGACCGTATTATTCATCTTTATAAATAGTATAATGTGATTACACCAATCATTCAGACAGTGGGCCTGGATTTAATATTGCTCCCTGTTTGTTGCGATATTGCTCAAGAGAAACTGACTTTATTTTAGAAATGAGTCTAAATGAGACACACGTCTGTTTTCAGCAAACAAGAGCCATGCATGCTGCACCGACTCAGCCATGTCCACAGTGATGCTTGAAGTCTGAAGATCTATGTAAATATGGCCCATTTCTGTAACATAAAATTCAAATGTACCAGTGTTTCATGCCAGTAACCAAAGTACTTTGAATTAGTTTGAGAGAGAGAGAGAGAGAGAGAGAGAGAGAGAGAGAGAGAGAGAGAGAGAGAGAGAGAGAGAGAGAGAAAGAAACAGAGAGAGAGAGAGAGAGAGAGAGAGAGAGAGAGAGAGAAAGAGAAAGAGAGATAAAAGGCAATTGACAAAAGGCAGTGAAATCTGAATTTAGATCAGCTCAGACAAAGCCCTAAAGTGAGAGATGAAGGGGGAGAAAAAGAGTGCTCCAGTCTCTGAGAGAAAATGAGAAAATAACCGTGTGTGTGTGTGTGTGTGTGTGTGTGTGTGTGTGTGTGTGTGTGTGTGTAAAAGAGAGAGAGAGAGAGAGAGAGAGAGAGAGAGAGAGAGAGAGAGAGAGAGAGAGAGAGAGAGAGAGCAATAACTTTTCTTTGGCCTGCTTTACTTCTCTGCAACTCACTCCATCAAACACAATCTTTTCCTTGATAGATCCCTGTTCTCCTGTGTTTTACTGAAGAGTATAGGAACAATAGTACACTCACACCCAGCATGCAGAGACACACCTGGAGATTTTTTTTTCTTTTTTCGAACTGCACTAACAAAGAAAACCAAAAATTGCACAAATCCAGAAATAATATGACTGAAAATCAAGCAAAATCTGATTTTACTGACTGACTGACTGACAGGAGTTTTTTTCTTTCAAGAGCCCATCATAATCACATTCTTAGCCACAATCTTAGCTAGCCTGCAACATAAACACAATTCTCTCCAGCAAGTTCTCACTAGCTAGTTTTACTAGCTAGCCAAGCTAGCCAACATATTTTATTGTGGAAAAAAAAGATTCTATAGCTAGCGATAATTTCTATAGCTAGCGAATGTTTTGTAGATGTAGTGCTTTTACTGATAATAATAAGCACAATTAATTATATCCTTATAAAGATAAAGAATACCAAGAAATTAAATACATAGATATAGAGTACAGTATATAAAGAAGCGTCCAAGTTCTATATCACATCACACTATGGCTGGTGACTCTATATTACGAGGTGCAGCACAAAGTGAAACTTGGTATAAAAATCAATTACATTGTATACAGCTCTAGCTCATCATGCACACTGCGTCCAGCACAAAATATGGTTTACACACTATGAAAGAGGTTGGGGACTAGAACGCAATATCAGCAATAAGTATAATTTGTTAATAATGCAGTTTTACCCTGTACCAGAATAGATAAATAGCTTGTATGGCCTCAATAATGTCATGACCAATTTGTCTTAGTACTCTAAAAAGTGTGCAGTTTTTGTTTTCTTGTTGTTGACTGAGAGTTCCATTGCACTTCTATTGAACTGGCAGTCTTGCAAATGTCTTGATTTTGTTTAATTAGAAGCCAGATTTGGTGAGATTGGGCCACTACTTGCAACCCCCCCAGTTTACATTTACATTTATGACATTAGGCAGATGCCTTTGAGGTTAGGGGTCTTGCTCAGCGGCCCAGGAACAGCAGCTTGGTGTGGCTTGGATTAGAACTTACAACCTTTGGATTCAAAGTCCAATGCTTTAACCACAAAGGGACCACCTCCTCTAGAGTCCACAGTATATGAACCCCTTATATAAGGCATACAGTATACGTACAGGTAAATAATTAATCGCACACCACTCACCTGACCTTCACATCCAAGTACACGTCATAACCAGTGCACCATGGAAACAAATGCTTTCATGTCAGGGAGGTGGGAGAAAGAGAAAGGTAGAGAGAGAGAGAGAGAGAGAGAGAGAGAGAGAGAGAGAGAGAGAGAGAGAGAGAGAGAGAGAGAGAGAGAGAGAGAGAAAATAAAAAAGAAAGAGATCTACTAGGGATGTGTATGTACTGTATGTACTGTATCCCTGCTTAGGAATTCAACAAACTCCATCTCCTCTTGCTGTCTTTATGCCTTTCACTTCACGTTGGCAGGATTTTTACAACATCACAACAGACGAATGTTTATTACAATTCGTATTCATGAAATTCATCCTGTGTGGAAGTATTAACAGTGGGTGTGCGTTCCTTCACTCTGCCTCCAGCTGCTTAACTCCACTGTGACCCTGAGACAACAAGAACTGCTTGCACACTTGCCTCTTAAAAATTACGCCCAAACTGTTTGGATGCGTGTGTTTTGTGTTTTGAAATAATGCAATGCAATAAATTGCAACTGGATACAAAGTTCAACACACCACACCACTTCGCAGTCAGGTGGTTAAAAAAAAGTTTCACAGTGTGCCATGAAATGGTTTCGCTACAGTATGCATACTAAATACACCGACCAGGCATAATTTTATTGTCACCGATTAGGCATAGCATTATGACCACCTGCCTCAGATTGTGTTGGTCGACCTTTAGATGCCAAAACAGTCGTGACCATACGATCATTAACAGCATTAACTTCTTCAGCAATTTGAGCTCATTTGTTGAATCGGTCTGCATGGCCCGGCCTTCGCTTTGGGGGCCCATGACCCTTTCACCGGTTCACCAATGTTCCTTCCTTGGACCACTTTTGATAGATACTGACCACTGCAGACTGGGAACATCCTACAAGAACTTCAGTTTTGGAGACGACCAAGTCGTTTAGCCAATTTGGACCTTGTCAAACTCAATTAAATCCTTACTCTTGCCCATTTTTTCCTGCTTCTAACACAGCAACTTTGATGGCAAAATGTTCACTTCCTGCCTAATATATCCCACCCACTAACAGGTGCCATGATCAAGAGATAATCAGTGTTATTCACTTCGCCACTCATAATGCCTGATTGGTGTACTTATCTAGGAAACTAATGGTACTTACTTTCCCTTATTTACAGTACATGTTTTTGGTGATGTTTTTAATTAATAAGATTTTATAAGACCATACTCTTTTCAGACCCTTTCTTAACGACAGTAGGCTGTATGCTCTTTTGCCCTGATATTCACAGTAGGAATATTTTTATATAATATTATATTATCAAAAGGCTGATCAAACTTGGCTGTGTTTGTGCCTTTACTCTGACCTACCCAAGACAAAAGACCAAGTGTAAATCCTCACTGTTCATCACCAACAATGACAAAAGCTGATTTGTCCCAAGTGATCAATGCACCCAGGGGCAGACCAAAACAAATTTGCATGCCAGTCTAATATTATGCCAGCAATGGCCCACACTGATTACAACTAGATAGATAGTATAATTCAAATAAACAACCACTCTATCACACAAACAATTCAACAGGGACATAATAGTGATTTTATCTTCTTAGCAGGTTGGCTGTGTTGTGGAGTTACACCACATAAAGTTTAAATTCTCTCTCATGCTCTCTCTGTTTTAGGCCTATCTACACAGGGCTATAAATTCCCATCTAACCTTCACCGCCCTGATCCAAGGTTGGACTGTGCGATTAAGAAACCAACAAAGGATCCAGCTTAAAATCCCTTAATTATAGCGCTGTCATTATGGGAGCTCAGGTTTATAAGCCAACTTTTCTTCTGGGTCCTGTACGTCTGCTGACAGTTGAATGTAAATGTAAATGATGATACCTCTGAGGAACAAGTATTAGACACAAGCTACTGTTTAATTATATGGTATAAAACTGTATTTTTTAAAAGTCTAAACATGTGTGCCATGCTGTTGCCTGAGACCACTCATAACTCCTCAGAGCAAAATAACTGGCAGCACAAGTGTACAAAAATATTAAAGAGCAAAGGAGGAAGAGTTCGAGATGATTTTTTTTTTTGCCAGCACCACCAAACTGAACGACACATTTTCCTCATTGTATACTTAAGGTAAATGCAATTTTATCATTGTCATTTTTACCCTGTGCTATTATTGAAAAAAATATATATTTGTATCATTTACGGTCTGCAGACTGTAGTATAAAATGATTAGTTGCAACATATGTAATAAAACCTGCAGCAATACTTTTACATACATGTCAGGCACATGCAAAATAGTTTTTTTGCCTAATGTAACTTTTAAGTGTTGTTTAGTTAAAATTTAACAATGCAATGTCAGCTGTATTTGTTTTACTTTTACTGGAGTAATATTTTACCGAGTGCTTTGTATACATATGAAACGTTTACAGACGCGATACGATAAGATTCACCTCTATTACGATGCAGTGCAATCCGATTTCAATTTGATTCAACATGATGCGATTCAATGCAATCCAATACAATGGAAAAAATATGATGCTCTGCAATTCAATGGTACAGATAGTAAGCTTTTATTTCTTTGGTTCAGACAGAGAGCAAATAATCAATTTACTTAAGTGCCTTCTGCCTTCTAACACATGAGTCTTTCACACACAGGCCTTTATAGTGCCAAAAAAAAAAAAAAAAAGGAAAAAGAAGATTAAATAAAACCAGAAATTCTTTTCCTGTTCTGTTTCCAAAAAAGATGCAGCTCTACCTCTGCCATGTTAATCTATATTTAATGTGACTCTCAGGGCACGCCTCGGTCTCAGTGATGTTTGAAAATTAGTTTACAAATTATTGGTCACTTTGTAAATGAAAGAAGTATATCTCATTTGCTAATAATTATATTGATCTAATACGAGTGGTGTTATGCGCTAGCTTTACTGTTCTTACACGTCACGCATTCGTGGGTTCTTGGCTTTGTCCTTCTGATCAATTTATCACCACTGCAATTGGGACACTAAGAAGGAGCTTGGGAGATCACAGTGGATTAAACAGTGCATCTCATTTCTCTTTTTACACTTTCACAACTCCTGTTTAGACTGTTCTTTCCTGCGATTCCATATCACTGCACTGTTCTCTTGGTATTATGTTTAGATCTTATTTGAAGTTGTAGTACATCATTTATAACCTAAAATTTCTCACTGCAAATATGTAAAAAATTATGCATCATGATACAAATTTCAAAACCGATTCATCACATCCTTAATTTTAATGCCGATGCACCGATTATCCCTAGTTCCTAGGCAGAAGTCTATTCGTCAAAAATTGGCATCGTATGCTGTAGCATTAGGATTTGCCTTCATTTGAACTAAGGTGCCAAAACGTGTTCCAGGAACGACAATACATCCATGAACAATGTGAGATGCCCGAAGATCTCAGGCTTGCCGAGCATTATAAGAACTCCGGTGGCCTGCATGGAGCATTGACCTAATCCCCACTGAACATCTTTGGAGTAAACTGGAATGATGGATGCACACCAGGATTTCTCAACCAGCATCAGTGCCCAGCTTGTTACACTCTTGTGGTTAAATGGGCAAATTCCTACAGCCATGATCCAAAATACACAATCCTACAAAATCCTAGTACAAAGCATTCCCAGACAAATGGAGGTTGTTAAAGCAGCAATATCAATGTTAACAAGCATAGAAATGCAATTGTATGTTTAATTCTCAGGTGTTTATATATGTATAGCCATACAGTATGTATGTCAAAAATATGTGCACCACCTTTAGAAAAAAACTAATTTAATTGTACAGAATTTAGAAATGAAGGTTTACCTGGCCAGTGTAGAAGATATTTTTAACTAAATCTGTTTGTTATAAACTATTCTGCACTAGATTGTATGGCATTATGATAGATGCTGACACAACTACCATATTAATAGCCTGTCAAGGAATGACTTATTTACTAGAGCGCTATAAAATGTTTTTTTATGTTTATAAAATTGTTGAACAGGATAAAAGGGAATCAGTTATGTAGCCACCATTCACAAAACACTGAACTGGAACACTCTTCCACTGATCCACTGCCTAAAGCATTCAATACAATCAATGCCATTGTGGAAGACGAGTAGATAGGAAAATTTGAGAGAAGTCTGCAAACTGGTTCAGGCAATAATAGGGAGTAGTATACTTGTCACTATTTATTTGCTTTAATGCCACAATAAATGTTAAATAAGATGTCCATGCTATGAGAGACCTGAAAGGCCACAAGACTATATATTTTTTTCAGTGGGAATATTAACCAGTGAAATAAAAGACTGCAGTGGAAAGAAACCCAGATTGAGTTTCTTGCAGCATATTTGAAAGTGGATATTGATTTAGGTAGCGAAAAAAAAAGAACAGAACCCACGCTGATGAAAACAGTATACTGGCAACCTCACAAAGCTTATTTGGCAGAAATCTTCACTGGAGAGCTAAAAAGAACTATCATACCTGACATATACTTTACAATTACAATAATTATCTGCTGCCCAGGTTCGATCCCCGGTCAGGGAACCAACGCCAGCCATTAGGGTTGCACAAGCCTTAGTGCCGGTCCCAAGCGCGGATAAATGGGTAGGGTTGCGTCAGGAAGGGCATCCAGCATAAAAACATGTGCTAAATCAAACATGCGGATGGTCCGCTGTGGCGACCCCTATTGGGAGAAGCCGAAAGAAAGTTTTTTATCTAGAGGACATCACTGTGATAACAACTAAATCATGCGTGTTAACCAAAAGCTGTGGATGACTAATGAGGCCCATGTCTTACTCATGTCCTGCCTTCAAGTTGAGAGTAGAAGGACCTCTCAGGTCAGCAAGGGCTCAGCTTTCCTAAGCCGTCAAAAAAGCAAAACACCAGTATGCACAACCTTAGAACGCAAGACCCTAGAGAGCATAGTGAGGAGCGCTGAGAGGATCACAGGGGTATCCCTCCCCTCTATCCAATACATCTTCATTTCAAGCTGTGTACGCAGAGCATCTACCATTGTGAAGGATCCTTTTTACTCAACCGCACTGAAAATGCACACTGGGCATTATAGTACATCTGCAGGCATCTACATACGATCACCTCTGACTGTGCACTCACACTTTACCTACATTTTAACCTCATTTATCACATTAACTCCACTATGTGTAATGTTTACTCTTTATTGATGTCTAATGTTTACTCTTACTGTTTGCTGTCTATGCATTTTGGTCCATAATAACGACATTTTGTATAAAGTACGTGGAAGAATTACCAAAAGTTTGAGTTGAGTTAAATGGCAAAGACTCAAATTAAAATTAGGTCCCTACTTGGGATGCATGACCTGTTAACAACCTTCCTAAGTTCTCCCACACCACTTCATTGCTACACTTCCTCTATTTGCTTCCGGTAGCTGCCTTCATCCAATATTAAAACACTGATATTCACCTCCAAAGCTAAAATCATTACAGCAGCCCTGTACCTTACAGCACTTATCACACCCTGCAAAGCATCATGCACTCTGTGAACCTCAACCACTGCTTGACTGATTCCACCATCACTTAGGGTACAAGCAAGACAATCAACACTTTTCTGTTCTGGCATCTAAGTGTTGAAACGATCTTTCACTTGATGTCCAAACAGCTGAATCTCTGATGCGGTCTTCAAATGACATGTAAAGACCTTCCAGTAGCACCTAAATGTGCTGTTCTCTTTAAAAGAAATTGCTTTTTAACCATTTTCTCTCCTAGCAGAGTTTTGGACTGATGGCATTCTCTGTCTTTGTCCTAATGAACCATCATCAGAATGTATTTATTGATAGAGAGGGATTCAAAGTCTCTTTGGAAAAGAGTGTCTACTAAATGGCATGAATGTAAATGCTTTTATTTGGAATCACAATATTTTTGAATGAACTACTGTACATTAGGTACGTCAAAGAAGTCAAGGTAAAAGCTCATGAGCCATATCAAGTTTCCTCAGAAGGAGTGAGCTCTGCTTGGGGGGAACGGCGTATCAATGTTTTTATTAATGCAGCAAACCTTGCAGTCAACAAAGGCTTGTAAAAAAATCTTACTTGGTGATCACATAAAATCCTCTGGGCTTTTACTGCATCACAGTTATATATAACTGACAAGGGCCAATAAATGGAAAATAGTGCTTTTCATTGTGCTGTTCATAAACAGGTGCCGGCAATGGACGATGGGTAAATGAGAAAGGTATTAAAAAAGGAATGTGAAGATTAAATAAAGAAGTGTGTGGATGAGAAATCTACAGAGCGATTGTGAACAGGTGTGTGTGTAATTCTGGAATGTCTTAGATCTAATCTGCGAAAGCAAAGGAAAGTGTGTTCACCATTAGTTAGAATAAATAAGCAGAATTCACAACAAATACTGTATATACGCTTTATGAACAAAATATTGTAGACACATGACCATTAGATTTTTTTTAACATTCTAGTTCAGATTGAGTCCCCATTTGCTGTTACAATAACCTCCAGTCTTCTGGAAAGATGTTCCCTGAGATGTTGGATTGGTTTATGGGGATTTTGTGCTCATTCAGCCACAAGGGATTAAGTAAAGTCAGGTACTGATATAGATGATGTGAGGAAGTCTGAAGTGCAGTCAGCATTCCATATCAACCCAAATGTGTTCAATAGTGTTGAAGTCAGAGCTCTATAACAGGCCAGTTAGGATCTTGAACTCCAACCTATGTAAACCATATGTCCATGGAGCTGAATTTGTGCAAAACATTGTTTTCTCATGGTGAACAGGTTTAGATCTTCTAGTTCACATAACAGAAATATTCAATGCCGCATCATCCAAGATATTTGTACAATTGTGTGCCCCCAAATTTGTGGTAACAGTGAAGAACAACTTATGGCTGGATAAAGTCCAAAAAGACACATTACATAGTCTCAGTCTATTCCAACGAATTTCTCTTGAGCCTGCTATTTAGCAGAAAATGAAATAAGACCTCTTCTCTGCTGCCTGATCACCACGTTAGCACATAATTAGAGAAAAAGCCAATTTCTAGGCCTGAAGCAAAATGAAGAAAACATGCCAAAGACAATAAAGATGAAGCTGGAACATGTGAGAATAAAATAAAGAGATGGAAAGAGAAAGATGTTGGAAAGTAAGAAATGATAAAGTAGTAAACCTGCATTAGATGCATAAAAGAGAAGAAATAGTTGGTGAAAAATAAAAGGCAATATTATCATCCAGCAAAATTTAAGATCATTTCTTTTGTTATATTTTTAGGAAAATGTGGAAAAATGCAAGCTCACTCAATCATCAAAGAAACTGTATTCAGTTTTGTTTTTTCACTCTTTAACCATTTGGATCCCACTGCATGTGTGGAGTTTGACATTGGACCTCCTAGAGTGTTTAAAGGCTTTGGCATGGAAAAGCTGGTGCTGGATCTATGATGATTACAAATGTTGAGCTCAGTAGCTCCTACTTTTATACCAAAGACTGTTGAAAGAACATTTACTTATAATCTTATACTCCAGTACTCATGTTAGTTCTCTCTCTCCAGTGTTCTGTATTGTTGAAAGATTTATGATCACACTCTTGATGTCACCCAAATGAGGATGGGTTCCCCTTTTGAGTCTGGTTCCTCTCAAGGTTTCTTCCTCATAACATCTAAGGGAGTTTTTCCTTGCCACAGTCGCCACGGCTGCTCATCAGGGATAAATACACACCATTCACCTTAACTGTTCAATTCTGTAAAGCTGCTTTGAGACAATGTCTGTTGTGAAAAGCGCTATAGAAATAAACTTGACTTGACTTGACTTTAACCTGCCAATGAAATTAATAGTATCGTTCTGGGGATTCCACAGAAGAGGCCAGATAAGGTATAACGAGTTAAAGAAAAACGAGCAAAGTTGGGAATAGCAGAACCTGGAATCTTTCACTCTTAATACAAGGACACACTAACAATCCAACACCCTTTCCAATACTGTCCCATAACAGATTCTTTCTTCCACACATACATACATCGAAAATGAGTACAGCAGACACCACAACTGTTCCTTTGAGCATAAAACAAATCAATCTGGATCCTGATACCTAAACGCTGATACCAGTCCTACTGACTATCAAGGCTGTCTATCTTTTAGTGATTTGAGAATAGAACATTTCACTCATGCTGTGAGGCATTTACTGCTTTAAGTTTTGATGATTACTAGCCAACTGTGAGATGAGAATCACTGTGGCTGTACGCTGTAGCACATTCTCATAGTTAAACAGTTTAGTTATATCATGTACTGAGACCAAGAGAAAATGCTAACAAAAAAAAAACAGGCTAATTAGCATGTTTTACTTTCAGTCAAGCAAATGAAATATGCAAAGTAACTCAGAATAAAAGTATAACATCTATGTTTACATGCTGTTTATGAATTATAATAACTGTGTTTTAAATGAAGTACCTGATTTTTTTGTTATAAACATTATTGCTTGATTATACACTATATGGACAAACATTTGTGGACACCTAACCATTGTGCTTTTTGAACATCCCATTCCAATTTGCTATTACAATATCCCCCACTCTTCAGGGAAGATGTTCCACTAGACTTTGCAAGCCCAGTCTCATGGCAATTTCACTCTTTTTCTGTGTCATTGAGGACGACTTTCTATGTAATGTATTTCAAAAGGAAGTATTTTTTTGTGCCAACGTTTTTTTTTCTGCCACTGGATACCACAGACGCTGTATTGTTTTATACTTGTTTGTTATTGATTTATTTTTTATATATATATATATATATATATATATATATATATATATATATATATATATATATACAGTGGGTACGGAAAGTATTCAGACCCCCTTAAATTTTTCACTCTTTGTTATATTGCAGCCATTTGCTAAAATCATTTAAGTTCATTTCTTTTCCTCATTAATGCACACATAGCACCCCATATTGACAGAAAAACACAGAATTGTTGACATTGTTGCAGATTTATTAAAAAAGAAAAACTGAAATATCACATGGTCCTAAGTATTCAGACCCTTTGCTCAGTATTTAGTAGAAGCACCCTTTTGCTCTAATACAGCCATGAGTCTTTTTGGGAAAGATGCAACAAGTCTTTCACAACTGGATTTGGGGATCCTCGGCCATTCCTCCTTGTAAATCCTCTCCAGTTCTGTCAGGTTGGATAGTAAACGTTGGTGGACAGCCATTTTTAGGTCTCTCCAGAGATGCTCAATTAGGTTTAAGTCAGGGCTCTGGCTGGGCCATTCAAGAACAGTCACGGAGTTGTTGTGAAGCCACTCCTTCATTATTTTAGCTGTGTGCTTAGGGTCATTGTCTTGTTGGAAGGTGAACCTTCGGCCCAGTCTGAGGTCCAGAGCACTCTGGAGAAGGTTTTCGTGCAGGATATCCCTGTACTTGGCCGCATTTATCTTTCCCTCGATTGCAACCAGTCGTTGTGTGCCTGCAGCTGAAATACACCCCCACAGCATGATGCTGCCACCACCATGCTTCACTGTTGGGACTGTATTGGACAGGTGATGAGCAGTGCCTGGTTTTCTCCACACATACCGCTTAGAATTAAGGCCAAAAAGTTCTATTTTGGTCTCATCAGACCAGAAAATCTTATTTCTCTGTTTTTTAGCAAACTCCATGCGGACTTTCATGTGTCTTGCACTGAGGAGAGGCTTCCGTCAGGCCACTCTGCCATAAAGCCCCGACTGGTGGAGGGCTGCAGTGATGGTTGACTTTCTACAACTTTCTCCCATCTCCCGACTGCATCTCTGGAGCTCAGCCACAGTGATCTTTGGGTTCTTCTTTACCTCTCTCACCAAGGCTCTTCTCCCCCGATAGCTCAGTTTGGCCGGACGGCCAGCTCTAGGAAGGGTTCTGGTCGTCCCAAACGTCTTCCATTTAAGGATTATGGAGGCCACTGTGCTCTTAGGAACCTTAGGTGCAGCAGAAACTTTTTTGTAACCTTGGCCAGATCTGTGCCTTGCCACAATTCTGTCTCTAAACTCTTCAGGCAGTTCCTTTGACCTCATGATTCTAATTTGCTCTGACATGCATTGTGATCTGTAGGGTCTTATATAGACCGGTGTGGCTTTCCTAATCAAGTTCAATCAGTTTAATCAAACACAACTGGACTCAAATGAAGGTGTAGAACCATCTTAAGGATGATAAGAAGAAATGTATAGCAGCTGTGTTAAATACACGAGTGTCACAGTAAAGGGTCTGAATACTTAGGACCATGTGATATTTCAGTTTTTCTTTTTTAATAAATCTGCAACAATGTCAACAATTCTGTGTTTTTCTGTCAATATGGGGTGCTATGTGTACATTATTGAGGAAAAGAAATGAACTTAAATTATTTTAGCAAATGGCTGCAATATAACAAAGAGTGAAAAATTTAAGGGGGTCTGAATACTTTCCGTACCCACTGTATATATATATATATATATATATATATATATATATATATATATATATATTTTAGCACTATTACTTATTTGTATAGCCGATGGCTAAAAAAATGAAGGTGTTCCAATACTTTTGTTCATATAGTCTATCTCTCCAAATTCATGATCCTGACTCTTTGCTTTTGATATTTGTGTCAATATTCGCTTTGCTGATATATTGATACTGCTAATGCATGCTCTGCCTGTGGTACCAAAACATTAGGGCCTTATTATTATTCAACTTCATTTTAATACTAAATCTTAATAATAATTAAAAATTAAAATGTAATTAAAACTTTGACAGTCCTAATCTTCACTGGGAGTTAACTCAGACTTGGATTAGCATAAATGCAGACACACACACACACACACAGACGCATGCATGATAAAAATTGGCACACAAAGACGGAACAAATGGCATTCATTATTTCAGAAATGGGGTTTTCCAGTATGTCTGCATGTGTTTGCTAATGTACCAGTATCTATAATTGTTGGAATCGGCATGTGTTTTATTAATGTTTGAGTGACAGACAAGTATATTCATTGTCATTGTGTTAAGGAATAACCAGAAAGACAAAGGGGAGTAAGTCGATCATTATGAGGGAAGATGATTTTAGTGGTGAATATATATATATATATATATATATATATATGTATATATATATATATATATATATATATATATATATATATATATATATATATATATATATATATATATATATATATATATTTTATTTTATTTTATTTTATTTTTATTTTTTTTTCACCACTAAAATATATTTTAGGGGGCGAACCAGACATAGTCTCAGATAAATGTTTGTAGGAATCAAATTTTTCATGATATCTTCATTTTATTTAAAATATAAACTCATAAGACATGTGGCTTTTAACCCATTACTTTTCTGGATTGCTCGATTACTGATTTCATGTATTTATATATGAAGAAGAAGAAAAAATGTCACAGTACTTCATCATCTATAACTTTCTAGAACTTATTATCTTTTTGAGCAATATCAACTTTGAATGGATAGTAAAGCTCAAAGTGTCTTCTTTTTAAAGATATACAAATTTTGTATGTAGCCCACTTTTATCAGGAAACAACATTTAAATTTAGGTAGGGCATTTTTCAGCTGTAAGTTCCAAAATCTGTGGCGAAGGCTAACAGGTTAAAGTTTAAGGACCCAGGAGTGACGTATTGGTGGTGCTGAGATTTGATCTCATGCCCCTTCTGATCAGAGATTCAACATCTTAACCACTGAGCTATGAATTACATATATGTTTTCTCTCTAAACTGTTACCACAAAGTTGGAGGCACACAATTATATAGGGTGTCTTTATGTGGTATCATAACATTTTCCTTTCACTCAAAAACAATTCCCTTGTGCATTTAGCCGGATCCATAAAGATATGGTTTAGATGGTTTGGAGTGGAACATCTTGAGTGTTTTTTTCGAACTGTTTCCTGACTCAAGTGATCTTCTTGATAATCACATCCTGGAGAAAATTATTTCCATCAACAGTAATCTAAAAAAAAAAAAAATCCTTCTGAATACTCTTTGTCTTGTATTATCGTGTGGTTGCCAAATGCATTTAGAATCATGACAGGACATTGCCTTGAGGTAAACCATGATGCACTTCAAATTCTTTCATTCCTCTGTAAGGGATTAATAAAAGTGTACTTATTACCAGTTGTCATGTAGTCACATTGTATTTAAGAAATAAACCAGATCTACCCTGCTGTGTGAACATTTAATAACCAGTACGACATCACTGCCAGTGATCCTCTATCAGCAGACATCAAGACAACTGAGATAATGGAAAAGGGGGACGACGACAAGGGAGTGTTATCAAATAGAGGTTAGGAAAGAAAAGTTCGATCTTGACAGCTCTGCTGCTCCTTGGGTACAGAAAGGGTGGATTAAGAAAGGAACGATGAATTGAAAAATAAAAGGATTGACTCTACAGGAGTCCACTCACTGACAGACTTCCTAAAAAACAAATGAAAGAGAAACAGAGAGGAAAGGACAGAAAGACAGAGAGTGTTATCGCCCTTCAAACTGTCTACCTCTAGCACTGCGCCATTCCTGTCTCCGAGTCTTCATTCTACTGTAATCTCCTGCTAATTCTCATTCCTCTGTGGGAACACAGCTAGCGCAAACACACGTTTAGCAGAGTGAGATGGAGAGAAAAAAAGATAAATAGAAAGAGATGTATTAATCGTAATCACTATTACATCTTGCATATCAACCGTTATTGTGTACATGGGTTTAGATGGGAGCTTTATTTCTTCTTCTATTGCTGACAGTAAAAGTGGGAGAGATTTTAAGTTCTGCTTTCTTTTTTCAAACACAATGCCCTTCATGCCATGAGAGCCTGATCAGACCCAGCTGGAATGTCAGGAAAAGGAGAAAAAAGTATTTGCACCTCAAAATGAGCAAAGTTTTTGTTTATTTGATGCCCTTATCTGAAAGGAGGTTTACAATTGCAGGCACTGAGCAGGTGCTGCGCTTTGTTGAAACGGATGCTAATTTGTGACCAATTAGCCGTGCCATACTCCTGTCTGTTTATAAAAAAATACCCCCCACTGGAGAAATTGTCTCATAAGCACAGATTTCCTAGGCAGGCTGAGCTTCATTTTGTGAAGTGATGGGACGAAAAAATTTGATGACTCTCATTCATTCCGTTTCTCACCTTTTGCTTTCAGTGGGGGTTAAAGACAATCATCCCATCCCTCTAGGGAACTTATTAGATGTGAATTACTTTACTGGCCAGTAAAGGGGGGAAGGAAGAGTGAGAGACTAACCTTTACGTTTAACAATGAATCTCTCATCTAGCTCTTTAAGTTCCAAAGAGAAAACTGGGATAATGGGGAAAAATGAAGGCTGGACAGATAAGTAGAGATGAGAAAGTTAAAATTTACTCTATCGACAAAAGTTTGTGGACACCTAACTATAAGGTTTTTGAACATCCCATTCCACATTTAGTCCCCATTTGCTCTTATAAGCTTCACTCTTCTGGGAAGATGTTCCACTAGATTTTGGAATATGCTTCTGGAGATTTGTGGTCATTCAGCCACAAGGGATTTAGTAAACTCAGGTGCTCATGTCGGTCAGGTGAGGAGGTCTGGGGCACATTTAGCATTTCTAAAGGTCTTAATAAACTTAATTTTAATGATATCACAGGCAAAGGCATCAAGACTTTGTGGTGACAGTTTTGAAAAGAACCACATATGGATGGAAAAGTCTGGTGTCCCAATACTTTTGTCCATATAGTAGTGTATGGGATTTGTAAATGTGTATATGCGTGTATGTGAGAATAAATCTGGTGTACAGTATAGTGGTGTACGTGTGTGTGTGTGTGTGTGTGTGTGTGTGTGTGTGTGTGTGTGTGTGTGTGTGTGTGTGTGTGTGTGTGTGTGTGTGTTTTTACAAGAATGCAAATAATTTAAGGGAGAGTCTTAGTGATATCAAGGCAGCCACTGTTACAGAATCTATATCCATTAACATTTGGCTTCCAGTACCCTCATGCACACACACACACACACACACACACACACACACACACACACACACACACACACACACACACACAAACATTCAACTACTTTGCGTGATCTTTACCTGTAACGTATGTGCATCAATATTACTATGATAAAGGTCATTTACAAATATATCCCTTATTGAACTCCAGAAAACCTGCTGCCTTATACTGCATGATTAGTGCTCAGTAAACATTGTTTTCCTTACTCCCCATTTGATCTGGTTGATAAATCAGGATAAACATGAAGTTCGTAAAGTGTTCAGTACAGTGTGAATATGGCAGCAGAAAAAGACTTGCTTTCTAGCAGCAGAAGCAGCTTTCTGATTTTACAGTGGTGTATGTGTGTGTGTTGTGGGTGAGTAAACAAGACCAGGAAAAAGAGAGAGGGGGGGGGGGGGGATTATTTATAATGCTAATGATCCACATCAAACTAAACTGAAGCTGAAGAAGAAACGGAACCAGACCACATCCAGCAGAGAGATTAACCTCATTAAATATGATTTAGCTAATGAGCACTAAATGATTGGCTGCTTTCTATAAGTCTCTCTGCTGTTTCCTTTCACTTGATTTCTCTCTCTCTCTTTCTTTCTCTCTTTCTCTCTATCTCTAGCTCTAGCTCTAGCTCTCTCTGAAATATGACTCCACACTTCAGTCTCAGACACCAGCAATAAATCTCGACCTCTCCCATCTCATCAAAAATCAATGGCTAATTTGGGCACATTCCTTTATGGCCTAAATGTGTGTAAGTATACTCCCACACACTCACACACACATACACATGCACACAGAATAAGACAGTTGAGCCATAGAATGTATAGTTGGCCCTAATAAAAATAAATAAATAAATACACAGTATATATAACACATATTTCTAATGCTCAATCACCAGAAAATCATACATCCACCTTTTAAATGCAACCCTGAGAAAAAAGCAGGGTATAATTTATGAGGCAGGCCAGTGGTAAAGAAGCAGTCTCAGAATAGACACAGTCCTGCTTTTCAGCTTGTAGGTTGTATGGCAATGAGGACACTGTTTCCAACACTGCTCACTGACCTGTATCAAGTATCCCTCATTATGCATTAATTAATATCCAGTTTTGTTTAATATATACTAATGTTCTAAAAGAGAAATTTTTATGTCATGTACATGCAGTGATAAAAAAGGATAATCCATGTTATAAGAGAAGTGGTGGAAATTTCCATTTTGCGTTACTTCACTACATTTCAAAGTCAAATATCGTACTTTTTACTCAACTACATTCTGCGAAATCAGTCGTTCCTTTTTATTTATGAGTGGATTAAAACTCAAGCACATAGCAAGCTTTTGTCATAGCACTTTTACTTAAGTGAAAGTTAAAAGGGAGCACTTTTACTAGAGTATTATTTCACCATATATTTTGACAAAATATAGAGAAAGCATCTTCATTTGGCCTGTATATCTTTTATGAATATTGGTAGAAAGATTTTCCCCCAATTCTCCCTAAAAAGGATGGGACTAAAATAATCTATCCAGTCTGATACATCAGATGGGCTCTCCAGAAAAGCTTCGTAGACCTTCTCTGGGCATCCCTCAATGCTTGCAGTACTGAATGCTGCTATTGGTCTGCTCTAGCTGCCAACCATAAAGGCTGGCAACAAACCGTCCAACTGGGATGGATTTAGCATCAAGAATAAGGCTGCCACACCTATTCAACATAGGGTCTGTCAGCTAACACCAAGAGCTTGCAGACTACTTTACATTCTCTTGATCTTCGTTCACAAAGCCAAGCCAAGAAGGTTGATCAGTCATCAATGCTATTTTCTCCGGTCAAAATATATTTCCATGTTAATTGAACCATCATCATCATTTCAATTGCTACATTTCAGAAAAACACCCACCCTATAGAGGATCCAATGAGCCATTTAGAAGAAAATGCATGTCCAATATACAAGTCCTAATGGAGAAAGCGCTTCAGCAAAAATGAACCCACTATTAGCCTATTGACTTATTGTGATATTTTTTAGTGTGGCCTGTGTTGAACCGTAACTAACAGCAGCTTCAAAGCATCAGTCATAAGTTCCATCTTGCTGTTCAGGCTTTCAAGTAAGCATGGCTGGATTCCATTGCAATGCTGAGCTACATAGCAGAACTGATGAATATTCAATACTTTATAAACACTCGCTGTGGTCTCCTATTTCATAAATATGCATGAGGACCTTTGGGCATCATCGTATTGTTCCACTTTTTCTACAGCTGGTTAGTCCAGCTGATTTTATAAATTCTCCCTCATACACCAGTGTTCTTATAACCTCATTGTACTAAACTTCATAAGATTGGTGCTACAGTTCAGGGTGTGTGCATGATAACAAATGACAAAAATTGAAGTGTGACAAGATTTCACAAGTGAATGCCATGTCTCATGTACATATTAGACAACCAGACCTAGAAGATCAAATGTATTCCTTTGACATCAGGCCACTTTTAACCCACACTGGTGCTTTCACTTTGCATGGTTAAAAGAATAATTATCTATAAGCATAAAATAAATATATATATATTTTTAAATGAAAAATGAAAGCACCAGAAAGAAGATTTTTAATAGTCCTTTGCGATTGTTGCTTGTCAGACTGTACGAACATGATCCCCATTTCACACTGTAGGATCTCAGTGGTCATAATGTCAGTCTGTATGACAGTCAAAAACTGATGTACCCAAGGATAAGGTTTGTTCGAAGTTTTATGTCATCGATTCGTGACACGTTCAGACCTAGTTTGCTAGAGGCAAACAAAAACAATCTGTATCGTTAATTTTGTTCGTGACATGCCTTAATCACAAAAATGTCCTCCAAACACTTTTTTTCGCTCCATAACTCAATAAGTTTGTCTTTTTGCTGTATTGTCCACCTGACTCATTTCGACATTTTCCCTGAGGTGGTTTGAAGTTGTCACACTAATTGCGTCATCACCTTCGGCGCTCCTATTGATTCTTTGTTTGACGGTCGTAGGAGAAGTCACACTGCAGGAAAATCTTCTGTCTGCCACTGCCAGAATTTTATCTGAGGAGAAAGATTATCGCGACGGCCATGAATCGGCTGTCGGTAAACATGTCAAACAAGTGATCAAAGACTACAGATTTTAGCCTAAGGTTATATAAGTATAATTTATGATTTTCAAAATTTGTCTCGAGTAACCAAATCGTGGCCAAAATCGCACACCTGGTTAAAGGCAACTCGGTCAATCATATACTAGCCAATCAAGCTCATATTTCTTTCTTTCAGCTTCTCCCATTAGGGGTCGCCACAGCGGATCCTCCGCATGTTTGATTTGGCACATGTTTTTACGCTGAATGCCCTTCCTAACGCAACCCTCCCCATTTATCCGGGCTTGGGACCGGCACTAAGAGTGCTTGGGGTTGGTTCCCTGACCGGGGATCGAACCCGGGCTGCAGCGGTGAGAGCGCCGCATCCTAACCACTAGACCACCAGGGACCCCATTCCAATCGAGCTCATATAAATATGTAAAAACAGGGCAGATAGCTCTTTTCTCACTTACTTTTGCAATGCAAACACCTATATTACATGAATTGGTGCTCTTTAAACAATAATACCATTAAGCCAATAAGCTAATTCTCAGCTAACAATATATGAGTGGTTGTAAGTCATTTTCGCTAGAAATGATATAGGGTCTGGTATAACTACCATCATACCAGTCTCGGAATGAGCTAAGAAATCAACAGGAAGTTAAAAGACAAAACTTCTGCTGCTGTCTCTCTTAAAGTGCAACCTGATGATTTCATTCATTCCATAAAAAGCATTAGAATGTGGAGAATATTGAAATCATATATTTAGCACTCAATGAACCCCTCTCCATCTTTCCCTTATTGATCTGTAGCTTTCAGATAGTAACCATGCCCCTGAGAGGAGTAAGATGGGGGGAATATAATATAAAAAAAAATTTTACTTCCTCCTCAACAGGAATGAGAATAATACTGCTCACCATCCTGCACAACATTTTTTTTTTTTGAAAAGATGAAAAGGAAAAACTCTCATACCACGCTCACCTCAGTTACTATAAATTATACTGTAAGTCTGTTTGTTAGTGTGTGTGTGTGTGTGTGTGTGTGTGTGTTGGTGTGTGTGTGTGTGTGTGTGTGTGTGTGTGTGTGTGTGTGTGTGTGTGTGTGTGTGTGTGTGTGTCGGGGAGCAGTGTTTAATTCTCAGTGAGTCCTAAGGGCAGACGGAACAAGGGTGCTGCACTCCTAAGACTACTTCATTAATCAAACAACCTACTTAGCAAATTAATCTAATTAGCTGCTAATTACAGATCTGGGCATCATGCCAACAAACACTCAACTCAACATCTTCATCCCTGGGTCCAAGTTTGCAAGATGAATCTCTCGTAGACACATGCATAATCTCTATCATTCTCTCTCACTCTCTCTCTTTCTCTCTCGGTTTCCTACCAGTGTGAGGTTTTGACCCAGCTCTCCAGCAGGAAGGTCAGCGGGAAGGGCATCTTCCTGTGACACCAACTCAGAATGATTCATGAGGATCTTCGGCTCCTCCTGCCAGCCTTGTTTGCGCTCCCACCAGGTACGCCATGCCCTCTGAATTCTGGGAAATTGAAACATCTCAAGTCATTTGCATGATTCCATAAAATCAGCTGCCCAGAAACAGATACTGTTTATAGATGAATGTGCTATAAGATACATCTTCTCATTTTTAATCAGTAATTACAGTATAAATGGGCTTTATGAACACCTGAGAAAAACAACAAATTAAACCAGATGCCTTTTACCCTCACACTACTGACCTAATGAAATCTCAGATAACTAATTCTTATCGACTGCAGCAAATTGTCAGCACTAGACCCAATTCAATTATGGTGCTGGAACCTGAATGGGGTCGTTTAAGGGAAAATAAGCCGTTCTGTGTAAGAATATTACTGGGAAAATGTACTTTGATTCTTCATAACTCTATTATCGGAAAGAAAATGGAACCAAAACACAGTATTCGAGTGTTTAAAAAAAGTAATGTTCAAGCAAAAGTTTTAATGATGCAATTCATTTCAATTCAAATTGGATTGTTTAAAATATATTCACAATATTTTTCTTTCTACTTGTGCCTGCAAGTATGAATATGAAACAAAACAATGCTAGTCAATGTAATGTACTATATATTAGCTAGTTTATAAAAATGATTAGTTTCATGTTTAATGCATCAGCTAGCAATGAACCCAAATATGACTACTGAATCACAGTCACATCTCAATTACAGTAATTGCAACCAATAGGATTAAAAACAGGATGAACATTATTTAAAAAGACTGCATTTACAAACGTTCAGCATGAATGGGAACAATTTCTTTTTTTTTAAATGAAGACGAAAAATGTGACGAAAAACAATGTTCTATTGAGGGTAATGCTGTATTTTAACGGTTGCTACATAATTATGAAGCACTGTTGGACTATTTATAAATGGCTTCAATTCAGGGGTGACATGTTTTATGTTGTATAACTTTAATGAAGTCTTCCCCTTTGCAGCTGCTGTTTAATGATTATTATTTCAAGTACATCAGTTGCTCAGGTGACATGCAGTATACAGATAAATAGAGGCTTTTAAAGTAGGAACTGCTGTACTTGAGGTTAGTTCCAAGAATACAGATGGACCACCAATGCTAGATTTAATAACAAATACAAGAAGTATTGGGACACCTGAATCTTCAAGCCATATGTGGTTCTTTCCCAAACTGTTACCACAAATCTGGAGGCACACAACTGTACAAAATGGATGCCTTTTGGTAGCATTCGATTTTCCTTTCATTTGAACAAAGATATGATTTACATGGGTTGGAATACAAGTTCTTCACTGGTCTTCTATCAAACTCTGATATCAACCCTAGTGAACATTTTCAGGAAGGCTGACTCCACCCCAGGCCTCCTCACCTTGCATCATTATTTGAATTTCCTAATGCCTTTGTAGATAAACCACAAATCTCCACAAGCACACTCTCCAATATCTAGTGGAACATCTTTCCAGAAGAATGGAGGTTTTTATAATAGCAAATGGGGACCAAATGTGGAATGAGATGTTTCAAAATCACATAAGACTCATATGGTCAGGTGTCCACAAACCTTTGTCCATAATGTATGTCACACTGGCTCAGAGCCAACCTGCCCATACTGTAAGAAAAATGTAAAAACACTCACATTATGGCCTTGTTCTCTTTTAGCAGCTGCTGCTCCTGTTGTAGCACAGCATTTTCTTCTATCTCATTCTGCTGTTGGCGATTTCTGGAGGCAAGACAAGGAAAGGGAAATTCACAGAAATGTGGAAAAGGAGTAATGTTTGGGTTGAACATGCGCATACAGACAGCTCTCTAACCTCTCCATCTTCAGTCCTCCCAGTCCTCCACCACTATGGTTGCAAAAGCGATGACACTTGCGTCCTTCTTCCTAAAAATCAAATCACCAAAAATACATCTTTACCCAAAGGATGATAAACGTCTCACATAAAGTATTTTCAAGTTTCCCTTTTGCTCCACCCCCACATCATTTTAACCCAGGTAAGAGTCAATCTATTCCAGTTAGTGCCAGGTATGGTACCAAAAGGAAATAAAGTACACTAGACTATAAATCTTTTGCCTGATGCTGTTGATGGACCAGTTCTCGGTCTCAGACTCAGCAGAGAGTTTATCCATCATGTATTTACTTGTGTCTCAAGTCCATCCTGAACTGGAAATAAACAAGGCTAAGGAAAGTGGACCTACAGCCCTGAATCAAAGACATGGCCAAGTGTGCACTTGACCTACTCAGCATGAGTTTCACGAGAAACCTGTTTAGATAGATGTGTTTAATAGCTATTTTTATCTGCATATCATCATATGGGCCTAACAAGAAATTATTATTATTATTTCAACATATTCAGGATGCATCAACTCTAGTTAAGTAGGCTTTTATTGTCATTCCAACCTCATACAGTACAGTACACCGCGAAACGAAACAACGTTCTCCCAGGGCCATCATCATCAGCTCTCAATCCTGAGTGTATTTATAGATATGTTCATAGCCTCGACCTTTCCCATCACCATAAGAAAAGATGAAACTATATGCACTCAAGCTCTGCTCCGAACCTTCAGTCTTTATGAAGCATTCTCAATGCCTGGACACGCTGACACTGATTGAACGCCAACACCCACAGTCCCCAAGCAGAGTGTATAGCATATAAAACATGTTGGAACAGAGAGAGCGATAGGCTTTGAGTGTGCATGGTTTTGCTGTTGTAAAGCTAATTATAATAGTGTGCTATGTTCTGGTGAGCAACTTTTTAGTGTTTAAAAAAGGGATAGAATCTTGTGCTTTAGTTTCAGCTTCTATGTACAGTATATTTTAGCCAGTCACATTGACCAGATTAATTAGATAGCTATTATTTAGCTAGGCAGCATAAGTGGCAATTATCTACCATTATGTACCGTCTACGCATATAATGTAGGTCTTTGTAGGTTGTGCATTTGAGAGCATTGCTGTATCTTGAAGTATCAACCACCTTTTTATGATCAGCTATTAAATGCTGGTATATAAATATCTTTAAGTAAGATTTTTAAACTGTACTAATGCTCATGTGGGGTTTTTTGGGGGGTGTTTTTTTTTTCCCCATATAATAATAACTGTGCTCTGGTGAATATCACCCAGCATTATCACTAGCACAGTGTTGCTCTGATGTTATCGATTGCTTGGTCTGGGGAAATGTTGAATCAGGAGAAAGAGTTGTATCTGTAAGGGCAGGCATTAATTGAAATATTGGAAATCAATGTACATAGGAGGCAGTGGCAGTGTGACAGTATTCAGCACAATAGTTGCAGGTCCTAGAGCAGTCTAAAGAGTGGAGGCTAAAACACAACATGATGGCTGAATTGTAATTACACTAAGTAAAGCAGTAGGGAAAAAAATGACGTAAATGACACAATTATTTAACGAATGTGAATTGAGTCAATAGAACATTATTACAAATGTGAAACATGCAAAAGCATGTCATTCTTTTTTTTCTTTATATTGACCAGACTTCATCTGCACAAAATCTTTCATATTTGTATAACTTAATATTCAATTAGACAATTTTATGATCCGACGTGGCAGCAGTTCCCATCTTAAATGAAAGCAAAGCATGATTCCAAACCGATTCAGGAAAGAGTCATTCTTAGCAATAGTAATACAGAAGATATAGGAAAACTGACATGTTTTCAGCATATCTACAATCTGTAGGTCAGAAAAATACCCATACCTAAGACAAAGTGGAACCAGGATTCTGTCCCTGGAACCCATTACCCACTGCACCTCCATTTTCCAAGTTACATGCTACACATTTTACTTTCTACCCAACCCTATTTCCTGTTTTTGCAAATTATATTCTGGATTCTGTTTTTCTGATGTTTTTATTTTTTCAATTTTCAAAATGTCAATCAGTGTTTTATTTCTTCGTTTTGTATATTTGCAGCAAAAACTGTTAATCAGCACTCGCATCTGCTTTTATCTTGTTTTGTGACAGACACCAGTGTCAAGTGATGAAAAAAAAGGACACGAAACCGTCATTGTAAACTTTTAATTGTAATTCTGGCTCTTAGGTTTCAAATTATTTTTATTTAAAGCCATGAAACAGTCGGATGATACATGCAGGTTGAAGATCTCGTGTGATGAAGATTCATTGAAACCATCTGTTTATGAAGCTTCTATAGGTTACCAGTCATAACTCAGATCCCCAAGAATTAATGCTGTTAAGAATGTTTTAATACATAAAAGAGGAAATAGTAGTTTGGAATTTGAATGTGTATGTAATATAAAGTTAATGCATTAATGGAGCTGTGAAGTATTTATATGAGTTTTGTAATTAATAAAACATTTTTAGACTGATAGTACTCTTAGTCCCCTGCATAGTAATCTTGCATCGGGAATTATTTATTATAGAGATTTCAATGCATTTCTGGAGGTTGTACTGAGCAAGTGTTCAGCCAAATGCAATAAGTCAAGTTTAAATGTAAATCTTATGTAAAAAAATAAATAAATAAATAAATAAATCAGACTTGGACTACACACATCAGTCAACAGGATCTGCAGTATGTACAAGACGTAGGATAATTTTTAACACGAAGCACTGGGATCAGCCAAAGTGGAACATTTATTAGCTGGCGAATACAAACAAATGTAGGGTTCAGGGTCACAAAAGATGGATACAGAACTCAACGTCACCTTACCATGTGCTAAGAGGCAGTTCACAGGTATGGGGATTTAACTCAACACAACTTCACTTTATGGACTAAATTTTGTAGACACCTTACTATAGGATGCGCTTTTTTCAAACAACCTATTCCACACTTAGTCCCAATTTGATGATATATCAACTTCTACTCTTTTGGGAAGTTGTTTCACTAGATTTAGGAGTATGGTTGTGGAGATTCGTGCTCATTCATCAAACAAGGGCTTTAGTAAAGCCAGGTATTGATGTAGGATGTAGAGACCTGGAGTGCATTCAGCTTTCCAATTCATCCTAAATGTGTTCAGTAGGTTTGAAGTCAGAGCTTCATAGATTTTTCAGTCTAAGGATCTTCCAGTATAAACTATATCAGGTGTCTTAGTACTTTTGTCCATATAGTTTAAGTACTGTATTTTACGTATATCTAGTGAATACAAAATCTTTTTTTTTTTTTTTTTTTGAAGGGGGGGGGGGTGCATATAAGGACATTAGTGTTCAAAAACTAAACCACAATCATATCCTTACTTGACTCATGCAGGATTATAATTAGTATTCATTAAAAAGGCAAAAGCTATACACCTATTTTATATATTTTAGGTTATGTTTTAAACTGTTATTACATTGTTATTTTGAGTTGCAGAGGGTCATATGTATTTCAGCATTCGAAGGGTCGGTGATGTCATCATCCGTAGCTCAACACCCATTAATCTAACCATAGAATACCAAATGAGCCACACATGATTTAAGTAAAAAATAAAAAAAGAATTTGCTACACACTGTTACACAGTGGACTGCTTGCCATTTACCACCTGCCTTTAAAATAATTATCATTGCAGGAGCTGCAGACACCTGGGTATTTAAGTGATGAATTTGCGTCCAACGTATGAGTGGGGAAACGAACGAAAAGCAGGCTGCCATGCTCGACAGAATAAACTATTTTGCTGTCAAAGTGCAGAAGCAAGCAAGTGCAATGGATCTGATCTTGTTACACCGTTGGCTTATTAAGACACAGTCAGTTGTTTCAGCGCAGGGCCCGGCTGCACTCTATACACTCATATGCCTCCCCTGGGGAAGCAACTGAGGAAGCGGAACACATTTCTGACATCTAATATCTGTCTGTCTTTCTTCCTCTGTCTATAGTTGCTCATCTGCTTGTCTCCCTGTCTTCCTCACAAATGAGGTTTTTGGCTTTTCCACGGTACAAAACCGCTACTCTTTCCTTTATGATGCATTTCAGAGGCTATTAACTGATGCTGATATGACAATCTGCTTATACTTGTAGTTATTATGCTTTATAAACACAGTTTGGCCCATAGCACGACTCTGGCATTCAAACGCAAGACAGAATACACAACGAGGCATTCAGACAAAACAAATTTTCCATAAAAGTGCTTTCAAATTGTATTCCTTTTAATTTGAAAGGCATGTTCTTCCAAATTTTGGAAAGTGCTTGTCTAATCCGCTCCTTCATCACTGCAGGTAACCATGCATGCTTGTATGAGTAATGTCTAATGCACAATATGATGAATTGTGTTTGTTTGTTTATTGAGCTTTAACGCCATGTTAGCATCAGGGCTACATACATGGCAGACACAGGGAAATCAACAAATCCATTCCCTTTAAATTACTATATAAAACATTTCAGCTTTACATAAGACAAAACACTTAATACACATTCAAGTGATGCATTATAAAAGATCCTTTGTAAACATGTTTTTAAATAAAATAGTTTCCTAGCAATATCGTAAAAGTCCAACAAGATGTGTTTAATAGTCAAGGAATCCTGAAATGAGAGATATATGGGGGAATTCAACCATCAGTAGAAACCTATGGGTAAGCTTTGAGTGGCCAAGTCGGCACATAGTGTAGACCACTTGGTCATGCCTTGATTTAAACTTATAAAAAAAAAAAAAAACACTTATTTTAGTACTTGGGCTTATTTCAATATCGTGAGGCAAAAGAGCAACATTTTTAAATGACGAGAATGCAAAAAAAAAATTTACGAACGATTTACTGTGTTATAAAGGTGATGATTGTTTACCCAGGGAATATTAGCTAGCTGGAAGGAGGCTTGACATGAAATAAAGCAGTTCGCACATCAATACAGGCAGACAACTTAATTAAATCACTATTGGCTAAGGTGTTGCTGTTCCAGTCCAGCAGAAAGATTCTTGACTATTTGCAGAACCACTGGTGCACATTACACATACATGTAAATGTTGTGAAGTGGATTAAAGACTGCTAGCCTTTTTTTTTTTCTACCAATTCAAATAAAAAAGAAACATAATTTCCAGCAGGATGAGTAAATATAAATATAGAAGACCAACTGCCAGTTGCAATATAACCAAATTAAGCTATCAATTTTAAAACATAATATATTCCCACCTATGCAACATTATTTTTTATTATTTTATAAATAACTGCATACACTCCAATTCCAGAAAAAAAAGAGTTTTCACTTGGCAGGAATGCCACATTAATGGAAGCTTTATTCACTCATCATTTTTTAATCAGTGTTGTGTTTACTAGCCAATGCAAGCTTACAAATACTGTGTATATTCCTTTACTCATATGCATATAATTATGTCTTATGTGTAGCAAATAAAGCCTGTCTTTCCTCATTTATAGACCACATAAGCACAAAGTATGGATTGGATATTTCTAGATTATTACTCAAAAGCCCCTAAATCATTGGGGGTAAAAGAAAGCCAATTTTAGCAATAAGATCCCTTCAATTCTACAAATCGGTTGTTACATGGTGTTGGGTAATATTACACCATGCTTTCTTGTTTTATGAGTTGCATACGTTCAGCTTCAGTGGTTACTCAGCTGTATTCTGTGCATTGCATTTAGAAAATCTAATCCCAAGAGAATAATAAACCAGCGAAAGCTTTGCACCAGGATATATCCAGATGATAGCAACATTATTATAGCCAATCACAGTGATCGATCTAAGAGATGAGGCTGAGCTCAATACCTCAATTTGAAAAGCACTGAATACGGCACAGTGCTATAAATTATTAAGGAGATGAGCTGGGAGAGATGTTCGGATACATACAAAACTCTCTCTTTTGCTCACACACAAACCCATACTACATTCAGATACTTAGTACTACTAAAGGTAGTAGCTGTTTATTAAATTTGGCAATGCAGAAAAACTGTTTAATAAACAGTGCATGAATGTATAGGCTTACTCAAATTCTTTGCACAGTAAAATTAAATCCATACTAAAAAGTTTGACTAAAAAGATAAATGATATAATCCGAAATGCTGTCCTAGATTTACTTTAAGAGCAATCATTTTTTAAACATTATCCATAATGTCTTGCTAAAGTTTACATTAATGGCTACAATCCATTTAGTCTCGCAGCTATAGCAGCCTCTCCCTTTGTCTCCTCTCTACTCTCCATCTCTGTCTTTCAAGTTAAACATGCTCCTGAGCTATTAGTGCTCCTTTCCCTTTTTCTCTTTTTGGTTCTGCGTGATTCACCCTGATGCCCTACATCTGAATGGAGTTCTCTTCAATTGAAAATGAGGATAACGAACGTGACTATGAACTACAGTATGAGGATGGATTTGGACTGTAATTAATATCTGCTACAATGGTTTAGGACCACAGTTTGCATGAACAGTTTTGCATTTAAGACCACAACACTAAACAGCACACCTCATCAATAATGAAACTACAATAAATGGACATTCGGTGACAGTCAGATAAAGATGGGTTCTTTTCAAGGTTAAAAAAAATTCAATAGCAGATGTCAAGTTTACGCGCTCATCGCGGGTGCGCGCGTCGTCCCTGTCCGGGGTGCTGAAACGACTTGAGGGTGCCAAATTCCCATGCGCACCAGGTAATCGTTTGAGACAGCAATCAGCTGTCATGATGCATCATTTCATCTGATTACCCGTAATGATATTTGCAGAATGATCCACAAGATGACCCTTCTATGGGGTGTCAAGGCATATACACAGACTGTCCCTATATGTATGAATGCACAGACACAAACGCACACGACGACGGACGCCAGTGACGCATCTGCACCATTCCCATGAGTTACCTGGACACCTAACTGGTGATGTAATTCCAGTCCAAAGACACCTTCGAGATGCACGTCCTGAGTTCTTAACCCCTGAAACGCGTTGGAAATGTCTGAGGAATGGGAGCGTTTTGAGCCAAAGCTGTGCGACTTTACCTGTGTGATTCGCAGAGATAAACGCTTCCTCTCGGTCTCGCCGCGTAGTCTGGCGCCGTCGCCGCGAGAAGCTTCCCTGGAAAGACCACCAAAGTTACGGGTGTTAAAACAAATAAATTAATAAAGCTCAGGGCAGACGGAGGGAATTCGGTCATCCTAAGGATCTTTGCGATGACATAAGCGATTAGGGACACTAAACACGGCGTAATAAAAATATATAAAATAAAACACACACAGTACACACACACACACACACACACACACACACACACACACACACACACACACACACAGTAATCCGTTCCTTTTCCCTACTACAGCACGATACGAAAAGATAATGACAAAGACATCCGTACATCAGAGACACATCAGGTTTAAAACCACTAACCGAGAATTGCCGGTGCCGAGCATGCCTGTCTGTCGTGGTCTTAGTAGTAAGGAGGAAAACAGTGAAGCGGCTGGAGATGCGACTCTGAGATCTTCCACTCAGCCAATGAGACGCCTCAGCTTGTGTGTGGCTTATAAGCGCGCTGGAATAAAGGACTGGAATTAACGGTAAAGGCTACAACTGAACACAACCAACACAATAGCCGATATATAAAGTCTCATACGACATTTACAGGACAGCATCCAAAATAACCCCTATGGATCATGCTGCATGGTTATGCCTAACCAAATTATTATTTCTTGTAGTCCTGATAGAGGGGATGGAATTAATATTATGGAACGGTATTACCATTATTGATATATAGTAAAAGCCGACATTCTATATATATGATCAGTGAAATTACATAAGAACGTATTAATTACTACAGATGGCTATTTGAGGCACTTTGTATTAATTCAATTCTCACCAACTACAGTGTCTGTCAAAAGCTTGAAAACTGTTATTGTTTTTGAGATGCAGGCTCCTTTTGAACAATATGAAGGTTTACTTTAATCAAACAAAAAAATAAATTGTGAATTTTTAAAACTCCTTTTGTAGCATGAATAGCTTGACCCACTTGGCATCTGGACAGTTTGTTTCTCCAAACATTTAGATAAAATACTTTGCCATGCCTCTTGTTCATCATAAGTTGAAGATTTTTTTCTGAACTTGCAATCCAGTTGATCCAAGATTCAGGTGCAGTGACTGGGCAGGCCATTCCAATACACTTAAGATGAGTTTGCTCTCTAAATAAGTCTAACAGATCTTGAACGTATGTTTCGGGTCATTCTTTTATTGAACGGTGAAGTTGGTTAGAATTAGCAGCAGTCCAGATGGAATTGCATGGTGTTGAAGTATGGAATGGTAGCCATGGCTCAGTATTTCTTTCACCCCGAATAAGTCTTCAACCTTCCCTGCTCCAAAACAACCCCAAACCATTAAGCTTCAATTTTACATTTGCGGAATTTAGCAGACGCCCTTCTCCAGAGCGACGTACTAAAGTGCTTTGAGTATCTAGCAATGAATAAATCTACACTGGTACGCTAGATTACAAACCTAATATAAAATCAGACTATAACTCTTGATTTTTACAAAACAAACTTGGAAAGTGGTAATTTAAGTGTACTTCCGCCTCCACGGCTGACTGTAGGTGTAATGCAGTCTGCTAACATCATCTCTCCTGTTCTCCTGTGTTCTTCTGTTAGAGCCAGAAATGTCAAATTCAGATTCATTTGTCTACAGAACTTTCGGTCAGCCATCCATGTCCAATTCTTGTGTTTTTGCCTTTTACTTAGTTTGTTGCACAAAAACAAAAGAAACATATCTGCATCAAAAATGATAAAAATGTGTTTCCAGGCACTGTATTAGTAGTACCAGGATCAATGATATTATTAGAAGCTTGAGTAGCAATTGAAAGTGCCACTGTTTGTTTTGTAAAAACAAATATGACAATAAAAAAATTATTTAACCCATAAATTAAGATTCTGGCAAAAAGAATAAAGAAACATTTTATATTGCGTATTATATTACAGTTCTATAGCTTATCATTTTGTAGACATAGTTTGGTTTCAAAAATTATTTTATTTTACTTAATCAGTAGCCGCCCACACAGCTGATGAAAATTATTATTCATACTGCCATTGAAAGTTTCGTCTTTCTTGGGTGGGATTTATCTGGGAATTATGTCAGTCATGGTTCCTCCTCATAAGAGCATGTCATTTTCTTTTCAGTGTTGAACTAAATGTTAATCTATCTTATTCTTTTGATCAAGACAGTTCAATTGTGTACTGTAAAATTGGGATAGTTGGCAAACTGGGATAGACTGGAATGGGATTCTGCAGTTATACACAGATAATCTAACATTCCATCGCTGGAGGCAATGTCTTGACAATTTCTCAAATTAACTTGTTAAACATTTTCTCCCTCTTATTTCAAAGACTTATGGAAAAAGTTTGACTTTTCCAGCTATACATAGTCCATCCCAAACAAAGTTCTAGTCACACAGTCATATAACTTGTCTTTTAATGCAATAAAATTACATTTACCCATTACTTGAACTAGGAGACCCAAACCTGTTCCAGCATGACAATGCCACTGTGCACAAAGCCAGCTTCATGAATATATCAACTGGAGTAAAAGATCTTGAACGGCCTGCTATAGAGCTCTGACCTCAACTATATTGAACACCTTTGGTGTGAATTGGAATGCTGCCTGTACCCCAGGCCTCCTCAACTCACCTACATCACTTCCTGACTTTGCTAAACTCTTTAGTCTTTTGGCTGATTAAGCACAAATTTCCACAAGCACACTCCCAAAAAAAAAAAAAAAAAACTAGTTGAACATCTTCCCAGAAGAGTGAGGGTTATTCTAAAAGCAACTGGGGACTAAATGTAGAATGGGACATTTAAAAAAGTACATACAAATCTGATGGTCAGGTGTCTTTTGTCCAGAGTGTGTAGTTATCGTCAGTAAAAAATTGGTACACCCTTGTCACATATGTTGTCTACTATGTGGTCATGTTTTCTTTAAAAAAACAAAAATTCTCACATTTGTAACCACTGTTCAAGCATGTTATATTAAGTGAAATTTAGACCCCATAAATCCCAAGAGGATACTCTTTTTTTTTTTTTTTTTTTTTTTTTTTTTTTAAAAGACAGCGTCTAGAGCAGATAAAATTCTGTTTATGGGATGGAAATTGGCAGTGTTGCATGAAATGGCATTTAATCTATACAAGGAGTCTAGCTCACTGTATAGATGGCTGGGGTCCAGCACAAACTGACAGCCTCCCAGCACAAATCACACCTAACATGGCAAACAAGGGAAAATGGCTGTATATAATTAGAAATCAGGATTGTCGACTGCGACCTCCAGATACTCGCTCTTATAACGACCTCCGAAATGACTGTTTGGTTTGTCATTATATGGGGCTTATGCACGCTGGAACCATGTTTAATTGGAAACGCATCATCTCCACTCAAGGGGAGAGAGGAGTTAAGAGGTTTGTGTAATTTAGTGTCAAAGTGAACTCAAGTACCCGACAGAGGAAGGACACAAAACCATAGATTCAATCTCAGTTTTTAGGATGTCTCCGACTTGCAATTGTAACAAGAATGCTGGATGGTGTATAGGATATTGGATAGACACTGACCGAGGCATAACATTATGACTGGTGAAGTGGATAACATCATGGCACCTGTTAGCTTGTGAGATTGTGAGATCCAATCCAACAGACGAGATACTGCAGCTCTAATTGTTTAAGATGTAAATGCTGTTAATGTTCGACAGGTCAGGACTGTTTGGCAGCAAAAATGGGACCACCACAATATTAGGGAGGTGGTCATAATGGTATGCCCGGTCAGGGTATAGGATATGTGCAACAAAAAAGCATTCAATTTTAGTACTGTAAAAATATCTTTATTAAATAGTGTTGCCTGATATACGGTCATAAAAAAATACGTTTGATGCAATTTCCTTCCGCTAGATTAACAGGCGGTAGTGAAAAACATAACAGTTCATAAATAGTGTTGAGTGCAAAATCCAAGCAATAGAACAGAGTGACATTAACTGACATGAATTACCCCTGAACAGGGAGGGTGCCCATAAAGGCTTAAAACTGATTAAACCAAACAGGGTTCTAATGTGCACCATTTATATCCTCACAAAAATACCCAAAGCAGCATGCATCATTTAACCCACAAACTATGGGCAAGTAACATAGCAAGACGATGGACAAGTAACTTTAAAAACAGATCACCGGAGCAAACTTCTGTAGGCGAGGGAGGACAGATGGATGTTGTAGTGGTCTGGGAGCTGGTCATTAAGAAAACAAATACAAGAAAGAATAAATAGTCAAAAATATAACAATAAACCTGTTTTTTTTCTGTCAACCGGCAAATCAATAGCTGTCAGAACAAGAACTTAAAAATGAAAAAGGGGAAAAAAAAACTATTCAAGGCCTTAAAAAAGGCTGACACATAGGCATTATGACATCAGTTCTACCAAGATATGATATCAAATAGCAACTGAATACACTTTCTAAAAAAGATTATTTCTTTTTTGCACACCTGGGTGCCAGGTTTAAAGCAGTAGGACAGGATAGAGTAATTTCAGGCACAGAAGAAGAAAGCGAGGTTGTGTGTGTGGGATACCTGCGCCCCCAGTCTGGAGAGATAACGATTACGGAGGACAAATGAGGACAAGGGTTTGAAATTACTGTGCTCCCCCTCCTGCTGCTGCTTCTTTAAGATTTGTAGCCTCCCTGGCACCCTGAGAGAGAGAGAGAGAGAGAGAGAGAGAGAGAGAGAGAGAGAGAGAGAGAGAGAGAGAGAGAGAGAGAGAGAGAGAGAGAGAGAGAGAGAGAGAGAGAGAGAGAGACAGAGACAGAGAGAGACAGAGAGAGAGACAGAGAGAGAGACAGACAGAGAGAGCACGAGGGAAGAAGCAAATAGACACACACAAATAGAGAATTCAAAGTAAGCTTTAAATACTGTAGGATTGTCATAAAGCCTACCAAGCAATCAAAAGACCCAAATGCAATGTGAAATCACTTCATCTTTTATTTCTTCTTCCAAACCTCAGAGTTTACACAGTGTAAAAGAAAGTGTAATTCATATTTTTCCCCCTCAGACTCTGGGGTATTTTTTGAATACAAAAAAACCTGCTAGTTCTAATCCAGACCCTCTTCCCGAGGCAATGGGTTTCAGTGTGATTCATGAACATGATTTAACATCAAACATCATATCAGAGGGTTTAAAAACTCTCACTAAGGTCTTTTAATCAAACTCATTAGACAGTCTACTGCAGCAACTCATTTCCATATTAAACGATTAACAGCAGGATGAAATCGCAATCCCAATGGGACTACTGACAAATTTTAAAACAACCCATTATTATTATTTTTCTCCCAGAGAATGCAAAGGTATATTCTGTCAGGGTTTTGGCAATTATTATGCTACAAGGCAAACAGTACTTCACAAGCAACGATTAATGTGAAGCCAAAAAGCATTTTGATTCAAGATTACCGTCTCAGTAACGAAGTGATCCTATTGATTAGGATAGAAGACAAGCTATTTGGTTATTTGGAAGGTTCACAAAGTTTCTTTGTCAGATTTCAACATGAACATGACCAACATCCTGAATACATGGGATTGTTTTATTAAAAAAAAAAAAAAAGAAAAGAAAAAAATACCATTACTGTTCTTGACATACTCGCTAACTTTCCTTGCAATTTATTTACAAATATAAGGTACATTTGTGACATCTGGCAGATGTTCTTATACAGAATGGCTTACAATTATCTTATTTCTACAACTGAGCAGTTGAGAGTTAAGGCTCTTGCTCAAGGGCTTTAGCAGTAGCAGCTTGGACTTAAAAATCTTAACCACTGTGCTACAAATTTCTTTTAGTCAGACTTTGAACCTCCCTGCCTCATTGTAATGTAATGCTCAGGTTTTTTTTACTTCCCAAGCCATGATATTTCAATTGTGATCCTAAATGTTTCCCATTTACGATTTGTTGAGTTTATGCTGTTTGCAGGCCATTTGCCAGTTCTTCATTTTCAACTTTACCCCTTTACGATTGGGCTTTGGATAACTAAATTTACTGGTAAGCTAGTAAGTAAGAGTCCCAAATTACTGACCAATCTACAACGTACAAGTTAGATGAATTAAGTTTTTTAAGATTAATTTTACTTTAACTAACATCAGGGCTGATTTATCTTCATTACTTTCTTCAGTTAGTGAGTTAGTATAGGAATCAGTGTGAAGAAAATGGGCTATACAAGAAAACTAGTACAATGTGTTTGACAAAGCAAAAATGAATAACTGAAGGAAAAAAAATAATTCCTCTTTCACCCTAATCCCTCCTTTGCCTTGAATTTAGAGCATGAGCATTTTAGAAACAGGAAATGCAACACATTCTGGGCTCTTAAGAAAGTCCTATAAGGGTGAGAAAATGAAATGAAATGCATTTTCAAATGTGCAGAGGTTTGCAGATAGAGAAAGCTTTTTTGCATCATATTTGCTGTCTGCATTGGCCTACAAGTGATTTAACAGCAGACCAATAAAGTGTGTGTAATTCTGGATTATTCTAACCAATGATGATTTGTTAAAAATCAATAAAATCCTTATTTTTGCCACTTTGGACTTTGTATACATTTTTATGCAATAAGAACAATGCATATATAGAACGCTACAATGATACTTTTCCATTTTAATATCAATAATGCACAATTGTAACAAAAATGAACTTTCCCAAAAGTCTGAAATGTATAAAATTATACTTGTATGCGTAAAAGCATATGGGGTCCACTAAAATAAACTATCAGTATATGCAGTTATGATACCATGTTCAAATAACTTCATTAATACCATAAAAAGGATGATGCAGAGAAAATACACCGATCAGCCATCCCATTACGACCGCCTACATAATATTGTAGGTCCCATAGAGACCCACAGCTCTGATCTATCAAATATACCTTAAATAGGTATGTGGTGGTATTTGGCAACAAGACATTAGCAGCAAGTCCAGTTCCTTACTTCCTGTAAGTATCATATAAAGTATTACATTTTTACAACAAGCTTTTCTGCAGGATTGTACCCATGGGCATCAATGACCTTGTAACCAATGACATTCCTTGGACCACTTTACATTTCTTGCAGATTTTTGGTAACACTAACCACGGCATACCTGAAACAGTTTTGGAGATGCACCATTGTCACTAGTACATCAACTTCGAAAACTGTTCATTTGCTGCTAAATATTTTCCACTCCCTGACAGGTGCCATTATAACAAGGTAGCCATGTTATTGATTTTACCTGTGAGTGGTTTTCATGTAAAGGCTGACTGGTGTAAATACTGTGCAATAGATACTACACACGTTTAACTACATGCAATTGGAATAGTCACTATTCGCATAAAAAAATTATTTGTAATAATAAAAACTGTGACAGAAATTCATCAAAAATTTGAATAACAAACAAAATTTAAAATCTTTTATAAAAATAAAACCAGAAATGAAAGACCTGCGGTCCTTAAAACTAAGAAAGAGCAAAGTATGGCTTCTCCCAGAGGGTGAAATACCAAAATGTAGCATGTGAACCTGTGCCCCTGTGAACAGATGAAGCAAAAGCTACATTTCAGTAAGTTTTCCAGTAGGAGAAGATTCACCAGTGCAAAGGTCTGTGAACAGAACAGGCACTAAATGATACCAAGAGTAAAAAAGGAAGTGGTATTTTCAGTGTCCTGCTGCTCTTAGGTGCAGGTATAGAGGCTTGGCAGGACATCCTCTCTGGCATGACCTAACCAGCCATATCGATTCTCTCAGCCTCCTCTCAGCTTGTACAATATTACAAACCAGGTTGAACACAACAGTGATTATTAAAAAGTTCTATCTGTGGGGAGAAGACTATTTAAGAGGACCCTCTACCCCAGTGGTGGTATTAGAGTGGTCAGTGTGATGAGGAGTAGGTGTGCAGAAATGCCCTTTGGTGGGTGAATGACAGGCTGAGATGTCCAGTGAGACAGATCACAGCAGGAAGGGTGGAGCCAGTGAAATTAACACCTATCACCTGGAACACAGCACACAGGATTTGTTACAGTACCACACACATGCATTATACAGTAACACACATGCATTATTATCCACTAATCTTTTCAGAAATTTCATTTACAGGTCTTGTAGAACTTATTCCGTTCCAGGTCAAGTACATGAAACAGATTTAGTTTTTCCCCTTAAGTGTATTTATAAAAATAAATAAATCAATAAAAGAGAAGAAAAACACTCTTGAATAAACAAAGACAGACTCCATTAATGTAGAAAGTCAGCATTGCAGTCCATGGCCCTGACTGGAAATTAACATAACTTTGCATTATCTGAGTGTGTCCCTAACGGTGAAATCATGGCAGCTGTAATGAGGAAAGTAGTAAAGTTTAAGAGGTCAAACCATTACAAACTTACTCTGACTCAGCAGACAAGCTCTTCTGGAGTTTGGCACGTTCCGAGGCCGAAAGATTCAGTTCTCCACCTAGATATAAACATAAAATGGAAATGTTAAAAAGAGACGAATCATTTTGATGAAGTGCTAGAAATCGACTGATGTAGCTCCCTGTCAAACCTACCTCGGACAAAATCCACAAGGTAAAGCATCACCACCGCTATCAGAGCCACTGTTGAAAAAGAAATACATCACCACCACACCTATATAAACTGTGCTTAATAAAAGGACACCATTGATGAAAATGATTTGAAAAGGTATACAATATATATATATATATATAAAAAGGATGTGTTTATGTAATGAATTTTCATTTACAAAGCACTGGTTTCAGAATGAACAATTTCTTTAAAATTTAATATTAATCGCATTATTAGAACAGTATTTTGTGACATGTCCTGGGGAGATTCTTAGACCATTTCCTCATTCAAACAATTCAAACAGCATTATATTCTTCTCGGGTTAGAAAGGTTCCCTAAGAAATTCAGTAGGAATAAGACAGAGTACATGTGTGTGAATGAGAGGGAGGCCAGTGGAGTGGTGCGGTTACAGGGAGAAGAGATGGAGAAGGTGGACGAGTTCAGGTACCTGGGGGTCAACAGTGCAAAGTAATGCAGAGAGTGTTAGAGAACTGAAGAAAAAAAGTGCAGGCAGGGTGGAGAAAAGTGATCGCAGGAGTGATTTGTGATAGAAGAGTATCTGCAAGAGTGAAAGGAAGGTTTATAGGACTGTGGTGAGACCTGTGATGTTGTATGGTTTAGAGACAGTGACATTGAGTAAAAGACAGGAGGTGGAGCTGGAGGTAGCAGAGCTGAAGATGTTGAGGTTTTCGTTGGGAGTGACGACGATGGACAGGATTAGGAATGAGTTTATTAGAGGGACAGCGCATGTATGAGATTTTGGGACAAAGTGAGAAAGGCCCGATTGAGAAGGTTTGGACATGTCCAGAGGAGGGACATGGGGTATATTAGTAGGAAATGCTGAAGATGGAGCCACCAGAAAAGCGGAAAAGAGGAATCCAAGGATGGGGTTTATGGATGTGGTGAAGGAAGACATGCAGGTAGTTGGTTTGAAAGAGGTAGATGTAGAGGACAGGGGGGTATGGTGACGGATGATCCGCTGTGGTGACCCCTAATGGGAGAAGCTGAAAGAAGAAGTTCAGAAAGGTTCCCTTTTGCATTTTGCATGACAAAACTTCTCATCTAAACACACAATCCCAACTGAAATTCAAATGACACTTGCTGAAGTGCTGCATATTGTATGATATACTGCTTTAAACTTGGCTGATGTTCCTAATTGTGCTCAAGTGTCCAATTATTTCAAACATGAAGATTGTATTCAATAGCCTGTTTTGTTCGTAAATATTATATTAAACTATGTACATATTTTATACTCATCACCTGATTTGTGCAGATCAAACATCTCTTTAATGCAAAGATCTTTTAGGATGGGATTCAAGGAAACAACAGAGATCCAGGGGACTGAGATAAAACGAATGATTATACTTGGTGATGAGAGGCTTGCATGCAGCTGCTCACCCATTTAAAACCATTCCACGAAGTTTTACACAGTTTTCGTACTGATATTAATGCCAGTGAAAGTTTGGAACTGTTCAACTATGGAATCAGCGGAACATCCGTGACTTTTACACACTCATTCGGCGAGCCTTATGGGTGGTCCTACGCTTCATAGCTGAGCTGCTGTTGTTCCTAAACGTTTCCGCATTCCAAAAATAGCCCTTATAGGTGACCGTGGAATATCTAGTAAGAATGAAATTTTGCAGACTACATGGCTAAGTGCTTGAATTTACACAGCTATGGCAATGGGTCCTATTAAAACACCTAATTTCAGTACTTAGGATGTGTGTCCCATTTTCTAGAAGGGTGCCAATAAATCTGGGGAGCACTGCATGTTCTTATTTTCCAGATATACCGAGTTGCCAGGTGCATGAAAATTCTGACTTTGTGAGACGCCAGTGGTACAGTGGTAAAATGACAGCAGAGTTGCAAAATCAGCCACATATATTACAAGGACAAAGGTTAAATAAAGTTCAACTTTGAAAACCAGTGTCTTCACCACCGTGCGGGAGCTTTAGCAGGGGTCGGAATATTGTCTATGATCAAATCCCTGGAAATGCCTTGCAGCAAAAAAATGAGATATAGCTGTACAACTATATATTTGAAGGTTTAAATGTTTAGAACTGTTTGTAATCAGACCAATTTATTTATTAACTTACTTAGTAACTAAGATGCCGATCATTCCGAAACAATTTCTAGAAATTATCCTTTTTTTCTAAAAGAACTTCGTCTACTGGACCAATGAATTTCCATACGTATTTATAAATACACCCTGAGGACAGACTTCACACATTCAGTATATATAGACGCTCAATTTTCACACAGCATTGTCACTCACAGCAGATGCATGCACAGAAGAAGACCTCCAGGAAGAGGTAACCCTTGCTGTCAAGAATGGCTCCTGCTGCCATGGAGATAAGTGCCAAACCCAGGTTCTGTATGGACTGCATACTGTAAAAGAGAAAGGAAGAGACTTGAAGAATAGGTGATAACTGTCCTTTAAATGACACCATATGCAACAAGAGTAATTTCATGGCATTGTATACAAGCCAAAAAGTACAATCAGGTTCTTACAATCCATATGCCGTGCCCAGTTGGTGTTCTGGCACTACAAAGGCCACCATTGGCCACAGAGCACAGGCCAACAGTGAATATGACACACCCAAGAGGACCTACGGAGAAAGATTTTTAAATGTACACCTAAACATACAGGTCAACAATCAGGCACAAGTTCACTTTTTATGGTAATTTTATGCCCATTATTAAAGCTACTGTCATGAATGATTAAGATTAGCACTGGAATAAACTACTATCCCATAATTCCACCTCATGCCCAGTGTTCCTCAGATATTGACTGTATACATATTATTGAGACTGAACAAAGGCTTTACCATAGCAAACCATGGGTTCCAGAAGGTGAAAGCCAGCATCATGTGAGCAAGCAGAGTTGTGACCACAGCACACATAACCCATATGACGTTTTTGCCTGTTTTATCCACCATGAAACCCAACAAAGGGGAGGCTGGAGCTGAGATGATGTACACAATGCTGGAATAGACAGAGAAGACAAATACACATTGGAACAACGCTGTTTCCCCCCCCCCCCCTTATTAATGATAACTGGTGAAACAGTAGCAATCCACCATTAGATATCCTCTTCCTCCTAGGTCACAACATGATGTTTCTATGTATTACCTGTTGATTGCTCTTGCCTGAGGTGGAGCGAAGTTAAACTTTTCAATGAAGAAAACCCTGCAAAGCAGTGACAAATCAAGTCAGTGTATAAAATCCAATCTCTAGATTCTTATTCTATATTATTACATATAAAATACACTATTTAAACAAATGTCCTGGGATCTTGAATTTTCCAGCCATATAATGTTCTTCCTGATACTGTTGCCAAAATGTTGGAGGCACACAATATACTGTAGTCAATATATGCGGTGCCGTTATATTGTCTAGTCCCTTAAACAAGGAGACCGAAACCTGTGCCAGCATAACCATTAAGAATGTAATACAAGACACACAAATACGTCGTTAGCAACTGGCCATAAACAAGCCCTAAATCCATTTTCTTTTCCGAGGCTAGTATTGCTAAACTTGCACTTCCCCATAGCTACATCTGTGATACAATCCAAGAGAGATTCCAAAAACAGAAAGATGATTGGCTGTTGCATGTTGGTCTCATTTTTGGTTGCAATACAGCAACTTTAGTTTGGACTAGCGAAAGAAAGAACTACAACACCACGGAAACTAACAAAAACTAAAAAACTAAAGTTCTGCATGAGCATTTCAGTAAGCATTACAAGTAGCTTTACATGGACATCGGAAAATTAAGACCTGTTAAAATTTATTTATAACTAGAACTAAAATTTAGTTCTCAAATAAGTACCCAAGTTCATGTACCCAATGCAATAAATTGTCAGTGTGGAAAAATAAAATAAACTAAAATAAACTAACGAACAGAAAATCACCCTGAGACAAGATATGTTTTATGTAAGTTATAAAATATAAAAAAAACATAAAATATATATATATATAACTTTTTTTTACATATCCACTTTGTGCCACGTGTTTAAAAAGGCTTCAGAAATGGGTCCACAATTAACTGACTTCAAATGCAAAACTTCAGTCAATGCAGCAACCAAGAGAAATTGAGGAAGAAATAATGTTAAAACAATTTAGATATCTTTGTGAAACAAATATAAATATGATCAACTAAATTGATTTATTCTGTACAAAATAATACTTAGCTTTTAGACCGTACGATATAAAAAAAAAAAATACTTAAAAATGCTTAATTCCCAAGAAGGAATTAAATTTGACACCTCTGTGGAACATTAGTTTTTTTTTTCCTGTTGCTTTTGATAACCATTCAACTTTTATCTCTACACATGAAACCAAAAAAAAAAAAAAAAAAAAAAAAAAAAAAAAAAAAAAAGGCTAGATGGGATCAAATAACGATCCGAAGAAAAAGTCAACAGACTGTACTTTGGATTTGGCCATCAGCAAAACAGCTTTCCAGACTGTCATATTGATAAATCAAGTTGTTTATCCTCTAGCTGCTGTACATACAGTATAAATCTGAACCAGCAGCTGTAAGCTCTCTTTTTAGGCATCTTCTGCATCCTAAATGGATATTGACATTTTACCAAAAGATGCCTCCGCAGTGGATCGGTCTGTTTGTCCACACTGTGACTATTAGATGGATTTTTACCCACTTGTACTATTGAGTTTTTGCAGCCTAAAAACAGAATTCTGACTATTTGTTTTTCTGTATGGACAGGACATGCCTGTTAGTTGATCAGTACTGTTTAGATCAGTGGACCCCAACCTTTTATGCATCACAGACCAGTTTCACACAAGACAATTTTGTCCAGGGACTAAGACAGGTCTGCGATACGGTGCATATTATAATATTATTATAATTCATACTATAGGATTTGATTATTCATTTTTATTATTAATAATTATATAATCAAAATGTAACTCACCATAATGCAGAATTAGTTGGAACTTAATTTTTGCATGAAAAAAAAAAAAAGAGTGAAACGTGTGCGAAAATGGCGCGAGCAGAAATGGTCAGTTTTTTCTTTTTCTTTTTTCTACTTTTTTTTTTAAATAAAACATCTTTCAAACCACAAAAGGAAATAAGTAATAGAATGTATTTTATTTGTACCGAATGATACACGGTCAGGTGGTTGAGGACCCCAGTTTAGAAAACAATATGAGACTTTACGCATGCCATTGATCAATACTTTGTTGTAACAAACGTTTCTGTATTTGTCCAAGTGCCTTAATGAATGACCGTTTAAGCAACAAATGTCAACCATGTTACTAGTTCTCGTCTAGACCAAATACACTAAACCTGATAGTTTACCCACTAAATATACTACTATTTTTCCAGTCAATATTAATTCTAATAACATTTTTAAAATCTGTTAACAAATGCATTCACGTCTCTATCTAAAACAAGAAGAGAAAGTACCGTGTGTGTGTTCATGTGTGTGCATGTGCACTTACTGTCCCAAGCCAATAAAGGGGAAGATGGCTACGTAATATCCCACACAAATGATGAAGATCATCCACAGTTGGACGGGGAAGTGCTTTACATCCTTTAACTTGATCACTTCACCTACACCCACACACAAAAAAAAAAAAATCCAAATAACTTCCCTTTTCCAACCATCGTATTTAATGAGCTGTTAAGCCATTATATTGACAGAATCATATAGAAGGAGGTATGAAAAGCTTTCAAGGTTGAAGAAAAGTCTGTAATTATGTCCCATATGGGTCCTAATCCTTACTGCCAAGCTGCACAAAAAAAAGCCACTAGGATCAGCAGAATATATATACGCTGTATATCAATAACATTTCATCTCGATTTTTATAGTGTAGCGGCCATAAAAAATTATTTATTTAAAAAAATACAATAAAAATAAAAAAAACAGTTACTGACCAGTCTTTCCCTGCTCCTTGTTGAGGATCCTCTCTGCTCGTTTGTCCAAGTAGGCCAACAACAGAGCACAGACCAGAGATAAGACACATGTTGCGCCCGCTGAAAAACAATGCACAAGAGCACAAACAGACACTTCAGTTCCTCGATCAGTCACAAACTATACCTTATTTTTACCACACAATTTTCATGATGCATTAATGTGCCTGCAACAGGGAGGTGAATCGAATTACACTATATGATATTTACTATACCATGTTTATTTAGAATGCTGTGCGCATGCAGTAGCACATGAAAAGTAAAGGAAGTGCAATATGAAAAGCTATTTAAAATAGACCTGCTTAATAAGATAAGGAGAATGGAAACGTCGCTAAATCAGAAAAAAAGGGAAAATGCCCGAGCTGTGCATGATCTGGATTAGAGAGGCATGAAACGGAAGGGTAACAGAGCAGAAGTGAAACTGCAAACTCAATGTCACGACTGCTCTCAGGCTCCGATTTCATTTTTCCGTAATGAAAAATGGCTTTGCATTTCAAACAAGTCCTGTCTGGCTGTGTAACTAGAGACTCGAGTTTCAAAGATTGAGCATCTGATGATATGAACAGACAAATTTTAACACACTATCTGGTGTCAAGGGTTTGTCCTGATTTAATGCACTGTATATGTGCTCGAGGTTGTAGAATAAAAGATAATTCACCTTAATACTTTCAAATTGTATGGAAATAATAAAGCAAGGCTTCCTTACTACGTCCTTGAAGTCTACAAAAACAGCAGGTTCATTTATGTGGGGGAAAAAAAAAAAAAAAACACTTTATATCAGTGGTGAATGCTGTTGTTATGCAAAGGGGTTTGTTGATTGGTTTATTCCATTTCAATATACATTACCGATCATGAGTGCAGTTCCGAGAGTGTAGTGACCCGTTCGGCCCAATAAGCCCTTCATCTGATCATACACCCAGCTCATGATGTTCATATTCACTGTACTTCCCTAGAAAATATCAAACACATCTGAACAATTAAAGTTAATAGGCTATTGGTGAACAATTGACTTTCAAGGTCGATAATGCATGCATGATAATCGAGTGTCTTAGATTTTGTGCATCTCTAAGCGAAGATTTTATTAGAGAGCAAAAGGAGTCTTTTTGTACATAAAAGTCTTAATTGCTCTCGAAACAGAGATTTATTCTCGGTTATTCCCATGATGATTTAGAGCAGGATATTTGATGCAATTTAGAATTAAAACATACAAGCTACACCCGAAAAATCATAGCATTTACATAATTGGATGTAGGCTATCCTTACCAGGGAAAGAAATCTAAAATTGGACTAAACTCTAAAATGAAACTAATTACACAATATTTTGCGTATTTAACTGCCTTCATTTTTTTTTTTTTTACCCAAAAGTCACTAATGCATTTTTCTCACCACTCTCGCCATGCTGAGCTGCAGGCCAAATACCAGGTTAAGCTCCTTTCCTTTGAACCAATTCACTGCATACGTGTTCTGAGCGACAGCCAACGACTCTCCTCCAATGCTGTGTGTAGAGAAAAAGTACGCTTGTAGTATTTCTATAAACACTATTTAAAAAACTGTAGATTTATAAGGTTGCTTACCCAAAAACAAAGCGCCCACATTCCATTAGCCAGAAATGGTTGACCAAAGCACCCATGGCAAATATGACCTAAAAAAATGATGTGATAAAGTAACTATAGATGGATAAAGCCATACACATACAATAATATACTGCCAACCGTTTTACTAACAGGGCTAAATGGCCAATCCCATATAAGCATTAATCCATTAAATTGTGGGGATTTATTTTGACAGCTTACGTCCAGAGAAAATGGTCTCTACATATCAACACTGCAGTCCTTCTGACACTATTACCATAAGTCTGCAAAGCATGTGGACTCTTCAGGTCTTAAATCAATTGAATAACTTTTTGAAAGCAATGTTGCCAGACAGCATTCTCCACTACCATCATCAAAACACCAATTGCAGGAGATATCTTTCAGACATATCATAAGACGATCATAAGACAGAGACATAAAGAATCTATGCCAAAGTCCACTGAAGCTGCTCTGACACCTCCTACACCGGTTCAACACAAAACCAAGGCACTTTATGTAGAATATTCAAAGATAAATTTGTTATATGTTTCGAGCTTAGAATTAAAAAAGTGTCCAACTTAATACATTATAATAGTAGCCTCAAGTATTAAATATTATAACATTTCTGTGTGCTTGATTAGTTTCATATGGATATTAATACTCTTTATACTGTAGCATGCCTTAAAATAGTTGTGTTAGGATGTGTATCTACCTGTCCAACACACACAAACAGTGCAAAGATGACAGTCCCCAACCTAGAAAGAGCGACAAGGTCAATTAATGGCTGACAATACCAATGATCATAAATAACGGTGTGGTTTAAAAGTACTGAATGCAAGAGTACAACTTAAAAAAATAAAATACTATACAAACATGAAGCTAAAATTTTAGTGGATTGTTTAAACTGATTAATCTACGCATGCACATTGTCTAAAACATCAGGAACCAATAAAAACAAAACAGCACATACTCTATATTGTGGACACCTGAGCATAAAATTTGTGTGTGTTTTAAAAATCCCAAGCCACACTTAGTCCACATTTGCTGTTATTGTAACCTCCAATTTTCTGGGAAAATGCTTAACTAGATTTACGAGTGTAGTTGTGGAGATTTGTGCTCATTCGGATACAAGGGTGTTAGTCAAATTAGGTACTGATGCAGGTAAGGTGAGGAGGGCTGGGGTGCAGTGTTCAATAGGGTTGAGTTGAATCATCTATAGAAGGCGACTCAAGATCTCCCAATCCAACCCATATATTTATGAAGCTGACTTTGTGCACAGGGACATGCTGAACCAGGTTTGGGTCTCCCAGTTCAAGTGAACTGAAAATTTAATGCTACTGCATTCAAAAGACTTCCAATATAATTGTCTGCTTCTAACTTCATGGTAACTTGAGGCTAAAAAAGTCAGGTGTTCCAATCCTTTTGCCTAAATAGTGCACAGACACGTGTTTATCACTGGTTCCTGATTTTTCAGACATACTATATATACTCATGTATATAAATATAAAAAAGAGACTTACCTGATGCCAAATACTCTGTCCAACAAAAATCCTCCCAAGAAACAGAGAAATACGTTGGGCCATGAGTACCAAGCATAAAGTTGCATGAACTTAGAGGTGTTCAACTCCATATCCTTTTAAGAAAAAGATAAATAAAGGGAGAGCGAGCGAAGGAAAGGGAGAGACAAAAAGAAAATGTTAGCACCCATTACAAATTTTCCCAACTCAGTTACAGATAGATGGCGTTTTAGACAGAAATCCTGAATACATTTTGCAATAATATTTTTATCTCCCAGGTAAATTTCTGATCTACTCTATACCATATAAGGCAAAAAAAGGAGATGTATATGATGCAAAATGGTAATGTTTTACCATTTGTTTTACCCCTGTAAGATTGATCACATGCAATATGATATAGAGGATGACTGTTTATTTCATTGTTACCAAACATTCTTTGGTAAAAACTTACATTTATTTAAGTTTTAAGAGGAAAAAAACTTAAATTCTAAAACTAGAATGTGTTTTTTTATTGCTTCCCCTGTGGAGAAAAACCAGAGTTTTCTGAAAGTCTACAAGACAGAAATTCAAAACCCATGAACATCAAAAGACCCTTTGAGGTACTAAAAGTCTTTCAGTATCTTCTTTGTACATTCGCTCAACAATCATACAATCTGTAAAATATCCTTACTTCCTTAACAAAGGTTTGTCTGCAAAACAGACTGATTTAAATCCATAATATTTCCAATATAATGAAGCTATCATTTTAAAGCATTTTTCAGACATTGCCTGAGCCATGGAGGTCAACAACTCTTAATCTCATTTCAGGTTTTTGACCTTCTGCATGTTCATACCTTCAAGTGAAAGAGAAAGCCAAAGACTAAACCCGAGAGCCAATAAATGAAAGACTGGCTTTGAAAAAGGGAAATACTGAGACACCGTATTTGCAGCAGTGGCTGAAACGTGACCACGTTGTTTCCCTTGTTCATGATAGGTTCAGATATAGTATGTATAGTGTTAATGGATTATATAGTATTACACCCCAGGAATAAATGCTATACACCTTCAGGTGTAAGGTGTTACCAGACAATTCACATGAAAAGGTTTTAAAATGACATTTTTGAAACACAACACGTTGTGCGTTTGTCGATATTGTGGCGTTTTCTGTTTTAGGAGACGCTTATGTAGCATTTTTTGGAAAGATTCTTCAATGTCAGCACTTTGTAAAAGTCAGAGGCAAAGCTATTCTGGTTTTTTTGCAACATGACAAGCATAATTTTTTGCCTCATTAACTTCATGAGAAAACGTGTGTGTGTGGGGGGGAGGGGGATTTTGGTGAGAGGATGACCACCGGATATGCAGATACAGTATAACCCATGTAATGCAAGAAACCTGTGTTGCATACATTAAACAATATGGATTGTAATAATATGAGGAAAAAAGTATAAGGTCATTGTACAATCGCTAAACAGACATGAGGTGACAAGGAAAACACTTCCTGAAAATAATCAATATACTCAAACCCACACATTTTTTTTGGTGTGAACTAGAACAATGACTTGTCAGCACCTTTTTGTGCACTTTTTCTGCTCTCCTTCCAAAATCTAGAGCAAAGCCTTCACAAAGATTGGAGACTGTTACAGCATTAAAAGGTGAACCAACACTATATTATTGGCCATGGCTTTGTAAAGGAGGTTAAATTGGTCAGGATTCCACATGTTCCTCTATATAGTGCACAACCTGGAATATAAAAAGATCCTTCATTGATTTAACAGGGAAATTCTTATTTTCTTCGCATATCCCAGTGATGTACGAAGCTGAGTTCAGAGCACTGGGGCAGCCATGTTTCATGGGGCTGATACCAGGGCTTGAATATTAATAATAATATTGATTATTATTATACATTACCAAGGTTTCTAGCTTGTTAGATTAAATCTAGCCTGATTTAGTGGTCAGATTGTTTACGATATGCAGTTCACTGGGTGTATTCACCAAACAGGTCAACCTTGGCCAAAATTGAACAAAATGTAGGATCTAGTAATGCAGACTCAGCCGAAAGGGAAAGGCTGTCAAATTCTTATGAAACAAACAAGTAGATCTGCTGATGTAGCATTAGATTTGAGCATTATGTTATAACCATCACACACTTTTGTTCAGAATGCAGTGTCCAATCACAGCATTATTATTGGTCACTATGAAGTCGTTTAAAGAGTGCGCTCGCTGTCTGAATTCTGAATCTGCATTTGCGATTTCTCTCATTATTAATGCATTTCAGTGTAATAACTTGGTAAAGTCTGAAGGTAATTTTACTTGAGAAGAATATTTTATTACTCTTTCCACCTTCAAAATAGTGATTGGTAGAAATTGGTTCTGGAGTGTGTGTGTGTGTGTGTGTGTGTGTGTGTGTGTGTGTGTACATTCGACCGATTTGTTTTCAGCATGGGTCAAAACGTTCCATGACCGACATATCAACAGGTCTATGGCTCGTGTAGACGATTTGTGAATCGAATTATGAATTTGGGTATTTTTCAATAATGTTTCAAGAAGCTTCATATCTTGAGGTTAAAAATGAAGAGCTTCATGTCAGCCATGTGACACCTTGGATGTTCTTATCACCCAGAAAGGAGCAAATCAATAAAAATCCATAGGCACCAGAGCCAAGTTCTACCTTCAATCAATCAATTTTAAAAGAAGTTCCCATAAAAACAGAGCATCAGATAAAACAGAGAGAAACAAATCAATGGGCAATTTGATAAGCCATAAAACAAGAAGGAAAACAAATCTAACCTGGATGACTTGTTTCTGAAGAGCAGCTGGGTTGTCATAACAGAAGTAGCTTCCTGAAATCGAGTAAATAGGAAATTAATGATATAATAGATAGCTTTTAGAACAAAATACAGTACATTTCATCAAACTGGACCATCATCAAAACTTGACTATTCAGTAACCAGGATGACTGTCTGCTCCTTAAGTGGAAGAGCTCACCAAATCCCAGAAAGCACATCAGAAAAAGGACGACGAGGCGGTGGAGTAAATGATTCGGGTCACAGATCGGGGGCATGCGTCTCCTGGTTCCATCCTCAGAAACATTTTCATTTAAAAGCCGCTGGTTTTCTTCCCCGTCAGCCATTTCCGTGAGTCTCTCTGCTTTCTTGTAGCCTTCAAACAAGAAGAAAGCGTTTTCAAGGTCATGTGACCACAAAAAGTCATGTGACTGCAATAACACGTGGTTAAATTTTCCACACCGGAAAAAGTTTGGAATAAACACCAGGATATATATACGACAGAGTTTTATATAATGAACAGAAAAAATTAAAATAATTCCAAAATCCGCAATTTTAACACGTCAAATGCATGACGTGTCTTGTAAGGTTTCCCCGGGTTGTAAAATAGTTCTGCGCATGCGCAGATATTTTAGGCTATAGGATGAAGGGATGGTGGATGAGTGGAGAGCTGTACTGTGTCTGTGTATAATGCATAGCAGTATGTTTGAATAAATATAATTTACAACCACAGTTGAAGCTCATCAAGTCATAATTTGAGCGAATGCAAAAGTTGCAGTTGTTCATTGGTTGGTAAAAGACCAGGATTAATAATAGCTTGTGCCTTAGATCCTATAATATTTACTATTCTATTATTCCTGTCTCTAATTAAACTCTTTTAGTCGCACACTGTACGTAGGGTCATAATGCTAATCTCAGGACCACTGGGCACCAGAGGTGATTACATCCTGAATAAAACACCAATCTCTTAAAGAATATCAAGTACAAACTATTGTGACAATTTTCAGAGAGAGGAATTCAACACTAGAGGCAATTTCTTGTGTTGTGTTTCCCAACTAGGAACATGGAGCTGTGAGGCAACAACGCTACCCACCAAATAACCATAAAGACATAAAGACTTAAGTCTTAAATTTGGTAGTTGGGCCACGTCAACTGGACTTCTATCCGGTTGGATTAAACCATCTTACTACTCATCCAAGCAGCTTCTTCAGTCTGAAGGAAGTTGACAGGATTTCATAAATTTGTAGAACATAGAAGACAGAAGTCCAATTAACATGATAGAACTTCCAGAAAACCGCATCTGGATGACTGAGAATCTTTACAGACAGAGTAAATATTTGTAAAGTATAAAGATTTGCATTGCATTTCCATGATGTTTGAATTATAAAAAGTGTATATTACCATTCAATTACAGTTTATTTGTGAAATAAAAATAAAAAAATCAATGTGAACAGAGTTACAGTTAAAAAAGAGACTTATGAAAGACATGAAAGACTTTTGCTAGTATCCACCTGGTCTGATGATCTTCAGTTACAATATACGGTAGAACACATATTCCAGAAATAAAGTACCCCAGAGAGGGTGAGTCTGTGGGTGGGATTTACATTAAATTTACATATAACATTTCTATTTATCTTCAGAAAGAGAAATATAAACTTTTCAGCATGGACTTCTCCAGAATATTTTACTAATATACATCCATTTTTTTTATAAGACAATGAACAAAACAACATCTGGAATTCATAGAGGTTATCTTTAAAAGGAATGTGTTTACAAGAGCTAAATATTACTAGCTGACATTATCTTGGCAGTGAAGATTTGTCTTGATATTTACTTGTTAGCTAGTTGTCTTGAAAGTAGCAGCTCTGGTCCTACAACTGTTTCACTGAAAACATAGTAGCATTAAAGTTTACTTAATTTATGTTCTGAAAACAAATATACAAATTTAGGATAAAAAAAAAACAAAAAAACATCAGTAATGATTAATCTCCACATCATGATCTTACCATTGGTCACTGCAAGAAATCTTGAGGTAACCATGGACAATCAACTGTCCTTTTCTTTCTCTTATTGCCAATCTAACACTCATGTTGATCCCAAGACTGGATTATTGCAATTCACGCTTGTCATTCCTGCCTATGAAATACATTGAGCCTTTGCAGCCACACAACTTGTTGTCCACATTCCTAGGTTCTTCCACACCACCCCTCTGCCATGCTCCCTAAAATGGCTTACTGTAGCTGCTTGCATCAGATTTTAAACCCTCATGCTCACCTACAAAGCAAAAAGTGGATCAGCACCCCTTTACCTCACAGCACTTAGTTTAGCACTGCTCACTTGGTTCCACAAGCTCTCAGAATACAGAGAAGACATGCTTCAAGGCACTAGGTCGTGAAATGAACTTCTACTTTATGGCTGAACATTTAAGTCGCTAGCAGTCTTCAAACAACATCTAAAGACCTACTTTTCCCAGCGGTTTTTAAATTAGCACTTTTTTTAATTTTCTATTATCTCATTTTAGCCTGATAGTGTTCTTACTCTGTGTTCTAAAGAACCATCATTAGAATGTAAAAAAATATTGTTTACATGCTAACCTATAAAAATGTAAAAAGTTATTACTGGTTTTTGATAAAAAAAAATAAAAAATACATATATGCCAGGTTCAACCAAATTATGATATATTGAATTATCTACAAAAACATGCTATATCTCAGTTGAACATTTAGAAAACTATTACCCTGGTTATTTTACCATGTAAACCATATAACTGTGTAGATACACTATATATTTCAGGTATGTGTATCTGACTCGTATCTGACCATCACACCTATATTTAAGCTTTTGCCACAAAGTTAGAATCACAGTTTTGTGTTTCCTCTTTGGAAGAATTGTTCACCAAAGCCGTCCAAGTGTAACAGGGCTACTGTGCACAAAAATCGAGGTTCATAAATACATGTCATGGCTGACCTCAACCCCACAGACTGCACCACAGGCCTCTGTGCCCTTTCACACTAATGCTTTTATGGCTGAATAAGCACAAATCCAACTCCAAAACATTGTGGAAGGTTTCCAATAATAGTGAAGGGTATTATAAGATAAAAAAAAAATGGCATTCGAAATTTATAATGGGATCGTTACCAAGCACAAACCGCATCAGTGTGATTGGTTAGGTGTCAAAACACACACAAAACACACACACACACACACACACACACACACACACACACACACACACACACACACAAAACACACACACACACACACACACATATAGTTTCATACAATTATATAATTATTGCCCAAAACCTGGCCATCTGTTGCTATGCAGACCTCATTAGCACAAAAGGACTATTGGGAACTCTTTCTAGTAATACCTTTACGTGGAAATGGGTTTTGCTGGTATGACTGATTCATTTCCAGCAGTTGGTTAACTGTACACCTACCTTATTAGTCAGCGTTGTAGGTGTACATTTAGTGTATTTGTACAGCATATCTTTTTTTTTATTGTACAATGAATGGTAGTCATCATCTGGTGCAAGAACTACTGTACTCTGCAACTTACATTCTGAGATGTGAAAATGGTTTTACATCCAAATGCCTGCCAGCCAAAATAAAAAAACCATTAGAAAAAAGGGTATAGTGTTATGGTAAAAAAAAAAAAAAAATTTCCTACAATCCTCCTAACCTGTGTTCACACTTAACCACATTAGTGAGTCTGAGTGAAATAGTTATTCAAGGCCTGGGAGAACTGCAGCCACCAGGACGTTGTAATTACCACAGATGTCATTTAGAAATCGCAAATAATTCACTCAGGCCTGGTAATCTGTCAGAAAAATTAATCTGCACTCAACAAACAGGTTTTCTTCTCCTGTGGCCCAGGCAGGCATTGTAAATGAGGGTGAAGCTCATTAATTTCCGGCCTGGTGTACAGCCTTTTCCTGGAGATCATATTTCATGATTACATTAATCAGCAGGTTGGCAGTAAATCAGGTTCAAGATGCTGCAGGTTTGCGACTTCTCCAAAACCCCATCGCTGAGGTGTCAGTCAAAAGAGCCCATTTATTTTGCTCATGAATTTTTTTCCCCCAGGATCTCATTTTAATGTGATTTATGCACTAATCTTGGAGAAAATTCAGGATATAACTATGAATAAACTAGCATTACTTTAGACTCACATTGATTAAAATGTTATTAGTCAATTGAATATTCTTACCTTAAACCCTCAAACTAGCACACACTAGCCCAGGTAAAGAACTTCATAAAGTAAGAGTGATAACTAAGGAGGATCAATTTAGAAGTGAATTATGGCAACTGGTTCTGTCAGAGTCCATAATGTCAGCCATATTTCAAAAATAAAATAAAAAAATTAAAAATTAAAAAAGATATATATTCAAGCATTTTAGCATAAGGCTGACACAAACTGTGAAAAAATGGGAATATCTATCAGACAACACCCCATACAACCTATCAACAAAGCAAAAAACACATTAAACACAATCCTGTTTCAGAACTCTGCAAGCAGTTCCATTAACCTCATGGCTTGCATTTTCAGACAATTGTTTTCCTTTTCAAATCATGCCCACTGAATTTGCCACAGGTCAGGTGCAGAAACATCTCGAAATCTATCCAAAAAAAAAGGACGCACCGGAACTAAATTTTCAGTGTCGTTACAAAGGGTTCTAAATAATTACGTATATCAATGTGACATTTCAGGACTTGTGTTTTTTTTTAAAGGACAGAGTTAGAAGAGTTCATGAATTTCTAATAACATTCAGCTGTTGTTTTGTGAACCAGTTTTCTCCCTGCATGCAATCACTGCAGAACATTCCAGATTAGAACATGTAAACAAAACCCAGGTTGACCACAGCTGCATTTGCCTTCCTCTCCCTACTTCACACACATATGTAGAGATGATTATCAGTATGGTAAATAAAACCAACCGATTGAACATGTGCAGGCATTATTTTCACAATTAACATAACCAATTCATTAATACAATGCTAGTGAGCTTAAGCAGCCAGTTATCTGAAAAAATAGTGTCTTGCATATACATTTATAATACTGTATAAAAGTTTTATAGACCAGGAAAAACATTCTTGACCCAAATTATTATATAAATCAGATCTCTGCAATTGACTTACATTCAGCCAATCAGCTACATTTCCCCCTCCTCTCAACTTTAAAGTTTGTTCAGCTGTTTGCAGAACGTGGGAGGAATTTTTTTTTTCTTTTTAAGGGCAAGGACAGATTCCAAGTGAAGGAATGAGAGCATACAAGAGAGCACTCTTGAGAACTTAATCTTGCCTGGCTTTGTGAACATTCTGGTGTAGCTCCCCATTTCACTTCAAAAACAGATCTTACGAGATTTTCCTTATAAATATATATATTTTGTTGTTGCGCACTTTATCCTTCAGAGCTTTCCTAAACCTGCCTTCTTTTTTATTGAACATGAATTGGTTCTGCTTGGTACGTCTGGTTCTCTTCTCACTGACTTGGGACTGTCCAGCGATTTACAGCAATCCAATGACCAGGATTCCAGGCTCAGGCTCACAAGTTGAGATGGACTGTCCTTCAAGCTGCATGCCATCGTTTCCTAACAGTATATCAGTGACTAAGGTAAGTGTTGCTTTATGAGTGTTTGTGTCTATGAGCTGAATAGTTAAATGCACATGTATGCCATTCTATAACCGGGAGAAAAAAAAAAAAAAAAAAACAGGGCCACAAAATCTAGTTTAATCATAAATGTTATCAAAGTGCACAGACACACAGTTAATTTTTATTATTATTATACTCCATGTTGTACACAGTACAAAACAATCCAGCATACACCCTCAAAGCCATCCTCCGAGTCCACACCATGTGCATAAAATCACGGCTCTGTGGAGTATGTACAAATTAAAATTGTATATTTATAAATTACATAATTGACCAACTAATGAGAGGGAAACTGTGTGTGAATATTTGCTTAATTCTTCCATTTGCCCTTCTTTGCAGGCAACTGTCCTGTTGCCTCCAGGTACTTATTAACAAGGTCCTCTTGAACAGGAGGCAGACAAGGTTGATATCTGCTGTACTCCATAGTGTACTCTCCTTTCCCCTGTGGAAGAAATAGAAGTGATGAATAGATGCCCAGAAATTATACTTCAACACTAACCAGCTGTGTAAAATCGTGTAACTTAAAATGTGCACATGACAAAAAAAAAATCTCTGATTATAAGAATCAGTATCTCACAGGCTTATCATAAAGCTATGCTGTGCAGTGACCATGAAATGCATTGTTTAGCTTAAAAGTAGGGTTTGAATAAATGTAAAATTACACATATATATATATATATATATATATATATATATATATATATATAAAAAAGTACCTCGGTGCAAGAACGCAACTCGGTAGAATAACCAAACATGTCGTTGAGCGGAATCTGGAAAAGACATGCCGACAGGAAGGTTAGGGATCAAGGCAGTATAGTCCAATCTAAATACGTAGGCTATTCAGTTCTAACAAAAATATTTTAACAGAAATACTTGCATTATAAAAACACATTTACCTCAAGTCAATATTTGTAAACACATTTCAACAATATTGCATTTAACCAAAGTGTGGGGAGATTTCATTGAAGATGTACTTACGTCAGCATACAGGGTGAAGTAGCCCTCAGAACCGTCTTGGCCGGTGATGACGCCATGGCGTCGGTTGACCCCGGCGATGATGGTTCCCTGGAATTCGTTGGGTGCCACGATTTCCACAGACATGATTGGCTCGAGAATCACCACATTAGCTTTTTCCATTGCTGTTTGAAGAACATGTGCATCAATGTGCAGAAACATCAAAAATGCATGAAAATATTGAATATTATTATTAAATATTATTGTTCTCCTCTCACTGGGATCTTGTTGAACAGCTTCATGGTTTCAATCTCTACCTACTCTATTAAATTGCAATCCTACCCATGTAGCTCTTGCACAATATTTATGTCTTTGCAAAAGGACCCCCACCTCCCATTCCTTATGAACCATATGTTCTGACTGTTGCAAATTCTGATTTTAAATATGGTTTACAGCATACAAAAAAAAAAAGACAAACACTGCCTGTTCACTTGTCTCTTGTGAAGTCCTTCATTAGTCAGTTGATTGCTTCTAGAAGCTTGCTGGCATAAAAGGGTGCAGGCTGGAACTAAATGCTTACCCTGTTTCATAGCGCCCTCTCCTGCTCGGATAAATGAGATCTCGTTGGAGTCGACCATGTGATTCGCTCCGTCGTCCAATACGAATCGCACACCAGATACCTTATGCCCTGTCAAAGGCCCCTTCTCGCATGCCTCCTTGAAACCCTACAGGGAAAAGAAAAGAAAGGAAAAAGTTAGAGGGGATGAGTAAGAGCAAGGGGAAGAGTAGAAAGGTTGTACACAAAGGCTGTGGGAACAAAGAGTTGAGATTAGGGACAAGGATTTGGTCAGAATTCTTGGGTTCTTTCTATCCTTTGGAAACTTCAAGAGGGATTAGAGAGGCGTGCTTGTAATTCTAATTGGAGCTGGTGATCAATAACGCCTAATCCTTTCCCTTTTGTACAGTATATTGAAGCGCACTTGAGGTACTATAAAGTGTACTACAAGATGTCTCCAGAGAGCCACAATGCTCCTACCTACTCCAAATGTCACATACAGGGTGTATTTGAAGTCCTGGGTGTTTCACACAATATGTCATTTTGATCAGTGACAGACTTTAAGTTTATCCTATTTCAGCTTCAGTAGGATTTTGTACACTGTTCATTAACACAGATACAAGCTGAGTGTTTCCTGGTTCAAACTCAAACATCTGGATTACTATATACAGAAAAAATCACACACTATATAGACAAAAGTTTGTGGACAACCAACCTTTTCAGTTGTATGTCCTTTTTAAAAAATCCCATACAACATTTAGTCCCTATTTGCAGTTATAATAACCTCCTTTCTTCTGGGAAGAGGTTCCACTAGATTTTAGAGTGTGCTAGTGGAAATTTGTGCTCATCCATGTGCTGTTTGTGGAATTCAAGTACTAATATAAGGTGAGGTGGCCTTGGTTGAGGTCAGTGCTCTGTAGTAGGCCTCCTGATCTTTACCCCATGTAAACCATACAGTATCTTTATGGATATCACTTTCATCATGCGGTTCAAGTAAAGGGAAAAAAAACATCCTATAGCGCCAATGTGCCTCCAACTTTGTGGTGACCGTTTGGGGAAGAAGCCGATATGGCTAGAAAAAGTCAGGTGTCCCAATACTTTTGTCCATATAGTGTAAATAACAAATGAAGAGACTTGCCTTCTCAACAGCAGGTACAAACTGTTTGGGTACGTTGGTGCCGACGGTCTGGTCTTCGAATTCAACTTTGGTGTAATTCTCTGCATCCAAAGGTTCCAGTACTCCCACCACTTTACCGTACTGCCCAGACCCCCCCGACTGCTTCTTGTGAGTGAAATCAAACCTAGAAAATCAAAACAGCACAGATGTTTCCCTCCATTCTGATAAAAGTAAACTCCATGTAGTCATAGTAGTCAAGTCAATCTGATCAAATGCGATATAAAACAGCATTTATTTAAATTTCATACGCAATACTATTATGAATATAATAGACACTGCAATCAGTACAAAACAAAGGATTTGTGCATCTCTGAAACAAAGCACACTGTCCCTTTAAGAGAAGGTGGGACAAAGACAACTTCGCAAAGACAGGAAGTAGGAAGGACATTCCAAACCGGTGCATCAGTAACTCTAGCACGACTAAACAGATTTAAGACTCTCAGGGTGTATAAGCACAACTGAAATCTCTTTTTGTTTACTTAGTCTTTATTCAATAGCAACATGATCTGACAGACCAGTGCCAAAGTCCAAAAGCATAGCAACCACACCCATTCTCTTGTGGTTTTCTTACTTCTCAGGACATTGTGGCTCAGGATCAGGATCAGGACGGGCTAAACATGAAGTCAAGGGAACTGAATCCTAAATTTTATGAAGCGACGCGGGCAGGCCAGGCCGTCCAACACTACATCAACACCATCCATGGCTCACCATTCAGGCTGTATGTGGTGACCCAAGTTCACAAGGCAACAGCAGAGGTAAAGATTTAGAAATCAATTTCTTCATGCTTTCACATGAAGTGTACATCAAGTAACCATTATTTTGTGTATGGGTAACGTGTACTTATCTCTCACTGACAGGACATGGGGGAATTGGGGATGAAGTACATCCTTGAGTTTTCTGTAAAGGACATAGTCGGTGAGGTGAGTTCAGTTTTGTTCGCTTTTATAGCTTTAGTGGTTGTGTTTGAATCTGCTGGGGTGTGAGATAGTGTGTGTGTGTGTGTGTGTGTGTATAGGCTGATAGGATTCACCTTTGACCAACTTCCTTTTGGAATCTTTGCTACCTGATGATGAGACCGTGTATATAGAATGAACACGGTGCCACAAGTCATTGAATGTACAAAGAGCTTCGTTAAAAAACACCTGGCAAGACAATTATTCCAACTTGCATTGTAGAAAAGCGCTGTATTAGCACTACCTTCAAATCCGAACAAGACCTAACCATCTCCTCTTGGAGTATTATTTTATTATTAGACTGGTACCTGAAAACTATGGTATATTTGATCAATGATTACTAGCTGATGCTATTTTTGACTATGTGCAACTGAAAAATAACTGAAGCACGATATGCTCCAGAGTTCAGAGGGTCGTTGCTCGGGAGAGGTGCTCTACCCCAGAGGGGAGACTCAGCAGCAACCTCAGGTTCAGTGCTCCTGTGATGGTCTACCTCGTCTCAACACGTCGGATAAGGAGCAGGCGTTCTACCAGCAATATAGTGACAATAGCAATACTGTAACTGCAGACTACATACCAGGTACGCATACATCTCTGCAATGTTCAAGACCAGGAGTCATAGTTCTAAAACCACAGAGGGGCAAATCCAAAACAAGAACTGTCAGAACTGCAGATGATGATGTGCTTGGGATTCTTATCAGGGATATTTTAAAGGTTTTGGGAAAGATTTCTACTCAATTCCGAGGTGATAATTTACCAAATGGCATTTACGTTTATAATTATATCAAATCAGGACAATTGTGATGATTTTATTCATTGCAACAGTCTGCATTGTTTCTAGCATCACCCATAAGTGTCTCTGTAGTACCTTCAGCACTATAGGAAAAGGTTTACCAAGCTACGTTTATCATCCTTGACAGACAGCTACGGGAACATGGAGCCTGATATGATCCCTTTCTGGCACTTGGGATGGTTGGCTGCCAGCTTTATCATGCTTAATGAGTCCAATGAGAACACACGGTACAACATGGCTCAAGTGTCCAAACTCAATCAACTGGTGAGAAGATTGTTGGCTTACATGGTCCTGAATATATTAAAATATTAAAGTAATCAATAACATCCTTTTTTTTTTTTTTTTTTGCATGATAAACATTTCAGAAAAGTGCAGAAGACCAGCTAAACTTTGAGTACGAGATTCTCCTTCACGATTTGGTTTCCCAGGTAACAACAAATACCCAAATAATTAATGATAAATGATCTTTCATATTGATACAATTCAACTGTAATTGCCATTTGCACTATAGTCACTTATTAAACGACTCAGAAAGGCAAATGCTGTTCTTCAGCTGAGCAGGACTTAACCGTGTGCATGATATCGTTGTTCTAGGAGATTATTCGTTGGAAGCTGCTAATCACCTGGTCTCCAGAAAAGAGTGTAAAAGTGCTCAAGAGTGAACTGCTGCCACGATGCCGTTGCAACTCAAACCCCGAAACTTTGAATGTAACATCTTCCCCCCCGAATTAGCATCTCAATGTAAAATTTCCAAACAGTATACTTAAATCCAGTCATTTACACACTCATTATGAAAAACATTACTGTAAAGTTGCTTCATGAAATGACTGCCAAAATCTATCAACAACTATATTAACTGTATTAATGCCTTAATTCAATAAATATATAGGCTACTTCAACTACTACTCTTGATATTTAATATAGTAAACATTACACTAAATCATAATAAAGAAACAAGTAGGAAATGTGTGTGTTGATACCCATGTAAAACATATGCTCAAGAAGCTTGCTCTGTGCACATGGACATTGTCCTCTGAAGATATCCTACGCAATTGTGTGCTTTCGACTTTGTGGTAACCTTTCGGGGAACAACCACTTATAGCAGGCAGACGCGCAATTAAAGAAATTTACTGTGTCACTTATCTAGGCTTGTGTAGAAAATGCGGTCACGTTAACGAAAATATCTTCCAAGTGAGCTTGAGGTCACGAGGTTGTTCATTTCGATCCCTAACTTTGTAGCTATTGTGTTTAGAGCTTGCATTTTTGATCAAGTAATGTGAAATATAGTGACCAATAGACAACTAGTCTTAAAATCATTAGCTATTTTCACTAAAGTATTCATTTTTAAATAAAAAAACTTTTACAAGTTAGAGCAATGGTTCTTAAAGTGTGGGGAGCGGCCCTCTAGTGGGGAATAAAGATATGGCAGGTGGGGCACAATTAACAGCAGTTTTTTGTGTTCATTAATTTTCATTTCCATCAATATTTTAAAATAAAGTTCATACACTCAAAAAAAAACACAAATAAACAACTAGGTAATTACTGCAAGTAAATTAAAAGGGTAGCAGGAGGAAAAAGTGGAACTATTGTGTAAAAATAAAGTTTTTCTTTCGGCAAATTAACTGCAGTAGACCAATAAACACACTTTAACATATGAATTGGTGACATTGACCACAAAAAAAAAAAACCCAGGCAATTCAGTGCAAGCAGACAAAAACAAGGTAGATAATAGGACCAAATCAACCAAAAAGCCACTTATTCAGTGATAAGACTCACATATTGATGTGCTCTTTTTTGTTTTTGACTTACTCATCATTCTTGTAAAATGCATTTGCTCTTCTTTTTTTTCGCACAGATTGCAAACTGACAGGAAGGCAAAGTGATAACAAAATTTTTACTTTCTCTATTTTGGATCTTGATGCGATTTGATTCATAACTTGATATTTCAATACATTAGACACTTTTCTTTATTACTATTTTTTGGGGTAATAAAAGACAGAGGGGGCTTGAATCTTTCTCCCTCTAAAGTGGGGAATGGCAGAAAAAGTTTAAGAACCATGGAGTTAGAGACACAAGATTTCTGGAATGGATGTATTTGGAAGTCTATGTTTGATCTACACCTGTGCCTGGTGCTGGAACGTGTGTGCAATCACGTGCAGGTTCGTAATTTGTTGTAGAACATCTGCCTCATTGGGTAGTAATCTTAGCTTGCATATATTTATAGAAAATGTTAAAATGTGTTTACACTTTGCCAATAATAACCACCCCGTTGCTAAAGCATATGTATTAAGGTAGCGTGTATAGAAGTCATTCTTATGGAAAAGAAATGTAATCAAAACGTGGTAAGAGTTCAACCTACAAACTTAAACTCACCCCAGCTGCTAATTCTACTCACCTTTAGGCTTCATTTAACAAGAAATAGTGCATTAAACGGTGTGGTACTTACGGCACAGGGCTGGTCACTGTCTCCCTAAAGGCCACTTTAGGTTTCCCCATCACGCATGGACAGTTATACTCCCTTTCCATTCTCTACAACACAAATCAAAACCTATTCATTGCCTTGTCCATACAACAGAGCAAATTTATTTAGCTTTGAAATCCAGTGGTCCATTAGTGACCAAAAAAAAATAATTTTGAACTGCTTTTTAGCATGCTGCTGTATATTTTGTGTTTTTAAACTAATCAACCGTGTCCCCGGGAAATCCAATTCTATCTAATGTGAAAACACAAACGAATGTAACATGAATCTGATCATTAAAACCCAATTCTTTTTTTGTGGATTGAAGCTACTTGTCCTAAAAACACCAAGCCCCTGGCATAAAGAGGAGCAAGTATTCCTTACAGGTTTCAAGTAAGTCATTATGAAACAGAAATGGCTAGAAAATTCTAAATGCATTTAGTCCTTTATATAATAAAATCGTATTTCTTATAAAGAAATAATAATGGCTTCTTTAGTGGATATAATGCAATACCTGGGAATAGATCTCCAGATGCAACTCTCCCATTCCTGAGATGATTGTTTCCTTGCTCTCGGTGTCAAAATGAACCCTGAAAGTGGGGTCCTCTCTAGTGAAGCGGTTAATGCCTTTGGAGAACTTGTCTGTGTCATTCTAAATAGACCAGAGGACATATTGGATGAGTGGATACGTGCAGAATGTTTTATTTTTATGTATGTGTCAGTGGCAAATATATATATATATATATATATATATATATATATATATATATATATATATATATATATATATATATATATATATATATATAAAAATGGAGCACTTACCTTATTGACTGGTTTTATAGCCATCGAAATGACTGGCTCAGGGATATGGATGGACTCCTGTGGTAGGTAGCATATGAAAACATTTAGCATGCAATAAAGAAAGGCTCGAGTTCACTATAAGCTGATTAATTGTCGGATAATGTTGTTGCTGATAATAGTAAATCTTTTAGCCACACAAGCAAACCTGAATATTTATACAACTGCGGTATATTCGTTTCCATTCCAAATTATATTTATCTTAATATATTTTAGGACGTTTGCACAATAATACAATATCACCTGGTAAAAGAGCAATATTTGATTTATTGTACCATCGAGAGGTTGGCGCTTGTTCGAGATGTAAAGCTGTCTCCACTGGCGCAGTCAATCCCAAACAGGGCGCAGATATCCCCCGAATACACTTCATCTATATCCTTAGAAGAAAAAAAAAACACCATCAAATTTCTGTATTAAAACCCAGTTTAAAAAAAAGCATGATTATGGGACACACAACACTGTATATACAAGTAGATCTTCCAGCAATATGTGGTTCTTTCCCAAACTGTTACCACAATGTTGGAGGCACACAGTTGTAACGGAAGTCGTTAAATGCGGTAGCATTCAATTTTCCCTTCACCTGAACTACAGATTGAAACCTGTTCGAGCATGGCAATGCCCCTGTGCACCATGAAGATATGGTTCATATGGGGTGGAGTAAAAAATCTTGAGCGACCTGATATAGAGCTCTGACCTCAACCCAAATGAACACCTTTGAGATAAATTATAACGTTGACTGCACCCCAGGCCTCCTCACGTCACCTACATCAGTATTTGAATTGAATAAAAACCCTTGTGACTGAATGACTACAAATATCCATAACCACCTTCTAAAATCTTGTGGAACATCTTTCCCTGAAGAGCGGACCGTCCTAGAAGAGCAAATGGAGAACTAAATGTGGATGTTGCAAAAGTGTCAATTGTCTGTATAGTGTATGCAGTGATTAGAAATAATCTATAAACTAAAACACATCAGTTTATATGCACACAGCTTTAGTTGATTGCCTGCAGGGAAGTTCATGATATTAAATTCGACACATTTTTTTATATAGGGTGTCAGCTTTTATGTAATATATATTAACATGAGCCCAGGATCAGTACAGAATATCATCTATAAACACACATTCTCACCTCCATCTGGTCTGCATGGAGGTGCACCAGCCTCTGCACACGCACCCTCTTGGCTGTGCGCGTGTTGTAAATGTACTCGCCCTTCTTCAGACAGCCCTGATATACACGCACATAGGTCAGCTGGCCAAAACGCCCAGCCTATTACCACACACACACACACATCAAGACATGGGAAAAGTAAGCAGAAAACTACAAGTGTAACATCTATTAAGAAAGTCTTTATCCATTCAATGTGTGATTCTGCTTACAAGTTCGAATAATCAACAGCACAAAATTCTCAGTCGATGTGCACACTCAGCATTCACAAGCTCTTACCTCTAGTTTAAAGGCCAAACCCACAAAAGATTTCGTAGCATCTCTGGTTGAATCCATGAGGATTTTCGAGTTTTTACTCGATTCCCTGTATGGATATACATGAATTAAGCATTAGTTTGATTTAGAATGGTACTACATAGAGCAAAATACCCCCTCACCCCTTCCCCTCACAGGTTCTTTAAAAGATCATTCCTAATTCAGACTATTTTGAGAAACACTGAGGTGGACTCACTCGTCATTGAGGATGGCGTAGTTGTTGACCTCGCTGGGGTTTGGCAGGTAATCAAGCACAGCGTCCAGCAGGGGCTGAACACCTTTGTTTTTTAAAGCGCTACCTACCAGAACCGGAGAGAAGACGCGCTGGATAGTGGCTCTGCGCACAGCCGCCTGAAAAAAAACACACACACCATAATGACTACAGTGTGACGAAGTTATGGATAGTAGTAGTAGAAGTATTATTACTGTCACTGCAGGACCTGATTCTAAACCAAAGACAGAAATACAACAAATACATGCCAACATCACAGTATCATTACAACTGAAGATAAATCAATTACAATATTAATACAATCGTCGAATTTTCATTACATCATTGATCATAACTTTTCATTAAACTTGTTTTCCCTCTGACAATGTAGTTTGTGTTTTAACGTGTTAAAGCCTCTAATAAAATTTAGATTAATCGGGCCAATTGTTTTTTTTTGTAATTAATCGGAATCAGCTGTTTTGGGCCGATTGTAAGGAAGGCGCATCGAACACCAAATTGTGCGTGTACGTTTTTTTTGCTTTTGCATGAGAGAACATAATTTTCCAATACCAGTAGGTGGCAGTAGTCTGGATTCGGCAACCAAACAGAAAACCGGAAGAGCAAGAATAGCAACGAGCGTGTCGATTAATCGATCCATGTGTTTTATTGGCTAATAATACAAATAATAAAAATATCAGCATCAGCTCGAGAAAAAACCCATATTTGTCGACCTCTTATTATCAGTTGAAGTAATCAGACTTTGGACCATGGGGTAGCCGGTGTGTGAACTATCCATAGTAATAGCTGTGACTTTTGGCTTTAAAACGGAAAGGAAATCAATAAGAAGCAACGCACAAACCTTAAGGTCACCAACAGTAGGAAGTCTCTCTTCCAGAAAGAGCTCTCCCAGTGTTTCGTCAGCATTCGCTACACACTCCACCAGCTCTTGCCTGCGCTCGGCCGCCTCCGCCCTCATCTCGGCTGGGATCTCATCAAAGCGAATGTTCTGGCTAAGAGCAGGAAATAGACATTCAGGAAAGAGATGTAGAGTTGATTTGTTCCAGGATACAGGAGCCACCACAACTTCAGCCAATTCATAAAAAAGTTCAGCTTGTAGCTTACAATTCATGGGTCACCGATACAAATATTTAATTTAACATGGCACCCTTACCCACAAGGACCTTCGAAATAGATGCTGCGTTCCTCAATGAGATCAATGATTCCTTTTAGGTCTCCTTCTAGCCCGATGGGGATGTTGACAAATGCTGCGTTACAATTCAGCTTGGTTCTGAAAGGGAATGAAAACATATTCAGCACTTTCAGCATTAAAAGCGTGTGTTTATTCCAAATTAACAGCCTACTAGTAGTAAATTCCTACAAAGATAATTACCAGTGGTGGACCAAATGTAATTAGTTCGTACTGTATTTAAGTAGCTTTTTTGCATGTCGGCACTTTGCTGAAGTATTTCCATTTGCGGAGATTTTTATTTTAACTTCACTACATTTCAAAGTCAAATATTTTTCATAATTAATATATTATATTAATATCTTTTTAACTCAACTACATTTTTGCAAAATCAGTCGTTCCTTTGTATTTAAGTGGTTAAAAATCTTAACTGGTCAAACACGCAGCAATCCACCAATCAGGGTGAAGCACACGCGCTGTTTTTAAACTTGTTTTGATTGACGCTTGGTGGTATCTATTTAGCACGAACATACAGTTCAGCATCAGTTCAACAGCAAGCAGAACATTTTGAGAGGAAAAAAGGATGGAAGAGACTCCTGACTCCTGACTCTAACTCGCCACAACACCCACGACCTTATTTGTGCGATTTCTTTGAAAAGTAGTTTTGGGCTCATGATTATTTTAATAAATTTCAATCACTAGTCATAGATCAGTGTTCTGAGAGTAACAGAGTCTTTTCACATCAACTGAGTTGATTAAGCAAAGAGTTTAGTGACTAAAATGATAATAGGAACATTATAGTTATAATAAATCATTAAATAAATCATAAATACATTTGAAGGCAAAACCTTTTTTTTAGTGAAAGTTTAAAAGGGAGCACTTTTACTTTTTACACACTGTTTAATGTACTGTTATGTACTGGTTTATCTACATGCCTCAGAGTTTGATCAAATATGAAACTGTATACTCTTATCCATCTCGTCATTCCATCAATCATCGGTTAACAGCCTCCGAGGCATATAGTGTCTCATTTTCATCTCCTGGATGATCAAACTTGTGTTGGATTTTAAAACATATACCTTCTTCGGACCTTCGAATCGCTAAAGTCAATTGATTCTCACCTGAGCTGCTTCAGTGCTCGATAAGGGTTTGCACCCATGCGGTCCAGCTTGTTGATGAAGGTGAGGAAGGGCACATTGTAGCGCTTCATCTGCCTGTTGACAGTCATGGTCTGACACTGCACTCCCCCGACAGCACACAGGACCAGCACAGCCCCATCCAGAACCCGCAGCGCCCTCTCCACCTCGATGGTAAAGTCGACATGGCCTGCAGGAAGAAACAAATGAGAACCATTTGAAACCATGTAATACAATGAATAGATCTGCCACTTAGCCATAATTGCATCATTTCACATTCTGGATGGTCTCTACCTGGTGTGTCGATGATGTTGATGTTGTGCTCCTTCCACATTGTGTACGTGGCTGCAGATTGGATGGTGATCCCTCGCTGCCTCTCCAGCTCCATAGAGTCCATAACAGCACCGACTCCATCTTTGCCCCTTACCTGAGGCATGACAAATGATCAAGATTGCTGTATTTGAAGCCTTTTTTCCTTTTCTTTTTAAAATAACTGTTATTATTAATAAATATCTCATGAAAACAGGTCAAAGACAGTACAAGTTGATACGGTTCTTACCTCGTGCATCTCCGTTATTCTACCAGTGTAATAGAGCACGCGCTCCGTTAGGGTCGTCTTGCCGGAGTCAATGTGTGCAGAGATGCCAATGTTGCGGATGCGTTCGTTTGGAGTAATTCCAGATGAACATGGCCTGCAAATGTTCATCACCACCTACAACACAATGCCAAACAGAGATGCTTTTCGGTGAATATTGCATTTATTTGTGTGTGTATATATGTATACATACAAACATATGACATGCTTATTGGTTAATGTCCTTTAATTCTGCATCTAAGCTTTAACAAGAGCTTGGTGGATTGAAGCAGATATATTTCAAGGAAATCTGACATTTGGACAAAGACATCTATTGCTCTTTATCCATAATAGTCTTGTACTGTACATAGCAGCTCATGGCCATCATACACCAGAAGTCTGAGGGTGCCTGCTGTACCTGGGATTTACTGTAGGAATGTGATGTTTCTCCATAATATTCATTTAAATGAATTAAAAAATGTAATAAAATATATAATAGATAAAAAAAAATAGGGAGTAAAACAGCATCATACTAAATATACAGGCTTACTAAGAACACTAAATGCAAATCTTGACTGATTTAGGAACATGTTAGTGAGGAAAACAGAGCTCTGGGCTTTAAAATTCCCCTGTAGATTAAACACATACCTGCTTCACCTTCCCATTAGCTGGATTCTGTAGATTGAGACGTTTTAAAGTGAGACCTGCTTTTAGTAACCGCATTTTAACACTCAGTTCGGGTGTATTTTGGGAGTCAGAACCTATGAAATCCCCGGTGCGGTGCAGTAAGAGGTGTCAGGCTGAAAGTCACGCCGGCTGAGCCGCACACAAGTCTTCCGGTAGCGAAGCAGGCGATTTGTTGCAAACTTTCACACACGTGTTCACAGCGCCACATAGTGGCTCGGATGATGTGTTCAACAACAATTCATTTTCTCAGTAGCTTTTAGTGACTTGGTTCTTTGAATCTTTTTTGTCATTTATTTCATTTCATTCCTTTGATTTTCAATAAGCAGATCCTATAACATGTCATCAACATACATTAACTCTGTCTATAGTTACAATAATGAAAATATGACAATGCGGCTAAAGACAAATTATGATAAACAGAATGAGTAGCTTCACCTCTCATCCTCTGGTTCGTATTGCTAGTTATTTTGTCACGTGACAATAATGTCAAGATTCGGACCAAAAAAACCCTGATCTATTGCATTGGGTAGCATCCTTTGGAGTCACGTGATAAAAGAACGAACGACTCTGACTCATGAGATGAACTACTTGTGTTTCCTGTGTAATGCACTTCATAGCAAATATGGCAGTCATGTGAAAAAAAAAAGGACCTGCAGATATTTTGCGATGCTAAACTCATGCGAATCACTCTATGAGATCACTTGCTCTTTTGCGTCATGTTAAAGACTCGTTCAAAATGTACGATTCATTCATGAATGACTCATCACTAGTTGCATTGGAGCAGGGGTCCCAAAATTTGTTTTCGAGGGCCACATAATATTTCCTGTCTTTAATGGTGTCCGGGTCGTGACCACTGATATTATTGTCGAGATTATATTAATTTCTTCTTCTTCTTGCTCCCATTAGGGGTCGCCAGAGCAGATCATCCATCTTCATACAAGCCTGTCCTCCACATCAAGTCAAGTCGAGTAGCTTTAATTGTCATTTCAACCATATATAGCTGATGCAGTACACAGGGAAATGAAACGTTTCTCCAGAACCCTGGAGCTACATAAAACAAAAACAAAACTACATCACACAACATTGAGCTACATACAGGACACAGCGCTAAGGACTAAAGTATGTGTCCTCGCCACATAAAGTGCATCATGTGCAACCAGACAACACAAGACAGTGTATGACAGATAGACAAAACACAAAATAACGCCGACCAGTAAACCTGCTGTACAATGTGCAAAAAGAGAACTGAAAACAAGAGTGTACTTGTATATAAAAAAAACACAATGTGCAAAACAGCAACAGCAGCAATTGAGTAGATGCACAAAACAGCATGTAAACAGTTATAATAAGACAATATATGAATGTGTGAACTGAAATGAGTATTGAGTGTGTTTGAGTTCAGATTTGTAGCATCTCAGTAACACACAGTGAGTGAGTGTGTGTGAGTTTGGTACAGTTTAGTTCTGTGTGTTGAGGAGCCTGATGGCCTGAGGGGCCACAGTCTGAATGTGAGGCCCGAAATGCTTCCGAACCTCTTTCCTGATGGTAGGAGGTTGAAGAGTGTGTGTGGTCATCCACAATGCTGTTGGCTTTGCGGATGCAGCATGTGGTGTGGATGTCTGTGATAGAGGGGAGAGTTACTCTGATGAGCTTCTCGGCATCCTCGCGATCCTCTGAAGGGTCTTGCAATCGGTGATGGTGCAGTTCCCAACAAACCAACTTAACACCGCAGAGTTTCCACACAAGCGAACTAAATCACTTTAATACAGTATTATTAATAAATAATTTAAAAGTGGTAATTTGCCGCCGCCTGGCGGCCGTGTGGCACATGTGCCTGGCACCCTCTCCACCCCCGATATTTCAGAAACCACAGGTGTTCCTTATAAAGTGGGGAATCTGAGTGGATTATTGATTTTTGATTATTGAATTATTGATTATTGTTAAAGATTTGTCAGAATACAGTTAAATAATTTAAAATGACTTTTGATAGACAAAAAAACCCTCACTTTTGATATTTGCACAAAAAAAGAATAGTAAGAGAGACTAAGTAATAGACAAGTAATAGATTACTAAAAAAGGTAAACATTTTCAAATTTGTTACTTAAAATACTAAATTACAATTAAATAGCATAAAAAAACCCACCCTTTTCCCCTCTTGGATCAAAATTGTAATGTAGTAACTCTAGGGTTTAAATGTGGTCATTTAAATACCAACAGTTTAAGTGAGAAAATCATGAAATCACATTTTACAAATTTATAAACATAATTTGGAAGAAGAACCCACCAGAAGTCAGTGTAGATATAAAATATTTTATAATAAAATAACATTTTCTCCATCATTTACGGCTATTTTAGGCGACAAATTAACAACGGTATCATGTAGAGGCTGTGATTTCCGCATTTTACCACTAGATGGCGCTCGGAGACTTAAAAGCTACCTCACTGAAAGATTTAACTCTCTCAATGGCGCCATCTAAAGGACGGAACTTATTTTACAATTTTAAAGCATGATGTAAAAAAAATAAAAATAATAACACGTTGTTGAATATTGTTAAAGTTTTTTCCTTTATGGAGAATTCGTTTTTTTTGCGCAATCAACTGGGAGAACCACACACACACCGAGCTCTCTGACTTACACTCAGTCCATCTTAATCTACAATGCCTTAAGGCAAAGTCAGGGACATAATTAGGAACCTCAGCCATCCCATCAATGGACTTCTCTCTGTTGCAGTCGGGGAAACATTTGAGGCTTTAAACCAGTGAAACAACAATATTCTGTATTATTCTATTTGATTTTTCATTGTATTTGTTCCTGTTTTATTTTATTTTATTTTTCTATTATATTGTCAATAATTTTGAATCTGGTGGTCTAGTGGTTAAGATGCAGCGCTCCCACCGCTGCGACCCGGGTTCGTTTCCCGGTCAGGGAACCATCCCCAGCCACTCTTAGTGCCGGTCCCAAGCCCGGATAAATTGGGGAGGGTTGCGTTAGGAAGGGCATCCAGCGTAAAACATGTGCCAAATCAAACGTGCGGAGGATCCGCTGTGGCGACCCCTAACGGGAGAAGCCGAAAAGAAAGTTTTTATTTACTTTCATGCTGCAACTTTTCCTATGTCTACTCTTTATTGTTTTATTCCAATTATGTAACAGAGTGGTCATAAAAAGCCTTTCACTGCATACTGTGACTCACAATGTGACCACCCCCCCCCCCTCCCATTTCCTTTTTGTTGAACCTGAACTCTGAGGCTGAACATTAACTCTAACACATAAAACTCCCGTGCAGCATATTCAAAGGTGCATTAGGTCAAATGAATCTTTTGATTATAAGATGAAGTTCTATGAACAGTTCTATGGATCCCGAGTAAGAGATGTGCTGGAATGAATTTGGCACAGTTGAAACAAAAACGAGTTAAATAAACACTAGAACTGTTGGATGTGCATGTTGTAATATATTTTTTGATTTGTTGTATAGTACACTGTTTTGATTTGTGTGGAAAGGTTTGAAAAGATCCATATAAATAATCATGTCAAGATAATAAGCACATACAAACCTTTCCAACGTTCGTCTTGCAATTTATTGTATAATATTCGTGGAATTACCTGTTACTTTGTTGTAATAACAACTCGGACCTAAATAAAGAAGGTTTTATTGTCTTACATTTTTTGGAAAAAAGAAACGAAGAAAAAAAAAAAAGCAGACACAATTCAACACAAATTGGACTACCTGGAACAGGATTATGATAAAGAATTTTATATATCTAAAAAAAAAAAAAAAAAAAAAAAAAAGGGGGGGGGGGTTCATTTGGATTTTTTTTTTTTTTACAAAGGAGCAAAATACAAAACTTTTTTAAAGGGCATAACCATAGTAGTTAATGGGACACAAGAATATGTTGAAAAGTGCATTTTTAGAACATCTGAGTGTGAATTAATGAGTCGTTGTAATTAAATCACTATAACATTCAAGAAAACATGTAGAATCCAAGTCTTTCCTTGTCAAAGAATAAAATGTGTGTGTGGTGCATGAAAACTAGTAAACATCTACACACCATGTAACACATATCTTTAACATTTCATATTTGGTTACAGCACACATTAAGATTCGACTGTACAGGTGTCAGGTTTCCTTCTTCAAACTTTTCAGTCAAAACAGAAACGAAATGACTCTGATGATTTGGATGACTTGCTTTAGTGTAGATTACATGACAGAAAAACAGATGCACAGTACGAGAAGAATAAAAGCGCTGGCATGAAAATCAGAGAGATGATTTTTACCAGACTTTTCTTTCAGTTTGTAGTTTTTTTCTAATCCTTCTTGCTGGAGCCTTTAATGTTGAGCTCAGAAATGTGCAGTTTCCTTTGGGATTCCGCTGGTCTCACTTGGGTTTCTCTGGAGAAAGAAACAAAAAAATATCATGAAAAATGGGACAAAACTCCTTAACAACTCCAGATCTTAATAATTTATGCATAATTTATGCATAATTTTTAAACTAAAGACACGTAAATAAATCGACACCAAAATGAGAAATGTCTTTTTTTAATATTAATAAAATATTAGTGTTGCATGTGGGAGTCGTACAAAAAGAATAAAACAGAAATAAAAATTTAGGATGTTAAATAAAATAATAATAATAATAATTTACAGTGGATATCAAAAGTTTACACACCTCTGGTAAAATGGCAGGATGTTGTGATGTAAAAGAATAAAAAAAGTCTCATTTGGAAGGTAAATTTTTTTTTTTTTACCTTTTTGTCTTCTATTTTTTCCTAAAATATATATATTTTTTAATATCCTGTTTTTTATTTTATTTTATTGGAATAAATATCATATTTTGACAGAAAACATTGTGACATTTATTTTATTTTACATAGCTTGAACAGGGGAATTATTATTATTATTATTATTATTATTATTATTATCAATATTAATATTAATATTAATATTATTATTATTTTTCTATTGTACTTCATTACTCTCAGATCACATGCACTTGTGAAAATGTAAAAGATCATGTCTCATATGTAAACCTGTGTGTGTGTTCAGGGCCCGCGATGGCTGCTCGGTGAACGGCTCTGGCTCTAGGGGCCTCCAGATGGGACATTTGTGCAGAAGGCTGAAATTCAGACACCTTCTGTTGCCACTCCACATCGAAAGCTTCAGCTTCAGCTATGGGGTCAAAAAGATGAGGGCCAGAGGTCAGGGGTGATTTTGTGATACAGTTGCCTGGAGTTGCACATAATATTGAGGTGGAAAAGAAAATCTAATGCAAATGAAGGACAAACTTACTCTCATCCAAGTTCTGAAAGTCTTGGTTGAACTCTCGTTCTCCTGTCCTGGTGTTGTGTTTCTTCTCAATGACGTGGCCCCGGTCATTAATGTGGTGACCAATGGCCATCTTTTCTAACCCACTCTCAGAGTCTTTCAGAGTCCTCCTCGTTTCCTTAATCTAAACACACACACACACACACACGCACACACACAATACAGACTTACTTGCCAATTGTCATTACCTCTATACATCTATTAAGAAAATAAAAAGTTTTAATACTCCCCCCCCTTTAATTAAGTACTTACCCCTCCAGGAATGCAGCGTGTCTGGCTGGAGGCCTTGAACACTTTGGCTGGCTCATCTCCTACTTTAGAGTAAGTCATGACCGAGGAGGAGCTGAATGCGTGCGAGTTGGAGTTTGATGCCATGTCCTCCTGAAACCGAAGTTAGACAAAAAGCTCATGGCAAAAGTAATTATACAGACAGATGATGTAGTGTGAGTGACGGCACTTACAATGTTTCTGTGCATAAACTCCCTTCTGTCCCTCATGTGTGACCTCATGCTGTCCATCATGGCAAAAGGGTTCCTGAAGGAATCCAGGTCCTACACACACACACACACACACACACACACACACACACACACACACACACACACACACACACACACACACACAAATTGGGTCTCGTGTCTTTCAGTTCACCTTTAGCAACCTCACATGGTCCTACTGGAACTAAAGCAATTTTATGCGACAAGTAATTTTAGGTAATGAAAACAAGCATATAGGTACAACAACTATAGAATACCACACAATATTATAAACATGTCTTAACTTCCATCAACGTCGCCTCTTCCCAGTGAAGTCATTCGCTTCCACACTGCAAAATGTAACTTCTAGAACTCTTGAGCCTTAGCCTTCTAAATCCTGGTCAAGAGCAGCTTTTCCACCCCACTTCAATACATCAGCACTACAGTATAAGAGCACTAGTGAGATCTATCCTTAGGGCATGCTTTGCCCTTAACTGCATTCTCTTTAAAGCATTCTCACCAACAGCCTATTAGACTGTTCAAAGCACACAGGCTTACAGAGTATGCACTCCTGAGGGCAAAGAGCCCTTGTGCTGTTAATGTGTGCTTTATAGAACAAATGTAATATAAGGAAGAGAATGTGTTGTACCTTATCGCGCAGTTACGGATGCAGCATCAAAAACTGACTCGGTGCCGCTGTACGTTTCGAAACCACAGCTACTCTACAAGGGTGTTTGAAATGTTCTCAGGATCTGTTTGTTATTTTTGTGCTTCAGTCCTAATGCACAGGTTTAAACAGTAACATCGAATGACTTCAGATGGAGAGATTTAATGCACAATATAGGTGCTATTTGTGGTGGCCATTAGTGGTCAACTAATAACATAAAAAAAATAAACCTGCATGTGTCAATACTTATATATGATCCTGAACAGAGACAATGGCAAGAAAAAACCTTGGAAGTAGATTTAGATCCTAAAGAGGTCATGGCCATTTGTGTCTGGAGACTCCAAAACAGAACAACTGGTCTGCCTATTTACAGTAATGTGGCCAACTGTGAATATTTTACCAACTCTGTGTATTTCTATCCTCAAGGACTGTCTGTATGCATCAACCCTTAATATTAGCATGTGCAAAATAACAGCATTGAAATCAAATCATATAATGATGAAGTGTAGGTACAAATATTACAAAATAGTAATTAGGGTACAAAATATTAAAAAGGAGTGTGAAACTGCTTTGTGTTGTCCATGTGTTAGATTTTTAAAGTTAAATCTTGGAGAGGTTTTCCATCTATGATCTACGATGCCTTTTCTGGTCAGGGAGGAATCACACCGCACACAGCATGGCGCATATGTTCTTCTGCAGTTTAATGCAGATAACAGACAAGTACATATACACACTGGAGAAAAAAACCTAACATGAAGCTGTTCCTGATTGGGTAAGAAAACATAATAACCGGAAATGTGTGAGCCAAGACAAAGACATTCCATGTACCTAACATACTCTCATCGTAAAGACCCTGTAGACACTGAACAAACAACATAGGAATGTGTTTAGAGAACCAGTGTGAGACCCATCTTAACACTAACAACCTGATTACTTAAAACTCACGTGTATTTTAAAGCAAGAACTGTTTCAAAGAGATGCTACTGAAGTGCAGAAATAAACACAGCCCTAGTGCGCATGGATAAGAAGCGAGCAGTGTGTATGTGAACAGGTGCCGGTATGTGTATATAAGAGAAGCATGCTGAGCGCTGAGAGGGCCACAGTCTTTGCAAAATTGGTGGCTGTCAATAAGGATTATTCTGGCATTTCGCAACGAAGAGATCTGTTTTCCTTGAACTAGTCGCTGCAATGCTGTATCAGCTATTCGGAAAGGTCACAGTGCCGTAAAACTATCAACACGTAAAAGAGAGCTAGGGGCTAATCACGCCCCATGAGAGAAATGCACTGCCATCCTCTTGCCCGCAGGAGTATATTTATAAAGCTTCATATGTGTGCCAATCTGCAAAGTTGAGTTCATGGCCAATTTCTGCCATGCCATGTCACTGCATCGAGTTTCATCTCATACCCAGATGCTTTTTGCTGGACAGCGCTCGATGAGTCAGAAGTCCCAAAAATATAGGGTGCTTTCATTTTAGGAAATGAGAGATAGAGTGGAGTTCTGAGAAGATGCCACCTTAAGTCTTATGATGTGTGATTCACAATGTAGTGTACCGGGTCAGATCATACACTATTTTCACGCTTGTGTAGTAAGCATGGTAAGTAAGAAAGGAGCATGGAAAGTCCATGAGGAGTGAAATACAATACTCCTAATTCTGTCTGAAACGAGCTGAGTGCCATAATGTCACATACACGTGTGCTGCAGGAACTTTCCCCAAAGCATGTCTGATGTTATCTGAGAGCACACTGTGAGAGCAGATGACCTGGGATGATGCCAAGTGAATGTGTGTGTGAGAATAGTAAAGCTTAACCAATCACATGTCAATGGTCTAACGCAAAATGCTCATCATAGAGATGATCAGACATCAGAATGGGAAATGTACAGTATATATTTCAGAAGGGTCAAATTATTGGCTGATAAAGAAAACAACTAAGGAGACTGCTGAAACTAGTAAGAGTGAAAGAAATGTGTTCACAATTACTTTTAAAGGACTGTTTTTCAACATCACAAACATTTGGATATTTTCGAAAGTGAAATTAAGATCATTTCCACACAATGCAAAGGAAAGTTTTGTTCTCTCACGCAAAGGCAGAACGAAGATGCACTGTTTGGTGTATCAGATGCGCCTACTCAATAATCGGCCTTATTTGCAACACAATCGCCCGATGCTGATTAAAATTACAAAAATCTGCCCAATTAATCAACCGGTCGATCAATCGGTCAACCTTAATTAAAGTCCATTGCAAACTCTGCAACAGCTTCAGATTCCCGAAGGGAAGAAGGTAGAGGGGTATAAGAAGCATTACAGTATGTTTAGCACTCTGAAGCTGCTTATAGCCTGCCATCTGGCCATCATGAGACCTCAGGGTTACACACAAACACTACATGCACAAAAAACACTACATCCACTGACCATCAATGCATTAAAAAGTGTAGAGCTGTGTAGAGCTTTTAAAGTCTCAGAATGCAAAAAGAACCAGTGCAGAATACTTCAATAATACTAGTAGTACTTTAAAAAAAAAAATTGTAATAAAACATTCAAATAACATTCAAATGAAATTACAATCATTATAATAAAGGATAGTTTTTATGCAATCACAGTCAGACCCCGAACGTACGAAGACTCGACTTACGACATTTCATAGATACGACGGTAAAAAAAAAAAAAAGGGAAAAAAAAAGAAAATCCATGAAAACGTTCTAAATCCACGCACGGTAAGTAGATTTGACAACGCCGCAAACAGCGTAGAGAAGAAGTATGCCTGGCAGGCATGCATTATGGGTATCAGAGACGCTCTAGTTGGCGTGACCTCGCATGGTTCAGATGCGTTCACAGTGATCTTGTGCGTTCTCCTTTCTTGCGAAGTGATTTTACCGCTTACTGCTTTATTAATATTTTTTATTTACTTTATTTGTAAAAAATAAATAAATTTGTTTGTGTTTACAGTGCCTCTTTATGTCTGTGGTCCCTATCTACGATGTAGATTGGGGTCTACCTGTATATATATTTATATTATAACAACAAATTGTTCCTCTCTAATAAAATTACTAAAACAAAAATTGCGCATAGAACATTATAAGAAACGCAAAACACAAACTCCATAAAAACTTAAAGCGTTAAAAAGCACTGACACTGGAGACTCCTTCCATAAAGGTTAATTAACACCCTTGTTACAGTAAACCTTGCTGTATCAATAAATACACATACATACAAAAAAAAATGATTACAATCACTACTATCTGCTTAATATTAATTCAATATCTGCCAAAAACCTAGCCTACACCATGAACCTGTCTACTGTGTTGAGTTTCCAGAAGAATCTCCAGTTAAGTTGAGTGGGAAATCAGCGTGTCAGTTGAACAATGTTGTCCAGCCAGCTTAAAATACCCTTAGGGCTAAAAATAGCTCTGTACCAAGACCCCCGCCACACTTTTCTCTCTACAGTGTTCAATAAGCCTTATAACTGCTTTGCCAGTAAAGAGGCTCAGGTTACACCGTGGCAGTTTTCCATCATGACCTTGTTCAACTCCCCACGCTGGCACTGTCATTTTAACTGCTGCTATGTCCAGATGGCACAGTGCTACTCGGACACGTGTACGGGTCCTTTCACTCATCAGCCAGAGTGTTTGAGCAAGATCTGACGAACCGGACAGTGGTGCCGGATGTGGAATATTCACTATGGGATTGGTGAACATCTGGAGTGAAGTTCAAGAGCGAAGTAAACAAATGCTATAGAGTCCAATGTGTTTTCAAATGATCCACAAAAATACGCACACCAAATGTCATGCAGTGTAATGGCTCAGATAACAAGATGACAACCATTTTATTATGCAGCTGAATTAGGGCTGTGATGGCATACCAGGGTGACTATAGTGCATGCTGTAAAAACTGTAAAAGTATAATGTCAATATTTATGTAAACATCCAGATCAGGATGTCTGATATTATTTCTACAACGCCATTTTCGAGTGTGAAGGGTCCTTGAAAGCATTCTTTTAAAAAGATTGTAATTCAGTATATTAATGTCTGTGGAATTGTGTTCCGCTCCGCTAGCAAAGATTAACTTGGTTATAGCCTGATATAGTGATATTAGGTTTTATGTTACTCCACCTGTACTCTGGATGTACACTGAATGGGTGCCACATTTTGATTTTTATGACCGTTTGTAATGTGGAAGGACAAACAGGGCTTAATGCTGGCCCTCAGTACTCACTCTGTTCCTGTTGTGAGGAGCTACACTGGGGTCCTGACCTTCTTCCCTGCGTCCCCTGTCCAGGCCATTTGTGATACTGGGCATTAAGTCGTGCCTGAAGGGACTCCGAAAACCGCTCATCATTTGACCCATGCGTTCATGGTGAAGGTGGAAAGGTTCACTAACACACAGAGTAGAAAATAGCAAACAGACCTAAGTGTGTTATGTTCTAAAGCACAAATAACACAACATAATGCATGTCACTCATATGCTGGCTTCAAGCATTAGAGACAGATATTAAATAAACAGGACAGAGGAGGACCTACCTTGCTGGGCTAAATGTAATAATATATAAAAAAAAAAATGGAATAGAATAGAAAGAGGGAGGGGAAAAAACAGGTTTTGAGAATATGGTCTAAAAGTGTACACATATTAGATCATTGCTATTATTGTTTAAGAAGGAACAGTGTATTTATTTTTGAAATTACTTCTAAACACAACTGTATATAAGATATAGTTCATATGAGTTGGATTGGAAGGGGATAGACGTTAAAAGGCCTGCTATAGAGCTATGACCTCAACCCTACTGAACACATTGAAACGCTGACTGCATCTTAGGTCTCCTCACCCTACTATACTGTACATCCATACCTGACATTGAATAAAAATCTCCACAAGTACAGTCTGAAATCTAGTGGAACACCTTCCTAGAAGAGTGGAAGTTATTCTTAACAGGAAATGGGTAATGAATGTGGAATAGGATGTTCAAAAGCACTTTTACGGTTTTACAGGTGTCCACAAACTTTTGTTCATATAATTTTGTAGAAACCGTACCACTACCACTGAAGGGCCGGTGCTGCCTGGTTGTATTCAGTAACATATAAATAACGTATGACAGCAGACAATTTATATTATGAACGAATTATATTTAATTACAACGTGATTCAATATTATGCTGAACTGATTTACTGTATTAACAGGCTGTCGTAATGAAATGTTTACACTATAAAAACAAAAAACTAAATCCTAAATGGCACTGGGAGATAATATAGTTGCGTAAAACCATTTCTGGCAATTTTGTGTTAATTTTAATGACAGGTTTAAAAGATTTTCCACCTTGTACTCTAACAGAAAATAGTAAATAAGTACTGAAGTGAACGTTCTTTTCTATGATCTTAGAGTGTGGAAATACTAAATCAAATCAAATGAGAGCGAAATGAGAAATAAACGAGAAGATCAGAGATAAGAAGATGGCAAAACAGATAACAGAGGATGGGGAAATGAATGATCAGAAGATTGAGAGACGGAATCTAGAACCGTGAAGCTGACAATATCGGGTCCCCAACTAACCCCATAAAATGTTTTTGAGTACCAATATAAGGTCTGGATACACTATAGTACTACCTCACCTTGAAAGGGGTTTAACTAAGGGATGTTGTGTGTGAAAGGTTTGGGCGCATATTTATTATAATAATATTTTGACCTTGTCTGAGTTGCTGCTAAATTCGTGTCAGGGCATCATGCTGATGTATGATATCACAATTTAAATAATTTGGACCATCCTGAATTTCTCTCTTCTATCATTTATAAGGTTAGGTGATGAGTAGTACATGAACAAGACAAAACTGAGAGAAGGAACGAGTGACACAGAGAAAGTCAGACAGGCGTTTGTGTGTGTGTTTAGTTGCACTATGGACATGCCAGGGACGTGCTTTGAGGTCGAGGCAGGGTAAAAGACACATATATGAACCAAAAAGAGATGAAATTCCCAATAAACTGCTTTGAGAAGACAATTTTATTGAATTGTATACAATCGGCTCGTGGTGTGATTTTTTTTTTTGTGCAATTTATTCGATAACAACAAATATCTTTCTATGACATGCAGATATAAGCAGTATATTAGTGATATTCCTATAGATAAGGGCACACGTACACCATGCTCAGGTAAGTGTGAACGGGATTGAGCAATCCAATGTCTCTAATTGCGCCTTATATTATATATGATAAAAAAAAAAAAAATTATATATATATATATATATATATATATATATATATATATATATATATATATATATATATATATATATATATAAACACACACACAGTGAGGAAAATAAGTATTTGAACACCCTGCTATTTTGCAAGTTCTCCCACTTAGAAATCATGGAGGGGCTAGAAATTGTCATCGTAGGTGCATGCCCACTGTGAGAGACATAATCTAAAAAAAAAAAAAAAGAAATCCAGAAATCACAATATATGATTTTTAAACTATTTATTTTTATGATACAGCTGCAAATAAGTATTTGAACACCTGTCTATCAGCTAAAATTCTGACCCTCAAAGACCTGTTAGTCTGCCTTTAAAATGTCCACCTCCACTACATTTATTATCCTAAATTAGATGCACCTGTTTGAGGTCATTAGCTGCATAAAGACACCTGTCCACCCCATACAATCAGTAAGAATTCAACTACTAACATGGCCAAGACCAAAGAGCTGTCCAAAGACACTAGAGACAAAATTGTACACCTCCACATGGCTGGAAAGGGCTACGGGGAAATTGCCAAGCAGCTTGGTGAAAAAAGGTCCACTGTTGGAGCAATCATTAGAAAATAGAAGAAGACCATTGACTGTCAATCTCCCTCGGACTGGGGCTTCATGCAAGATCTCACCTCGTGGGGTCTCAATGATCCTAAGGAAGGTGAGAAATCAGCCCAGAACTACACGGGAGGAGCTGGTCAATGACTTGAAAAGAGCTGGGACCACCATTTCCAAGGTTACTGTTGGTAATACACTAAGACGTCATGGCACGGAAGGTTCCCCTGCTTAAACCAGCACATGTGCAGGCATGTCTTAAGTTTGTCAATGACCATTTGGATGATCCAGATGAGTCATGGGAGAAAGTCATGTGGTCAGATGAGACCAAAATAGATCTTTTGGGTCATAATTCCACTAAACGTGTTGGGAGGAAGAAGAATGATGAGTACCATCCCAAGAACACCATCCCTACTGTGAAGCATGGGGGTGGTAGCATCATGCTTTGGGTGTGTTTTTCTGCACATGGGACAGGGCGACTGCACTGTATTAAGGAGAGGATGACCGGGGCCATGTATTGCGAGATTTTGGGGAACAACCTCCTTCCCTCAGTTAGAGCATTGAAGATGGGTTGAGGCTGGGTCTTCCAACATGACAATGACCCAGAAGCACACAGCCAGGATAACCAAGGAGTGGCTCTGTAGGAAGCATATCAAGGTTCGGGCGTGGCCTAGCCAGTCTCCAGACCTAAACCCAATAGAGAATCTTTGGAGGGAGCTCAAACTCCGTGTTTCTCAGCGACAGGCCAGAAACCTGACTGATCTAGAGAAGATCTGTGTGGAGGAGTGGGCCAAAATCCATCCTGCAGTGTGTGCAAACCTGGTGAAAAACTACAGGAAATGTTTGACCTCTGTAATTGCAAACAAAGGCTACTGTTGTACATTGACTTTCTCAGGTGTTCAAACACTTATTTGCAGCTGTATCATACAAATAAATAGTTAAAAAATCATACATTGTGATTTCTGGATTTGTTTTTTTTTTTTTTAGATTATGTCTCTCACAGTGGACATGCACCTACGATGACAATTTCAGACCCCTCCATGATTTCTAAGTGGGAGAACTTGCAAAATAGCAGGGTGTTCAAATACTTATTTTCCTCACTGTATATATATATATATATATATATATATATATATATATATATATATATATATATATATATATATATATATATATATATAAAATAAAGTATATAATAATAATATTAATAATAATAATAATAATAATAATAATAATAATTATAGGGATAAGACATTTATAAGACAGAAATTAGTGTAAATAAATGAAAGGAAAAATCACATTTAATTACATTGGATTATAAGAGGTAAGGCACTTTAACACCTGACTGCACGTTTCTGGTATATGCCCATAGGGACACATATATAGAGTTGAATTTATTTGTGCGTTTTTTAACGTTATAACACGTTTATATCAGGTTTATTTCCATTATTTCCTAAATAAAGCCGACTTTTCTTTTCGAGCGTCTCAGCGCCTCATCACACGCTCCCATGAGCAACATTGAGCGACAGGTGCTGGGGCTACAAAACCTTCCAAACACGGGACACATTTCCCAGCTAATAGCTTATAACAACAACAACAACAACAACAACAACGTTATGCGTTTTATGTGTTGTTTTAAATGAATCTAAACAATTCAAACAAGCGGCAAAGAAATGAAACTTACGAAAAAAAGGGGTCTTCTTCAAAATCCCTGATAATGCTGTTAAACATGTCCACTGACTCAAACGAACAGCTTAATGTTAAATTTTGTCAAACAAATTGAACAAAATCTTACGAGCTGTCGCTCCTCTGGGCTGATCAGCACACTGACCACTGCGGCTCGCTTTACGCTAGAACAAAAAACTTTCGGTTGGCATGTCAACGCCCACGTGATTCAAACGCAGGCATCTGATTGGCTGGTTATTCTCAGTTCTAGCCCTTTGCTGCTTTTAGCACCGGTCGGTGTTGTGTGTGCGTTGCCATGATAACGGAGGCGAGCTAGCTTCTCGAAATGTCTTTAAACTGTTACTACTACTACCACTACTACTATTACTACTAATAATAATCCTAATAACAATAATAATTAAAATAGTATTTTATTACAGTTAAGCGTGAGTCCCATATCAATTTACACAACCATAAAGCCATGCTTATGTATTTCCTTCCAGAACTTTCCACCTCAGAACCCAGAACTTTCTATTAGACTCATGTTATATCATATGACAATCTTACCATGAACATTCATAGAAATGATGGCAGTGGCCTTCTAATGGTGAATGCAGACAGAACACATTTGTCATCAACTAAACTCCATGGCGTGGACAGTGGGTTCAGTCTTCTTGTCATCAAGTCTACTTAAGGAAGTGTAAAGCATGCACATAAAGTAATCCAGCAGACAGGAGTGAGCAAACTGCAGTTTTTCTAAATAGAAAAAACACATCCATTACCTATAAAACACAATAAATGACTAATAGAATAGTAATTTTGAAGTAACACTCAGCCTTAGGAACACAGTATATAAGATATGGGTTGGAATGGAAGATCTTGGGTGGTCAGAGTTTGAGCATCATCACAGTCACCTATAAATCATCACTAGGTGTGAGGTGGGAACACATACATTTGCACATTCTCACACCTAGAGGAAATGTAGCATTGGCAACCATATAGTAGCATGTTTTTAAAAAATTGGGAGTAAGCCAGAGAATGTAAAAGAAATGTAGAACGTCGACAAGAGAAAAGGTAAAAAAAATCAAGTAAAAAAAAAGTATGACGAAACTCTTACCGCAACTTTTCAGGCACATAGTTGTATATAAGATGTTTTACATGGGTTGGAGTGGATGATTGTGGTGGCCTGCTATAAAGCTCTGACCTCAACACCAAAAAAATCCAATACATGCCAAAGGTGGAATGCTGACTGCACCCAAAGTGAAGAGGATTGAGCAAACTACAATGCTTTTAATAGCGGAAAAGATATCTTTTACTTATAAAACTGCATTAAATTACTAATAAAATGCAGTCCTGAAATAAAACACCATTCTAAAACAAAGAAAACAAAATGCCTGGCTGGTTTAAATTTCATATTCATCAATGATTTATGATCATTACTTATTCAAGACTATGTAAACACAACTAAAAACATGAACAATTTCATATGAATGCTCTCGTGAGCCTCATGCTTTCTTACTCAAGTAGTTCTTCGTGCCGCAGTCACCTACAGTTCAATCATCAGTGATCTAAATGACACCTGAAACACATTTCACAAGCATTCTTTTACGTAGTACTGGGACTAAAATCAGTTTGTTATGGAATAAAACAGTACAGTGATGTGTTTTGAAAAACATGAAAAAAAAAACTGTTACAAATTCTCACTACATCACAACAGATGGGGGACACATTTTTTTTTAATCATTGCCAATCCATATAGTGGCATGCTTTAAAGGGTGGGAGAAAACCAGATATTGTAGAAGAAAAACATATCGATAAAAAGTGAAAAGAACTGGCAAACACCATGAATTTCATGATTTTTATCATAATGATTGTATTAAGTGGTGGATTGGAGCAGGTAGGACCATGAACGTGTCCTCCTCTTAATTCCATCATTATGAGGTCACGTCATAGAAACTATTAATATTATTTAGAAACGCAGTATAACAGAGCGCTGCATCACAGACAGGTATCTTGTGCAAGGGGAATGAAGCAAGAAACCCAAAGAACACAATTCAACAAGTCTCCTTTCACTGCAGCCACAACTGCACCGTCCGTATAAGTCATCTTTAACAGAAGCTTCGATATTATCATTATAAAATCCCTTTAATTTTTCGTGCATTACGTTTTTCCTGGGATTCAAAATCAGGGCAAATTGTGTGTTTTTGCGCAATTTCTACAGGACAGAAAATACAAAAGTACAAACGGTTCATAAAAGTAAAAGGAAGAGTACAGTAAGAGTGTAGTGGAGGTGAAGAGAGTTTCTGATAGGGTTATGAACATGAAGCTGGAAGTTAAAGGGGTGATGATAAATATCATCAGGGTCTATGGTCCACAAGTGGGCTGTAAAATGGAGAAGAAAGAAAATATCTGGGGTGAGTTAGATGAAGTGGTAGAAGGTGTACCTACGAATTAACAATTAGTGATTGGGGAAGACTTTAATAAGCATGTAGGTGAAGGGAACAGAGATGAGGAGGTGATGAGTAGGTATGGCCTTAAGGAGAGGAATGTGGAAGGGCAGATGGTGGTAGATTTTGCTAAAAGGATGGAAATGGCAGTGGTGAACACTTATTTTAAGAAAGATGAGCATAGGGTGACGTATAAGAGTGGAGGAAGGTGCACACAGGTGGACTATGTTCTATGTAGAAGAGGCAACCTGAAAGAGATTGAAGACTAAGGTTTTGGCAGGGGACAGGGTAGCTAGACAGCATCGGATGGTGGTCTGTAGGATGACATTGGAGGTGAAGAAGCAAAGGAGGAGAGTGAGGACTGAAAGAAGAATAAGATAGTGGAAACTGAAGGAGGAAGACTATAGTGTGAGGTTCAGGAAAGAGGTTAGACAGGGGCTTAGTGGTGGTGAAGAGGTGCTGGATGATTGGGTAACTACTGCAGAAGTGATAAAAGAGACAGCTAGAAAGGTACTTGGTGTGACATCTGGAAATAGAAAGGAAGACAAAGAGATGTAGTAGTGGAATGAGGAATTGCAGGAAAGCATAAGGAGAAAGAGGCTGGCAAAACATGATTGTGATCGACAGGGTGATAAGAAAAATAGGCAGGAAAATGAGAAGGTTGGATGATGTGGAGATGTTGTAGAATAAAGTGAATAGGATTATTAAGGAGGAAGCGATTAAGAAGATGAAAAGTGGAAAGTCGGTTGGACCAGATGATATACCGGTAGAAGCGTGGAGATGTTAAGGAGAAATGGCTGTACAGTTTTAAACAGGATTGTTCAACTAAATTTGCCTGAGGAATGGAGAAGGAGTGTGCTGGTACCGGTTTTTAAGAATAAGGGAGATGTGCAGACCTGCAGTAACTACAGGGGAATAAAGTTGATCAGTCACACCATGAAGTTATGGGGAAAAGTAGTGGAAGCCAGGCTGAGAGAAGAGGTGACCATTTGTGAGCAACAGTATGGTTTCATGCTGAGGAAGAGCACTTGGGACGCAATATTTGCTTTAAGGATGTTGATAGAGAAGTATAGATAAGGTCAGAAGGAGTTGTATTGCGTGTTTGTGGATTTAGATAAAGCATACGAGAGGGTGGCAAGAGAGGAGTTGTGGTATTGTATGAGGAAGTCTGGTGTGTCAGAAGTATGTGAGGGTGGTGCAGAACATGTATGAGGACAGTGTGACAGCAGTGAAGTGTGCAGTAGGAACAACAGACTGGTTCAAGGTGGAGGTTGGACTGCATCAAGGATCGGCTCTGAGCCCTTTCCTGTTTGCAGTGGTGATGGACAGGTTTATGGACAAGTTCAGACAGGAGCCTCCGTGGACCATGATGTTTGCAGATGATATTGTGATTTGTGGTGAGAGTAGAGAGCAGGTTGAAAAGAGCTTGGAGAGAGGTGGAGGTACGCGCTGGAGAGAAGAGGAATGAAAGTCAGTAGGAGTAAGACAGAGTACATGTGTGTGAATGAGAGGGAGGGCAGTGGAGTGGTGCAGTTGCAGGGAGAAGAAGTGGAGAAGGTGGACGAGTTCAGGTACCTGGGGTCAACAGTGCAAAGTAATGGAGAATGTGTTAGAGAAGTGAAGAAAAGAGTGCAGGCAGGGTGAAGTGGGTGGAGAAGAGTGACAGAAGTGATTTGTGATAGAAGAGTATCTGCAAGAGTGAAAGGAAAAGTTTACAGGACTGTGGTGAGACCTGCGGTGTTGTATGGTTTAGAGACGGTGACATTGAGTAAAAGACAGGAGGTGGAGCAGAAAGTAGCAGAGGTAGCGAGGATGGACAGGATTAGAAATTAGTTTATTAGAGGGACAGCGCATGTAGAACGTTTCGGAGACAAGGTGAGGGAGGCCCGATTGAGATGGTTTGGACCCATGCAGCGGAGGGACATGGGGTATATCGGTGGAGATAAAGAGGAAGGCCAAGGAGGAGGTTTATGGATGTAGTGAGGAAGGACATGTAGGTGGTTGGTTTGAAAGAGGCAGATGTAGAGGACAGGGGGGGTATGGAGAAGGATGATCCGCTGTGGCGACCCCTGATGGGAGAAGCCGAAAGAAGACGACAAACGGTTAATTAAAGATCTTAAAAACTGTTTTGAAATGCTTGGTCTGACCTTTCCTTACATCAGCCATTGTGAAATGAAAAAACAGCTATTAAATGGATACATATATATTTCAGTCTGTGCAGTTTGCTAGTCTGACTGGTACGCTCCCTAGTGCGAATTTCTTCTAGCTGTACAGCAATACAGTAAGTTAAGGCTAAAATCTGATTTGATAGAAACTCTAACCGAAACTTGCACTCGATGTTGCAGCGGAAGACCCGAGAGAGACTCTATAAAATTAAGAGTGGTCTAGTGGTTAGAATTGGGCGCTCTCACCGCCGCGGCCCGGGTTCGATTCCTGGTCAGGAAACCTAACCCAGCCATTAGGGTTGCACAAGCCAGTGCACTCTTAGTACCGGTCCCAAGGCCGGATAAATGTGGAGAGCCGTGTAAGGAAGGGCATCCAGCGTACAAACGTGCCAAATCGAACATGCAGATCACGAATACGGATGATCCGCTGGGGCGACCCCTAATAAGAGAAACCGAAAGAAAGTATTTATGGAAAAAAATATATTGAAAACATAAATCAGCGATTCTGATAGAGTTTAGACCAGCAGAGAAAGCCTTGCTGGCCCTGACAGTCCACCACAATTACACACAAAGGCTTACTGAGGTCAGTGGCTTTCACCATGATGAGGTCTGATTAACATTTTACCATGAGTGAAGAGGAAACAAGAAATCAGACCATAAAAGTTATTATTTTTTTATTTTGAAAACAAATATAAAGCAAAAAAACCAGACATATCTAGGTAGATGTATTGTTTTGCTTGTAAAAACCATGTTTTGCAAAATGTAAAAAGTTTTTTCTTCTGACTAGAAATTTGCTCACTTTGTGCGGCCAATTAAAAGTCATGCTGACAGGTTTAAACATTTTCTTTCATTTTGGTCAAAACTACCATTTAATCAGCTTTTTTTGGTGGGTTGAAAATGTCTATTAGATAACATCGTACTGCGTGTCGCTAAATTAACAGCATTATATCAGATCTCTATGCTGCCATTACACTTCCGGCATCGCATAACGAAAGCAAATGGAGTTTGATGTCTCATATGATCGTGAGATTCCCCCTCCCCTCGTTTTGCCCCCCCCCAACTCCAGAGTTAATGCTGAACTCAGATTGAACCTAACAAAAGGAAACATTTAATTTATTAACAAAAACTAATTGTATTAACATAATCCTTAATGGTATAAAAAATAAATCACTAAGTTTACTATTTTCCTGAATAAAAACCAGTCAACAGCCTTTATTAATAAACTGTACCCTGATTAAAAGAAATTCATATTTAAGGAGCTGATCTTCAGATTATGCAGAGTCAAGTTCAGGCCACAGGACTTCCCATGAGCCTCTCCTGGCGCAGTGACAGGAGTCGATTCAGCCACAACTTCTCCGCCTCCTCTTTATCTATGAATAACTGAGAGTGAGAGAGAGAGAGAGAGAGAGAGAGAGAGAGAGAGAGAGAGAGAGAGAGAGAGAGAGAGAGAGAGAGAGAGAGAGAGAGAGAGAAAGTGAGATTATGATCTCAGCAGTTTGGTGGAAATTTTGGCATGCTGAATATTACGGGCTGACCAGCAGGTGTCACTGTAACTTTAGACACATCATAGTTCTTTGATATGACTTTATACAGGTCTCGAGATGCCACACCTGGCCCAAACATTCAGAATTTCCGCGCTTTACCTCATCTGTGTGCTTCATGAGTGATCTGTTGGGCAGGATTTGTCAGCTGATGGACAAAATGGACTAAACTGGGTATATAAAACACTAAGCAAGACTAATTAACGTCTATAATTATTAATGCAGTCTAAGAGCTCCAATTTTTTAAAACATAAACCACCACAACTGTAACAAAAACTCCCATATGTTTGATTCAAAGCTCATCAATCTATAAATTCACTTAAAAAAATGTTTCACTCACATGCACACATAGAGGCTTACATTAACTCAGTGTCAATGTTTAAAGATGATTGAGCAGATATATTGTTGTTGTACTCCTGCCTGATGTCAATAGAAATAGAATAGTTTTATCTCATTTGAGACCCAGGGAATCCAGGATAAAACTGTTCAGTATGAGGAGTACACCCTGGATGCAATAACAGTCCAGCAGAGGGCAGCATTCACACATACGCGCAAACACAAATTCATACCTTGGGGCAATTTATAGTCCAACTACTGACGTTTTTTTGGAAGGTGAGAGGAAACACATGCAGATACGGAAATAGCATGTGCAGAAACACAGAGTTCAGGATCAAGCTGTTAGGCAGCAAAGTTTCCTGCTGCACCACCATGCTGTTCTACTGTTATTATTACATGATCCTTTTTTTTTCTTCAGAATTATCAGTATATGTAGCACATGATGTAATCCTTTGCAATGACACATCTGCAGAAGAAAAGTCAGAAAGCCGACGAAAGGGGAAACATTATGTACATTCACACGTGGCGATTAAATCGGAGAGATACGAGTTTGTACCCAAGGACTTTTGTGCTCTCTACTGGGTTTATAAGCCTTAACTGCTTAGACAGTATCTGTAAGAAGGATAGAAGAAAAGAAAAGTGAAGCGGGGGGAAACGGGTAATGCAAAGAGAAAATAACAGATGACTACTGAACATGGAATTAGAACAAATAAGATAGATATACGGATTTAACTAATAATCTTGGCTTGCTTATTAGGTTCTACTAGCCTACTATATGTAGCATTGGCGTTTAAACTGATTTATATATATATATATATATATATATGTGCACACTCTGTTCATTAATCCTGTTCACTGGGCTTGGCTTGTGTTCGGATGTCTTTTCATATTCAAAGAACGGCAGCGGAATGTAATTTTAAAATTCGCTACAAGTACTCTCCCTAACACTGGCATCACTTGGTAATCTACTTACAGCCTTAATCCACTTTACGTATTTGGCCGAGATCTACTAATGGCAGACATCGCAGATCAGAAGTCTATGTAACCCATTATAACAACTCTTTTATATTGTTTACGCACGCCAGTCTCTGTCTCTAATTACCCGAGTTTGCTTCATATAAGGCGCTCGCTGGCTTGATTCGATTTCCGAAGAGGGGAGGGAGAGCGACAGTAAATGCTACCGTATCCTAAGCGCATATGACAGCGTAATGCATAACAGTGATTTGGGTGTCAGCGTGAAAGCAGGATTTGAGTGATTCCCGCATTAGTTGGGCTTATGAGTTCCTTAAGTTTGGAAGTTGGAGACTCTTCCCTGGCGCTCATCAGTCTTTACTTTCATCCAAACAACACAAAAGGCGTGAAATCAAATCTGCGGATAGGAAAGAATGATCGCTTCCATCCCACACTCTGTGTGTGTGTGTGTGTGTGTGTGGCGGCTCCGGGAGTGGAGATAAGTGTATCATTTATGTCGAGTTAAGGTTTTGCCTGTAGCATTCGCTGTAGGGCCTCTACTTTGTCACACGAGCCATACAAACACACACACACACACACGCGCGCGCACACAAACACACAAACGCTTCTGCTAATGCTCTATGGATGCATGTTGCGCGGTTCCCTCGTGTGTTATCTGCGTGTAGGACACACACACCAACACGGCCTCTGTGCTCTGCTAAAATTACTTGAAATTACAGTAGATACAGTAAACAGCGGCGGGCTAAATGATTGAATCATTACTGGCGATGGGGGGGCTCGCGCGCCTCGGGCATATTGCTCGCATAGATCAGGCTGCGTGAGGCTCATCTGCATCCGTCACGAATAACCAAGTTTGCGGCACTGCTGCTGAGATGGAGAGAGCTTTCACAGGAAATTCTGTCTGCCAATATTACAGGCTGAATAAAACCTGTCAGAAAGTGGAGCCTTAAATAGGACAGACTATTCTATTGCATGAATAATAACAATAATGAAAAAAATATCAATGAGTGAATTTTGAATACATAAAACATAAAAAAAAAAAAAAAAAAAGTAATAAAAAATAAAATCACAGAAAAACCAAAAGCACGCAGAGAACCTAAAGCTAAACACTTACACTGGGGTGAGCAAGTGTGTCGCTGTTACTGTACTTGATGGCAGTGGGTAGAGAGATGACATCCTCTCTCATGGTGGGAATGACACCAGACTCCGCCTCCTGGATTTCTGCAGATTCAATTACCTGCAAACAGATTTAAATATAATTGTATCCTAATTTTGCGCTTCAGAGTGAAATATATACATACACATTGTGAAAAAACACCTAAGACGGCATTAATAGCCTACTTCAAGTACTATGTAACTGGATAAATTCATCCATCCTGTCCATTCATCCTGCTTTTTTGTTTTCTTGGATAATTCATTATTATTATTATTATTATCATTTTGTAGAATGTGGTATTTTTTCCCAGTAAAAATACATAGCCTTTTTTTTTTTTATCTACAATAATCCAATTGAATATTAAACTGCAGTATGCAGTATGTGTTGATGTTTGGCCACATGATGGCACTGTCTGCACAGAGAGAACTCGACAGGAGGAAAAGTTCATTCAACTGTTCAAGCTTGTGCACGTGAGGCACGAGACCACTGAATGGCTTCTCCTCCACACACACACACACACACACACACACACACACACACACACACACACACACACACACACACACACACACACACACACACACACACGCTCATGTACTGCAAAGCTTTATGAAGGGTGAGGGTGAGGGGAGGGGGAGTTGGTGTGCTGAAAAGGTCTTTGAACCACGACTACTATTGCACTCACTACCCACTACTACTGAACTCGTGTATTTCCCTGATGCAACAGTCGTTCCACGTATCCTTTTGGAGAAATATACAGATCAGCTCTCTGTCCTGCTGTAATCTATCACTCTGTCCCTTTCCACCTGTCCCCTTTTTTTTTTTGTCTTGGGCAGTGGAGATCGGCGAGCGTTTGGTCTCTAATCTAATTGGGAATGTGACCGTGAGGCTGAGGTTGTATGCAAGTTCAGTGGAGATTTCTGTGGGAACGCCTTGGACACTTCGGGGAGCGAGAGAGAGAGAGAAAGAGAGAGAGAGGCGCTTTTTTTCAGACCCCGTATTGTGTATTGTGTGCAAAGCGAGCTCAAATGGCACTGAATGGGAATGATTCCGTTTGTCCGCAGACTGAATATGGGCCAGGCGAGCGGCAAATCTAATCACGCCGATGAAGGAAGGAGATGTGAGGCTAATGAAATGCGAGAGAAAGAGTCAGGGAAGGGGGGGGGAGATACAGTGTGGAGAAGGAGGGGGAGAAGAGCGCACCTTGGCGGCGTCCCGGGATGATTTGAAAGCCTGAGGAACAAAAGAGTCGCTCTCGATGGCCTCGATCTCCTTTATCCTCCTCACCTGCTCGGCGAGAGAGACCTCTTCTGGAAAAGTGGGGGGAAAAAAAAAAACAGAGAAAGACATGAGGGTAAAGGGGAGGTCAAACTAACAAGGCCATGGGGGCGGGGTAGGGCACTGGGGACAATTTGATAAAGGTCAACTCGTTGCATGTTTTCCTACACTGGAAACATATTACCAATAAAACACACACAAAAAAAAAAAAAAGAAAAGAAAAACTCAGAATAACTCCAACTTCAAATCTGCTTTTAAAAATATGTATAAAAAAACTCGAAAGTTATGCAAAAGAACAATCGTTTAATTTCCTATAATCTGCCAGCAGACCTTTCCAATCAATTCAGTATATACATCTCTCCATTCATCCATAGAACAGCGGTTTGTATCCGTGCTTTGCTTTGCTCCAGGCTACAGTTTTTACATATCTACTGTACCTACTTTAATCCCGTCGTCAGATGAAATGATGTAAAGAAGCGCAAATATTCTCAGCGTGATCTCTTTAGCTGCACACACGCCGACTGCTCATTTCACGCATGTACATCCTCGCTGGCATGTTAATGAGACGTATTTATTCCACACATTAACTACGACTTTCACAACACATCTTCCTGCTCTGCTTGTTTAATGAATAAATGAATATTTGCGCCTTTTTTTTTTTTTTTTTTACATGCTAAACACCAGCAGCAGCAGCGATGGCGGTCGTGTTAGTGCTGAAGAAACTAACTGTCATAAACACTGCCTGCACAACACTCCTATAATCTGACTAGCAACACGCATTTCCATTTGGTACTGATGATTGATGATTGTCAGAATGAACAACACTAAACTCAAGTGTGGAATGCACTTATTTGCGCTGTCACGTTTCTTTTCAAGGTGCATTGCGTGAAATATTGGGATGTCGATACGGTGAAATATTAATTCCGGTTAAAAATTTGTACTGCTCCTGACAGCAGATTTGAGAAAATGGCACTACACAATGAGTTCTAATAAACAACCGAAGATGAAACGTGCTTTGTTTTGAATACAGTCGGGCAACTGCATTTCATCATTTCATCTTTAGTTATTTATTTTTTTTGTCCCTAATATTTTCTAGAAATTTTTTTTTTAAACACCAGACAGTCAAATCAGGTTCAATCTCAACTGTAACTTAATGTCCTGTATATATGACTAAGTTCTGGGACCAAAACTATAGTGACAAGTGCAATTAGATGAACATAAGTTGGACACCTGACTTTAAGATTAGTACATGTTTTCTCATCTCATTCCCCATTTGCTGTAATAACAACCTCCACTCTACTGTAAAGATGTGACACGACATTTTGGAGTGTGTTTGTGGAGATTTGTGCATTCGGACCTGACGGCGTAATGGTAATGATGGTAATGATGGTAATGATGGTGAGGAGGCCTGGGGTGCAGTCGGCGTTTCAATTCGTCCCAAAGGTGTTCAATAGGGTTGAGTTCAGAGCTCTGTAGTAGGCCACTCAAGAGCTTCCCTTCCATCTCTTTGACATATCGTCAAACTGATTTTGTCCGAGTAGAAGGAAAATGTAATGCTACCGCATCCAAAGACATTCCATACAATAATGTGCCTTCGACTTTGAGGCAACAGTTTAGAGAAGAAGCACATAGGCTGGAAAAGTCGGGTGTCCCAATACTTTTATCTATATAATGTATAGTAATTTAGAAGCTTATACTGATTTTTTCAAGTGAAATCTTGAAGGTAAACTTGCAGAACAGATTTAACTGATTCAAAACTACCAGAAAAAAAACAAGCGAAAATTTTAGATCTGAAAAAAAAAATCATTTACAGATTAAAGAGTGACAAACTGACCTCAAATTAAAAAATGGGAAACCTGACATAGATTATATATATATAAACAAACTAATGCATACTTTTACATACGCATATAACTATACAAATGGTTTGCTTGTTTAAACTGGTTCCCATTCCCATTATATGTGTTTAAATTCACTGTACATCAGTCGTAACTGTACATCCAGCCTGCTTTCGATTTGTGTCTTATCTTATTGTGCTTGTTGCTTCACAGATCCCAAAGAAGACCTAAGAAAGTTAGGGGTATTTACATGACGTGGGTAATAACTTCAAATGATCTGCAATTCTTCCATGACAAAAAAAAATAAATAATAGCATGGCCCATAATGTTCAAAATTAATACTTGGTATGTGTTTCTTCCGAGATTTCTCTTAAGTAACGTAATTGTTAATAGGCATACATTAGAATACTAAAGGAAGAATTTATATATATATATATATATATATATATATATATATATATATATATATATATATATATATATATATATACTCAAAAATATACACTATAACAAACCGAGCAAATATACGCAAGCAAAGAAATGTGAATAATAATCGTTAAAAAAAAAAGATTTTTCCTAAAATTTTCTTCTTGATTCTTGAGGTTGAAATTGAGAGGCTGTTGAATTCAGCACTTACATATTAAAAAGCTTCGAGAACGCTTCGGTATTTATTTGCTTTTGCTTGAAATTATAAGCAGTGTTCAGAAACCAAAAATAAAAAAAGCCCAGAAATGTATGCAAACCTACAAAGATGTACTGTAAACGCCAAACACTCACATACCAATGTTCAGTGCTAAACCTACAGTATGCAAACGAGAAAAAATGAAAAGAGAAATGTCCCAATAACATTGCTCATTACTCCAAGAGTCTAGAAGGACAGAGTTAAAAAAAAAAAAAATAATAAATAGAAAAAGAAAAAAAGAAAATGAAAAGGCCACAATATCCTCCAGCAGCCTGTCCTTCACATGACAGCAGTCCGGTGCCCAATGCCCCTCAATCACCCCTGATATTAATCCCAACTGTGTGTGTGTGTGTGTGTGTGTGTGTGTGTGTGTGTGTGTATATAGAGTGTCTTAATAACTGATACACCAACACAAAGAAACACACACCGAGCCTGTGCGCCTCGGTGACAACCAATCCTCGGCCCGGGATTCTATAAAAGCCTCATGCTTTTTGACAAACACATTATTGGTAGATAAAATGACTTCCATATGCTGTTTGTCAGATGTCAGTAGGGAAAGATATGTATTTCATAGGAAAATCAAAAATAATGGACTCGGTGAGAGGGGGTGAGGGGCCCGGGACGAGACGCAGACAGCGGGGAATCGATAGCGCCGCCGGAGAAAGTCCACTGCCAAGCCGCCGTCAGCGCAAAAGCCAGGTCAAAGTTGATATTTAATATTGACACATTATCCAAGACATTCATTTCGAGTGTTGAGTCTATCGTCACCACGTTACCTCGGTGCGAAATATAAGAGAACGGGACAATTGACATCGAGGTACTGAAGAAAACAGAATAAACGGGGAAATTTTTTTTTTATCAAAAATGATGAGACTGACACACTGTATTTCCCTATCCTTATGCAAGCCCCCTTGTTTGAACCATATCCCCCAGTTCTGTGAATTCCATTTCCAGTGTGGAACACCACTTTGGGTTTTGGACATGCTTCTAGGTACGTATAAAATGTTAAAAAACCAGCGTGAATAATTAAAGCAGCTGAGGGCAAAACAGGCCCAAATAGTCCAGCGAGACATCGCAATCAATAAATTATTGTAGGCTTTAAGACTCTCTCTCATAGACAGAAAGAGAAAAAGAAAGCTGCAGGCAAACTCGGCCGACCTTCCCAATAAAGAATCCACAATCAGGAAATGATGGCGCTGTTCTGGTCTTCGCCATAAGCTTGGAGACAAGTGTCCACCAGAGGGCAGTGTTGAACAGAGCAACGCTTCGTGCTTGTCCTCTGCGTCCTCAAGTTCCTACAAGTGTTTCCAATCTGCACTTTTCAGCAAGTAAGTGATAATCAGGGTGATTATGGTGTCATTTAAGATCTTGTTGATTTCAGGATTATTTGAAATGTATGTAAATACAACACCACAAAATATATGCGTATAGTTTTTAAAAAAACAAACCCTAAATTAAACGATAATAAAACCCCTACAGCATTTTTCCCATCCCGATTCGCTCTAACACTTAAAAACATCACCAGAATCCCTTTTTTGCTTTAAATACCTTTTCATGACTCATTCAATAAATTAGAGTCATACAACATCTCGCCGAACCTCGTTACCTGAACGCGTTCGTTCCTATAAAAGGAAGTTCAACAAGAGGTTGCAGCCTCCAAATCTTTCTGAAGATGATGACAAGAAGATAATCAATCTCACTAGTTATTACTATTTCTTTCAGCCATGTTGTAGGGTACAATCCTGTAATATTTATAATAAAAAAAGTTCATTATGTAGGGATTTGTGTGTTTATTTGCTAATTCGATGCTCAGATAAAGTCCATTAAAGAGCAGCATGCATTTGATTAGTGAATAAAAAAAGTTTCTTGAAATGGTTTAAAAAAATATATAAAAAAAGATTTGTTTTTAATAAGAATCTTTAATCTAATCAAATCGTAATCTAATGTTAATCTTAAAGACAAAATCCCAATGCAAACTTTCCGGGAAAATTCCGAGACACGGACTCTCATTCACACCCACTAATAATAAAAGACACCAAACGAAACGAAACAGTCGCCTTCGCTAGCTCCTACTCATACCCGATCCCAAAGCGTCAACCCGACCAGAGCGCTGTACGCTACAACGAGCCGCGTCGAGTGTGTCGGAATTTCAGAAAACGGAAGCCTGACACGACTGGAGATTAAAAAAAAAACCCGGTTTCCAGTTAAACCGTATCGATTACACTCCGGCTATCTGTTTGTTAACTTCTCCGGCTTTCATTTGGAAGACGCTGCTCTGAAAACCCACACGTTTAAGTCGCTGCTGTAAATCCTTTGAGCTACTTCCATCTATGAGGGGTTTCATCATTCAGAGGATGATAAAATATTGATATTTCACAGTGTTTACTTGGAATTTGGATGGAGAGAGAGAGAGAGAGAGAGAGAGAGAGAAAGAGAGGGGGGAAGAAAATATGTTCATCCCAGGACACGTTCACAATCTACAAAAAAAATATTCTCAGCGGTGGCTGAGAAATAAATACGTCAAATAAATAAATAAAGTGGCCGTCATCAGGCGGTCGGTTACAAATGGCTGTAAATTCAAAAGGGCTTTAGAATGTCGTGAACTTCAATTAGGCGGCGAGAAAGGCAGTAAAACGAGGCTTAATGATGGCATCGCTCCTGAGGATGAAAGCGAGCGGTGGGGAAAAAAAAAAAGCACTCTAAGTAAACACACAAACACAGTAATAAGACAGTGGATGTTGAAGAAGCTGTACTCAACCTCTTGGACCTGCATGTTGCTTCTCAAACCTGGATTTCTAAACAGAATCGCACACCAACACACAAACACCGACACCAACACACACACACACACACAGAAAAGTGGCAGAGTTTCCTGCCCTCTCTCTCTCTCTCTCTCTCTCTCTCTCTCTCAGGCCGAGACATGTAATCCAATGCTCAATTGAGCCCCTCCTGTCTCTGTGGAGAATCTTTTTGCCTGCTAATTGATAGAAATTAAGCCATTAATCAAGCCACCGGCCCATCATTCAACCCGGAGAAGATGAATACAAACTTTCATAACAACCACCTTCCCCATTTTGGGCCTCATTAGCATTAATTTTTAATGCAATTATGCTATTCTTTTACGCTGAGCTCATAAATTACGGCTCTTTTGTTGCCGGCTGGCCTTGTAAAAGCCCGAGTGAGGCTTTGTAGTCTGAGCTTTAAGGCAATTACTGGCTTCTTCGCTCTTTTATCCCGCTGCATTTCCAATAACCTTCCATCTAATGATTTATCCCGGTGAGCCCCCGACACCCACCCAGAGCTCGACTTCTCCCATTAGCACCCGTCTTATTTATCTGTTCCAATCTAGAGTCTAAATAAAGACTGTGTCCACTCCTGATGGAGAGAGAGAGTGTGTGTGTATGTGTAGACTTTGGGGAATTGGAGTCGGGAGGAAGAAAGCAGCAGGCCTTGATTCCAGCATCAGGCCTGCAGGCAGAACTCAGAAGTGAAATGAAGTTTGGATGTGATCTTCGCATTATGTGCACGGTGCTAGAGATAGAATAATGCAGAACTTCTTTTTATCTGCTTTTTTTTTCCATCGGATTAGATCTTTACGCTTCAACTGATTATGCTAAAAATCTATTTTATTGAATATTTCTAGTGTACAGAAAAAAAATCTGTAAACTTTATACAACATAAATGATAGAATTAAGACCCTAGGATAAGATGTTGGCCCTCTGATTGGAAACATAAATGATAGAATTAAGACCCTAGGATAAGATGTTGGCCCTCTGATTGGAAGGTCATTGGTTCAAATCCCAACACCACTAAGCTGCCACTGATGGACCCTTGAGCACAGCCCTTAACCCTTAATTGCTTAGCTGTATAACTGAGATAACTGTAAGCAGCTCTGGATAAGGGCGTCCGCCAAATGCCATAAATGTACACTATATAGACAAACGTATTAGGACGCCTGACCTTTTCGGCCAAATGTGGTTCTTCCCTGAACTGTTCCCACAAACTTGGAAGCACACAATACTTTTGGATGTCTCTGGAGGCAATAGAATTCAATTTACCCTTTACTTTAGCTAGGAGCCCCAAATCTGCTCCAGCATTAAAAAGGCCCGTGTGGACACAGCCAGCTTTATGAAGATACGGTCAACATGGGTTGGACAGGAAGATCTGAAGTGGCCTGCTACAGCAGAACTATATTGAACACCTATGGGATGAATTTGAACGCTGACTGGACCCTAGGCCTCATCACCCTACATTAATAACTGACCTTGTTCCTGAAAAATCTAGTGGAACATCTGCCCATGAGGGAAGATGTTATCATCAACAAATGGGGACTGAATGTGAAATGGGATGTTTGAACCTTTGTCCATATAGTGTAATTTAGGCTAACGGTCTTGTTCGAAGGTAAACCTATTTAAACAATGCAGAGCGAATAAAAAAGGTGTCTGACTGGGAGGAAGGTAATAGTTTTTGACTGCATTGATTAGGCGAGCTGGCAGCTTCCGATGTTATCCCTGAAAATGCATCAAGTGCGTAATGAGCAGCTATTAAGGCCATCGATTTGCTGATTTCAATTGATAGCTACCAGGCCAAGGCGGCACGTCAATATTTGCATAACTAATACCCTACTGCTGGCGGCCTTGACTAATGAGATCTCAATAGAGAGAGTGCGAAAAAAACGCGAAAGAGAGAAAACGCGAGGAATGCATGTGATGGCGTGAGCCTGAGCGACAAAACCATGACTGGATAAAAAGCACACACAGTCTCGCACACAGCTGAAGTAACTCATTAGCGGTCCTGATTTGGTGTGTGCAATGATATAGAAACCCCCCTCTTTAGCGTAGGGTCACATACGAGGACACAGTGGCAGCTCATGCCAGATGTCACCCGCGTCCCCAGAGAGTAAAAGCTGAGCACGGTGATACAACTGATGCACATTTTGTGTACGCGTGCTGGTGTCCACGGAGGTAAACGTCAATGTGCGAGCGCGTGCAAGCGATCCGGCGCAGGATTGCTTTCATCTACAGTTCCTTATTGTTCGAAGCAAAATGACGCTTGCGGGTTCATGACCCAAAGCAGACGTTGCAGATGAACACGCTGACTTGACACTCTGATTAGGATGGTGGAACTAAAGTAAAAATAAATCAATAACAATATTTGCACTATACGCTGCATCTGTGGTGCAGTTGCATGCAACTGGATGCACTTCATCCAACGTAAATCATCCAGTCAAGAATCGGCACTTAATTTACAAATACCTTTGACTGAAGAATCCATAAAATAATTTTTGTTAATTATTATTATTATACGTAAGTTTCATGGGTTTCTCGCATATCTACAAAAGTCTGTGGACACCTGACCAAAAACATCCCATTGCATTTTTTTTGGAAAAATATTCCACTAGATTTTGGAGCTCTATAGCAGCCCAATAAAGATCTTCCACTAAAAACCATGTAAGCCATATCTTCATGGAGCTGGCTTTGTGCACAGTCCCTCCAACTTGTCCATATAGTGTATATGCTATAGATCCAGTCAAAAGAATAGGAAAAAATAAATCAATAATGCTCATGAACACTACTTGAAAGTGTAAAATTCAATTGTATTTATTTATTAGATCAATATAGCTTTCTATTTATGACCCTGCCATATTTGGGCCAAGTTAACATTATATAAATATTAAAATTACTGAGTTTTGGATTAAACCTGTTTAATTCAGGTCAATAGGCAAATATGCGAATAGCAGGAAGCGTTCGATAATAATAATAAAAAAAACCCTCTCTAATAGTTTCACAGACCTGATGGAGATGAATGTAGTCTTTAAAGATTTGAAGACTTTGTGACCTCTGCTACTTTTTTAATGGAAAAAGAAAAAAACACCACCCCACATACGAGTTTGCCCAATTTAAATAATAATAATTAAATATTATATATAATATTTATAATATATAATAGATTGTCAATAAAATTACAACTTTTTGACAATTTTTTTATTTGTATTTTTTTTTATAAACAATTGCCTTCTATTTGATTCTGGAGTCTGTAACATAACGCATCAGCTCAACATCACTTTAATAGACCGAGCTTTATTGTCTGACACTTTTTATCACATGGAAGAAGGGAATGAGTAGAAATGTTTATTGGACATGAAACTGAAATTTAAAAATAAAATTAAAAATGATTACGGCACTGGGGCCAAACTGGTGCGTGCTGCATATTGCTGAGTTATAATACATGTTGGATATAAAATACTTTACACAAAAAACTTTACAACATAAACCCTAGAAGATTTCAGTGGATGGGCCAACTACTAAAATAAAAATGCATAAGTGTTGGCATTTGAGTGGAACAGGTATATGTGCACTCCTCAATAATGTAAAAAAAAAAAAAAAAAAAAATATATTCCTTTTTTTTTTTTTTTACATTATTGAGGAGTGCACATATACCTGTTCCACTCAAATGCCAACACTTATGCAACACTTATGCATTTTTATATAAAATAATGTCAGAAATTATGCAAGTGAAACATTGTTGGATTTTTTTAATACACTTTTTTCAATAAGTAAGAGTCCATATGTCTGGTGTGCCAGAGGTGGCACTGAAAATGAAGGTTTTGTCTACGAGAGAGACACGGCTAATAAGGTCCAGCTGTGTAAGTACAGGCTGAGTGTCCATAGATGGCCTCGCGTACCTGCAGTGTTTCACAGCACAGCGGTCCTGATTCGTACTGTCGTTTGCATGTGTGTGTGTATGTGTGTGTGTGTAAATCCTCCTAAGATCCCTTAATAGCCTTGCGACTTGCTTCTCGCTCTTTAAGTGGGCGTACGTCCAGAAAAGACCTTTTTACCTTCCTCTTGCTCTTGTAATGCAATACATTAACAATATTAACTGATATTCGGTAACAAAGCAACTGCAATAACAGCAGATCGACCGAACCTCCAGACTCGCGCACGTACATTCGGACCAATAGATTTGCTAGTTAAACTAATATAGTGCTTCTGCGCAAGTGGACTGGATGTTACTGACCTGCTCGGTCACATGTCATATAAAAGATGCATTAAAGCTCCTTAACAAAATAAATGAAAAAGAAAAAAAAAAAAAAAAAGAGGGGATGACTGAAAGGAAAAGGAAAGCCAGCGATTACAGGAATGAGGAGGGAAAAAGTGCACAGCTCTCAGGTTTTCTGCTCGGTAGCTGTTTCATAAATAACTGTGCAATTAGAGAAACACCACAGCAACTAATTACTTAATTGGAGTAAGCTTTTAAAATAAAAATGAGGTCATCGGGGTGCAGGGAAACAGACGCACACGGTCGGTGCTCCTGATTTATTTGTACATAAACAGAATAAAACCTAAACAAACGTAACAAGAATAATTTCTTTTTTTTTTTTTTTTTTGGCTTTTTTTATGATCTGAGGGCCAAAACTATATGCCTGAAAAGTTTATTAAGACCATAATCAAAACAAAGACACATCATGAACCCATACAATGTTTGTATGTATACAGTTCAGAGCTGTGTAAGTCTACATAGCAAAAAAAATTAAAATATGTAGAAGACACTTGTAATTAACACTGATTTTATCAAAACACTGTGGAATATGTGAATAGACTCCAAAAAGACAAGTTTGGGTTCATTGTTAACTCAAAGGTTCAAACGGATGCCTTCGGCTTGGTCTAAACCCGACACTGCGGTTACTCCAAAAAAAGGTGAAAAGTGCAATAGCTATGGCCACTCGCTGAGTGACATTCAACATGTGCACAACTTGGTTCCCCGCTGACTGACCCTTCACCCCCATGTGCCCCAAATGTGATACCCAATCACAGAGGCTGCCCACCTTCCCAAGTGTGTGTGTGCACTTTTAGGACCACCGGCCACTTCTTGATGAGGTGAGAATGAGCCCACCACCCACACACGCCTCATAACCGTGAGCCCTATGGAACTCCTTTCGTTCCCAGGCCATAAATACAAAAAGTCTCTCCGGTGGCCTTGCGCACATTCTCACATAGGCGTTTATGCTAGCGCTGCAGCCCCCCGAGCACAATTTCTGTCGGATGGTGAAACTTCAGTTAGTAACCCGAGGCGTGTGCGATATAACGTGTTTTGTGTGTGTAGAAAACAGAGACTTTGTGCCTACAGTACACTAATAATAGCATAAATGACAAATAAGAGCAAAGAACGCTGTGGAAAAATGTCTTTTTTGCTTAGCCTTTTAATCGTTCGTTCAAAACATTTACAAAAAATACGCTGCTCTCGTGGATATCAGACGATTATAAACACAACACACACATTTGTTCAGCACAAAGCTAAATGAGTTAATATGTGCGCGGCACAAATATTTTTTTTTTCTCAATTGTTCAATGCTTTTGCATTTTTCTTACAGGCATTTTGCTGCATATCACAGCTATATTCCTGTCATATCCATTGGTTAAGAGAAAATATTTGATATCTACGTGTGTTAAAAAAAAAAAATTAAAGTCCTGTTCCTCGTCACCCAGGTAAAAAAAAAAAAAAAAAAAAAAAAATGTTGTATCAGTGAGAATATTATTCAAACATGAATTAGAGGTGTGGCAATAATTTTGCCACACATATATTTAAGTGTTTTGTTGTGTTTGATATCTATGAGAGTATTTTTGTGAATTTAAACCTGTCTTCTTTGCTCATATTTACCAAGGGTGCCAATATTAGTAAATGACAGTGCTGTTATTTTGGGGGATTCACCTGTAACTGCATGGTGAATACACTGCGCTGTGAGGATCAAAACACCGTTACACTTTTTCCTCAGTGCCCAACCTGCCCAGTACTGTGACTCTAATTACAGTTCCAACTCTTATCACAGTAGGTTGCCAGGTGTAACCGAAAAATGCTGGGTTATCCTAAAAAAAAAAGTTAGCCTTAGTTGGATGAACACTTCTTATGTGAGTCAGAAAAACTTGAATGTTACTGTATTATTGTAATAATAAAAAACTAGAAGCGCAGATGTCCGAGACAAAGTTTTTTCTCAGTGATTCAACACGTGTCAATGTAATTCTAGTAATACCCTTGACTTAGGCATGTGAATCTCCGAAATGGCCCCCGCTGAATTTGCATCTCGAAGCATAGCCAACAATACGCTACATTAAAGAGGCATACGAAACGGCTACCAATGCGATTCCCTCTTATGAAGCAGTGTGATACGATTTAGATTCGTTCAACACAATGCGATTCAGCGCAAAAAATCTGATGCTCTGCAATTCAATATGGTACAAATAGTTCTACCTCAATAAAATAATCCCAATCTGGATTACGGCTCGGCTGTCAATCATGCGATCAGTTTGTCTACTAGTAACCCATCATCTGACCTTCATAGATCCCAAGACAAACTACTAAACGCAAAGTAGCACACTTTGGCCCCTCCCGCTTAAGGTCACACATGCCACGTGTCGCTCTCCTTTTCACTTAAATCAAACACTAGAAGAATGTGTGTGTTGTGGACGGTACCCAGCACGTCCTTTTAAAAGAAGGTAGGACGGAGGTTTAACTTTAAATTTGTGGTGATGAAAAATAAATAAAAAGGTAATTGCTTGGCTTATCACTGTGATGGGGAACAAATTGGGGGGAGAAGACGAGCGCCGTGTGGATTTGGTCGCAGCACAATGTGCTTGTTTTTTACCCCAACACCCCCCCTTTACTGGGTTCAGCAAGCCAGGAGCAGGAAAAGGTCCCCGCGTGATAATTAAATCTTCCCGCACTGATTTTCCGCCAAATTTATTTCCCCTGGGTCCCCAACTCTGATTCAGTGCTTACAGCCCAGGCATAACTAATCGCTTGAGTGTGTGTGTGGGGGGGTGGGGAGGGTTGGTGGACAGGCACAGGGGACGCAGTAATTCCGAGTTACAAAGGGACGAAATGTGGCGGCCTTGCAAGGACAAAACTAGCCATGTAAATCATAAAATATGGATTTTAACACTAATTAGTGTAAACGATTTCGAGAGTGAAAATTAGCCGATTTTATCACCATGAATCAGGACGTGTCCCGATGTTGCCTGAGGCTTATGATCATCTACAAAACAAATCATTACCCTGATGACGCTCATGATTTTCAAACCGATTTCACCTCTTTTGCTTGCGAGGTTCACACGATGATGCCGATTGCATATATATTTCTTCGGCACAGACGGCATCACTTAAGTAGTTTCTGGAAATGTTCAAACTAAAACGCCGCAGAAGCCTATGAGGACTGTCTAGTCGTTTGGTTCATAAGTCAGAGCGACGTATGACCTGTCGAGGCCTTTGAATGAGAACGGCCTACATGATGACACAATAAAAGCCTGGAAATAAACCTACGGATGAGTGTCGTCAGTGAACTGCAGACTAATGGCTAATGACGCAGCTGCCGGAACGAAATGGGAAATCAATACGAGCACATTTCTTTTAAATAAAACATCATTGGGTATGGTTTCCTTTCCTATTTCAACGTGACAATGACCAAATACGTCGACACGGATGACTGGTAGAGCGTGGGGCCATTCACTGTAGGCAGTTATAGACTTGTGTGTGTGTGTGTCATTTAATCGCACTGTAGTGCAGTCAGAGCCGGACAGGGATCGGTGCTGAATAATCTGTAAACAAATCCAGCCTTCGGTTTAATCGGATCATTTGTGACGACGCAACTTTTTGCCCCTCAGTGACGAGGCGGACGAAGAAAAGTGACGTTTACCAGGTGCTGCATTTCGCCGCTTGTCCTTCACATGGCGCTGGGAGTCGCGGTAATTAAATCGCTGAAAGCTAAGCGAGGCCCTTTGCACCCCGGGCTTTAGTCGCGGGGTCACCCGCCTGTAGATTCCAATTTGTGCCCCATTTGTATTCATGACGGGAGCGTGCTAAATATTTAACAGCAGTCCACTTGGCGTTGGCTTTTGCGTCGTCGGGCTTGGAGGTCAAATGATTAGATTTTCCGTGCAGATTAACGTGGGCATCAATGTCCACTGCCGTCTGCCCACCCACATACCATGCCTTGCTTTCATCTGTGCTTCTTCTTTAAATGATACTGACCCAAAACATGCATGATTCATATTAATAATAATCGTTTTTCTTTGCTATTATGTTGGTTGTTCTATATAAAAAAGGTTTGATTTACCAGCTTCCAGTTAAAATCAATACGAACATATTCATTTAACAAATAAACTGTTCATTGTTATACCCCACAAATGAATGAGAATGCAAGCAAAGCTAGCACCAGCGTTTCTAATTAAAGCTACGGGGGGGAATTCGATTCCATTCGTGACTATATATCTTCCCCCATCTGAATATATCTTTTTCTCTTTTTCTCTCCGATTCAGTTTAGACCTTTTCCTCGACAGGAAGAGCCTCGTGATCGACAACAGAGCTTGTTAGAGAGAGATGGGGTGTTAATAGGTACAGGGGGTGGGAGAAGAGACTGTGCGCCTCTGCTTGCTAGCGTGTGTGTGTGTGTGTTGAAGGTTGAGGGGCAAATCCCTCGTGAATATTTTAATGACCAGATAATTCTGGAACACAGGCACACAGAGACAGTTACACACCGGCGCCTGTGACCCGGCCGACACACAGCGTAATTAAGAAACAGTTTTCCCCTTTTGCAAGGCAAAAGAGCAGGCCACAGTGTATCTGGCTCTAATGATATGGGTTAAAAGCTATTATACGCCTCATTAAAATATATGATCTCGCGATTAAGACCGTGATGGGGACAGGCTCATGTCTTATTCCAACTCTTGACAACATTCAGCACTGGGCCGCAAACAAGGCCACATGTAGTAGATACAAGGAAGGATGATTACTACACTAAGGCAAGCAGGCAGGCAGGCAGGCACGCACGCGCACACACACACACACACACACTGTATATATTAAGGGTGGTAAAATTCACCGATTTAAAAAAGTGTGCATCACTTTTTTCACCACAAGTTGGCATTTGTATCACAATGCATAGTTTTTTTAACATATTTGCATGAGTAAAATTTTTTTTTTTTTTTTTTATATACATACATTTTTATTATTTACAAAGTGACCAATAATTTCTGGCGAATATTTAAAATGTAGATTGATTTCTCTTCGCTAAACTGTTTCTAGAGCGCGTTCTCTCGGCACCGCTGCTGCTACGTGAATATGATGTATCGCAACACTACGGAGACCGAGGCGTGTCCTGAGAGTCACACAGAATACAGATTAACATGGCAGAGGTAGAGCTGTAACTTCCTGGAGACAGAACAGGAAAAGTCCGGTCTGCACTATAAAGGCCTGTTTGTGAAAGGGCAATAAGTAAGTTGATGATTTGCTGTCTGTCTGAACCAAAGACATGAAAGCGAACTATTTGTCCCATATTGAATCGCAAAGCATATATATATATAGGTTGTCCCATAATTTGTGTGTGTGAGAGGCATGGGTGTTTAAGGTTTGACACTAATTTCCATTCTGACTACATGATCAAGAGATATTTAACTCTATCTGATCTGCAAATATGATAAAGTGAATCATTTTAAACAGAATATATTGTAGATGGGTGATTTGGCAAAGTGCAAAACTAGAGCTTGTAAACACGAATAGTGCTATAATCGTAAAAACCGCCCTGTGCTCGCAGATGGCTTTTATTTACAGCAGATAGCAGTGAGAGAATCATAATTCTGGTAGAAGAGGACACGCTCTTTTGAGTTGTATCACTGTTGAGGAGTCAGAGTCCGCCCCCAACCCCCCACCCCCCTTGATACGGTCAACTCTGGCTTGCTCATTAGCAGTAAAAAAAAATCTCCATCTTTAACTACATCTGTTCCTCAAATTGCTGTACTGTGTAAAAAAAGAAATAATTGTAAAAATGAAAGCTACAACAGCTTCGAATTTACCCGCATTCCTGCACAGGCTGGCTCGCTGCGCCCCAAACCGTCAGCTTCGAAATAAAATTTGCCAACAATTTATTGATAAAAACCTAGAGAGAAGAACAAACAAGCACTCAGCACTGCTTCTATGTTTTGTGGGTTTGATTTTCGAGCACAGCGTGCCCTTCGACATCGAGGCTAAAATCCCTTTCAAGCTCCAATAGAAAGTAGTTATGTTTAAACGACGAGCAGGAGGTGAAGTATTGATCTTCGCTAGGAGAAGTGGCCTCCTTGTTGAGGAAAGGTCAAAGCACGAAGCTTTATCTAATAGCGCAAAACATTTTCACACTCGCAAGAATCAAACGCGTCTTCTTTCCCTTTTTTATTTATTTATTTTTTTGTTTTTTCGATCCGCGTCCGTCCGACAGAAGTGTTCTCAGAGGAGTGGGAGGCGCGCTTTCCTCTCATTTTGTTCATTTCCACAGCTTGGCTGCAACTTTCTTGTTGTGTTGAACTCTCCCAGCCCCTGAGGGATGAGTGGGTAGACCCTGTTGGACCGGAAGAACATAATGGCCGCGTTGGTCGAACAGTTTTGAAACTTCCAGGTCGTTGGAAGTGGAGGCTGCGTGTCGCTTTGATGAGTCTCTATTTCAGTCCTTGATAAAGGTGAGAGAATGGGTGAGCCTTCCAGCGCTAACAAGGATGAATGTGTTGTTCTTAAAAAAAAAAAAAATAATAAAAAAAAAAGAAGAAATAATACATTTAAAAAAAAAAAAAAAAAAAAGAAATGAAAGAGCACTGAGCAGAGGAGTAGGGAGGAAGTCGAATCAGTCGAAAAGACGATTACAGCCTGAACTTTGCTTAAGAAACCTGCATGACTGGGAACCTTGTGCTGTAGCCTGCGGCGAAACACTTATTTAACAGTTCGGTAACGTTTCGACTAATAACGAGGAGGAGAGAAACGGAGGGCTCGCGCTGGCATGGTGTTCGTTTCATCTAATGGAAACATCATTCCAATTTGATAAACACTCATTACAAATAATACGGACAAGCCATAATATCACAAACCTGCTCTGATTATGGTAATACATTCTGATGTTATTCAGGAAGTAAGAACAATGTGCAGGGCCTTGATTAGCGTATTCAGCAGGGATCCAGATGAATAGATTTATCACTTTGGACTTAGCAGTCGATACTACCGTGTGACAGGTGCGGTGGACATAAGTTTTCGAAAAGCAGTCAAACTGTAAAAAAAAAAAAAAAAAAAAAAAAAGACTTTGTGGCAAAAATTCCTGAAAACAGGACTGCGATACGATATTTAGATGGAGCAAATAGTGTAACGATTCGATTCGGATTCACCGTTTGTATTTTATAGCACAAGCAGACCTAACTCTAACAAGCTAATAAAAGTCTATCTGAAAATGCTAATATTCGTATATAAATAATATGAGCTAATTCCTTCCAGTTGAGGTTACAAATGATGCTAGTCTGAATGAAGATTTATTCTACTGTACATGTCAATCGAGGCACCCGTCCCTCTATTTTTTTCATTGAGCAGAAAGAATATGGTATTGCTGTTGTTGATGGAGCACCACTACTCACCTAAGGGAATATGTAAGGTCATGTGAGCAGTATTGCACACTTCATCATCCCAGCAGAACCATTCCTTTAATAATAATGATTGGAACATCACATGAAACCAGTTGTTATAAAACTGCAGAAGTAGAAGTGACCTTCTACATCTATTTCGCTGCTTTTACCTACGATGATTTGATCATTTATTTATTCGGCTACGTATCTCCATAGAGACAAGGAAGGCCGTCGCCGTTCGCATTTGATTCAAGATTTCACTTAACGTCCATGCAATAATGAAGGAAAGTCACACACACACACAAAATTTTTTTTAAACTAAACCGGTTTTTACCCATGGCTTTGGTGTACAAGGACCAAAAAGGTTTTTTTTTTAAATAGTGTTTAATATATTGAAATCAATGGTGGACAACAATGAAGTCAATGTAATCCGTTACTGTTGCTTTAGCAGCTTTTTTCACGTATCTTTACATTACCGTTTGGGGAGACTTATACTTTAACTTCACTACATTACAAAGTCAAATATCGTACTTTTTACTACATGTTGCAAAATCAGTCTTTCCTTTTTATTTATTACTGTATAAAAACTAGTCAAACACGCAGCAACTGGCGCTCTGTTTTAAACTTGTTTTGATTGGCGATTGATGGTATCTACTTTTTACCAACATACAGTTCAGCATCAGTTCAACAGCAAACAGAACAATTTGAGAGCAACATGATGGAAGTTACCTAACTAAATGGGTGATTTATTATTATTTTTCTTTACTAAGTTGGGCTTGGGCTCATGTTAATTTTAATAGATATCAATCAGTGTTTGACTCATTAATATCATTCTATTAATAGATCGGTGTGCTGAGTCTTTTCACATAAACTGAGGTGATTAAGCAAAGAGTCTTGTAACAAAAATTATAATAGGAACATTATAGCCATAATAAATCACAAAGTACTTTGGATACTTGGGAACATATGAAGGCAAAACACTTTTGTACTTTTACTCAAGTTTAAAGGGACACTTTTACTGGAGTGATATTCTACAGAGTGTATCTCTACCTTAACTCAAGTGAAAGGTTTGTGTACTTCGTCCACCACTGATTGGAACACAAAATCCAGCCCCTGCATCTCTAAAGCATGGTGGTGGTTGTATAATGGTGTGTGGCAGCCTTTCTTTCTAGGAGCAATACCATGGGATCATAACACACTTTTCTGAGCTCACAGATGACCATGAAGGGCTGCTGTTGCTGTGACATGTAAAGGAGAGTGTATGCCATACTTCATGCCAAGAGAACAAGAACATATTTGCTCTCTTGACCCTGGGACTACGATAGCTGTGGTACCTTCACAATTCCAAGTATGCAGCATTTGGCCAAATACAACTAATCTCCAAGAAGTTGGCAAAAGGAAATTTGAGCCTGTGTTCAACAAATACATGTGTGTGAAAAGAAAATCCTGAAGAGAGAAGAGATTTTTGACAATACCTGAAGTGTATACAAATATAGAAGTTACTGGTTAAAATGCACGAGTGTTACGATCTCTCTAAGCGTAGAAAAGTGTTCAGTGTTGTGATATTTGGGAAAATGTGACGCCAGTCTGCTTCCTGGTTGCCTCGGGGAGTTTGCCACACTTGCTCATTAGGGAACACGTTTAGGTTTTCTGTAAAGCTGTTTTTGTGATGTCTATTTTAAAAAAGTGCGACACATATCATATAAAAACTGCAAATAAAAAACTCCTGGAATTTTTGCAACCAAACCATTCTGCCGGCTGGCATGGATTACCAAAAGTATCTAAAGGGCATTCACCGATGGTGCAGTTATATGCATGCATAAAATGACACGCAGCTAGATGCATTGTCTTGCCTGCAGCAGCTATTCGAAAGCCTTCTCTAGACCGGGTCACATGGAAATTTGGCAGAAGGCCTTCAGCGCTTTTGGTGCGATGTTGCTTGGTCAGGGATTTTCACAAAAGACACCACATGATTACTGGGCTTTGGGCTGGATATAAAAGGGATGGGTTACATCTAATACAGTATCAGATCACCGTTTGGAACCACCAGCATTAACCACCATGGCCAGGGTAAGCACTGTATCATGAACCCGGATTGTCAAATGTATGCTTTTGATGGTTTTGAAACATGTTTCATTTCTTTAATATGGTTGCAACAAACAGGTCATCTTCTACGAGGACAAGAATTTCATGGGCCGCTCCTATGAGTGCAGCAGTGATAGTCCTGACATGTCCTCCTACCTGAACCGCTGCCACTCTTGCAAGGTGGAGAGCGGATGTTGGATGGTGTACGATCGCCCCAACTACATGGGAAACCAGTATTTTATCAGAAGGGGCGAGTACCCCGACTACATGAGCATGTGGGGCTGGGGCAACAACTGCATCAGGTCCTGCCGCATGATCCCCATGGTATGCGAATAACAATGCTACAAAAATGTTAGCGACGCATGTATATCGCTTTTTGTTTTTAAATTATCTTTCTCAAAAACAGTACAGGGGCGCCTACAGAATGAGAATGTATGAGAGGGAGAACTTCATGGGTCAGATGGTGGAGATAAGCGACGACTGCGACTCCATCACGGATCGCTACCACTGGTCCGGCGGATGCCACTCGTGCCACGTGATGGACGGCCACTGGCTCATGTACGAGCATCCTCACTACAGAGGCAAGATGTGGTACTTCAGGCCCGGAGAGTACCGCAGCTTCAGGGACTATGGCAACATGAATTCCATGAGCATCAGGCGCATCATGGATTCCTGGTATTAGACCAAAAAAAGAATCCTGGCGTGATGGTTTACATCATGTGAAAGTCACAGGATAAAAAAAATTATATAAATATGAAATTAAAACAAAGGTCACAGAAACAAATCAATAAACAAATAAATAAGCAAGCAGTTTATCTTCTGTTGTGTGTCAAAGTCCGGTACAACAGTCTGAAGAACATTAATCTAAAAACCTCTCTCTATACTCATGCAAAAGCTTTACACAAATAGAAGTGATGAACAAATAGAACAGTGATGAACTTTTTAAAGACAGTTTTAGTCTTTAAAAAGGCTTGGTTTGTGGGTTTTTAATATATATATATATATATATATATATATATATATATATATATATATATATATATATATATATATTTTATTTATTTTTTTTTTAATCAAAGAGTCACTGAAAAATGTATGCGAATTTCAAAAAAGTCAAATGCCTGGTACATTAAAATCCCTGCTTTAAGTACTGAGGTAAAATTTCTGACCAATGTACACTATTGACCAAAGTTTGTGGACACCATAATATTTGTAACTGCTTTTTGGCGCATCGCGATACCAACTTGTATCCGATGCACACTTTTTTAGATTGACGCATCACATTGCTAATTGGTGTATCTTACCATCCCTAATGGCAGCATAACACACTCGGAAGAAAGTGCTATTCACCCTCTTTTTAGACGTCTTAAAAACCAGTTGATTTTGTTCATTTTAAATAGCTCGCTGAGATGACCAAGTTTGGTAAAAGTAAAATAATCCAGCATAGTCGCTCACTAGGAGCAAACCAACTACCCCGGTGTACTCGTTTCCTCTCTCATCTTAATCATTAAATATCCATTCCAGAATGCAAATAAGTGAATGTTTTCATCAAAATACTGTTTTCTTTTGTCTGCAGTTATTTAAGTAGCTCAGATCCTATAGACATTCAGTTCTACCTAACAAAGGATTCTGTGAAGTCGTACATGAATAGTGAACATTTGTTTTGAGGAAGTGTACACCATTTAAGGTTGGGTAAGGTTTAGAAATTCAGTGAATACCTTTTATACATACCTGAGTGATATTTATGCATTCAAAGCGGTGATTTTTTAATTTTTTTTTTTAAACAGAATACTTTAATTTAAAACTTCAGATTTACACACTCAGGAAGAACGTGCTATTCACCCTCTTCCACATACATGACATGATTGACAGGAGAAAAAAGTTCATCCCTTCTTCCCGGAAATCACCTCCGGTTTTGGCGTTTTTCTGAATTCGAACTTGTGAAATGCTCGTTTTGGTCCTCCTTATTACTTAAAAAGAAATAAACCCAATTTTCAGTACACTAAAGCAGTTATTCGAGCCATAGCCTTGTAACACTAGCGTTACTGGAAGCAAGAAAGCAAGTATTACATTGTTATAGAGAATTGAACGTTCCACTGCCGCGAATTAGGCTCCCGAGTTATTAGTTTCTGAGTCTCTATAAAACTCATGTTTGTGTAGGCTGTGCTGTGCTATTTTCCTCGATGTCCTACAGCAAATAAGTAATATAATGGATGAAGAGAAAAGCCGGCGCTCGATACGTCCCATGGTAATTCACAATAGCAAAAAGAAAAAAAACAAAACAAGGCACGGTAAAGAGGGATGATTAATTCATTTCTTGGCAAAAGGTCAAACTACAGGTCTTTTTCCCCCCGTATACAGATACAGATAAACAGGATATAGGGAGCTTAGCAGACATGAATTCATTTAAGCTCAGAATAAACAACACGCTGAACATCGATATCTGACTACTAAGCGCAACACTTAGACCCCTACTAGATCCGATCAGAGATCTGATTAAAACCTCATAGAGATGAGTTCGAGTTTTCAATCCTAGACACACATAAGCCTTGCACTTCGACCTCGGGATTATCACCAAGGCCCTACCACCCATACCCACGCATCCTCACGCACACCATACATATTCAGGAACATGCACGTTAGCAAATACGGATGTGGATGAAAATCAGGCCATCACAGATTTCATTTTCTCATTCAGCGATGCCCTACATCACATCCAGGACATAATTTCATTATGGAATCTGAAGGCTTTTATTGCACCCATCACATTTTGGTGGCTTCCCTGCAAATTGCACCTGACTTCATTTCAATGTGTGTGTAGAGACGACGAGGAAAAAGAGACGGGGGAATATTTACTGTCTGCACGACCCAGCACTTTTTGCCTAATGAAATCCATTTTTTTTTTTCTATTTTACACGTGTATTTCTGATGCGTTTGGGGACGGAGCAGATCCGGGCTGATCGCTAAATATTTATCTTTCCACCATAAACTACCACAACTATCTTTATGTCTATTGGACTAACCCATGTCCTTTTTACAAGATCCATTAACCCCTGAGACTGCAGGTCTTATTTCATATTCCAATACTAATACTTGCGGTGTGAGAAACATTCGGTCGCCTGGTTTGCTGTCTACAGTAAATCCTTCATTTAGTAAAAACCTATGTGAATTGAACAATATAACACTGTGTGGTCTGTTTTAACAGGGAACTCCACAATGACACTTGTGTGGATCAAAGTGACTGGTTTAAAAGTAGGGATGTAAAGGGGTGGAAAATTTCCAGAAACTTTCAATGGAAACTCTTCGAGGGAATTTGGGAAACATTCCAAGTTGTAAACTTACCAGAAATTGATGGGAATTTACAAGAATTAATTAGACATTTTGGGAAATTTATATAAACTGCATCATTCATATGTATCATTTTGTTTGGTCATAAGCTGACATGCTTGCAAATTAATACAGATTTACAAAAAAAATGTCATTTTTGACTTTGATTTTATTGTTAGTATAATTTTGTTGCACAACAGCTAACGCACAGCACAAGGAGGTTTTAAACATTACATTTCTGTAATAGTTGTGTGGACCAAAGAGACTAGTTTAAGAGTGAGGTTGAGAAGGGGCAGAGAATTTCCTGTATATTTCCATAAACTTTGCATTAAAACCTCATATGGGAAATGTTTTGGAAATATTCCAAGCTGTAATTCTTTTTTTCGGAAACCGGGAATATATATTCTTTTTTTTTATGTCATAACTTGACAGATGCAAACTAACACTGATTTACAAAAATGACATTTTGACCTCATTGACTAATTGTTAGTATAGTTTTGTTGCACAATAAACACAGGGAACTTTTAAACATAGATGTATGTAATATTTATGCGATTTACGTGAACACTCACCAAGATGGAAAGTTTTTTGACATTATTTTATGTGCAGGATTCAAGAAATGATGTGTGTTATGTCATGAAGGAATGCACAGTGCATGTAGGGGGTGTGGCCCTGAGTAGCCCTGCAGTAAGTGTGCATGTAAGTGATGAATGTGCAGGGTAGAAATTCAACTTAAACTGCATTAAATCTGGTTGTTTTAATATAGATTATCCTGCAAGATTAATTTTTTTTTAACTACATTCAAGTTCCCTTGTATTGGCTAACCTGCAATTTTGTACATTTCCAGTTTATCCCCATTAATTCCTGTTAATTCCCATATATTCCTGTCAATTTTCATGGAAAGATTCCAGTCTCGAAAAATTCCTGGAATTTCGCAACCCTATTCAAGAGCATCTTTAATGTGAACTTTCGTGCAAAAAAAAAAAAAAATTTGACTTGAAAGAAAGTTTATCAAATGTCATAATCGGGCTGAAGTTCTATGCACATATTCTAGATATTTGTTTCTATATATATAAAAAAAGAGAAAATAAAAGCTGTGCATTAATGAGATACCTTTGCATTTATTCAGCTTTTTTTTTGTGTTTTTTTTTTATTTATTTTTTTTAACCAACGATTTCCAATTGTTTTGTGTAATTTGAAACCCAACAGCAAATGCATCACCGTGGCTCTGATTCAGATCGGTGTGAATGCGCACGTTGACTCACCTTCCGCTTTGATCTTCCTTTCCTCCTCATCTTTCTTTTCCTTTGCTTTCAATGCCTCGTCTGTGCTGGCTGTAAAAGGGAGCGAGCAAAGGGAAGAAAAAAAAAACACGAGTCATGTATGAACAGGCATAACAGCGACACTTTACACTTCCGTACAATATTCAATCGACAATGTGGGATAATTACCCAGGACTAACTGGAGACACATTTAAGTTATCAAATATTTGCCTACTAAAGTGCTCTTCAATGTCATTTTAAGTGGTGTATGCATATCCTTCCAAGCACCTCTTCATTTCTTTTCCAGCACGCACATCAAAAGCTTTTTTCTTTTTTACTTTGTCAGTGCCCTAATTAAAAGCTTAAGAGCAATCCCAACGCTGAGGATCTGCTTTTGTGTACGAATCTTTTAGCAATTCATTTAGGCTGTTGACTCTGCTTTCCTCCGAATAATAAAGATGTTAGAGGAGATTAAGAAATATAGCGGGGAGTGTGGCGGGACTATCAATACAGCCTGTAAATTAATTACGCCTCTGTTCCTGCAACATCATTTATTCCTCGAACGCCCGTGTCTCCCAAGTGCAATTCGGTTTTTATTGCTATTTTACTCACTGATGAGTGCAGCCACGCAAAAATCCAGTCCCTTATATCATTACCTTCAATGAGTTTCAACTTTTTAAATAAAGAGCGAGCGAAAGGAGGAAAACAATCGCGCGGCGCGGTTATTAACGGGATCCTGATAAGAGTTAACCACGCTTGTGTACGCTTAGTAGAAATTTAAGTGGATAACATGATTGAGGGTGATTGGATTAGGAGAAAAGGAAAAAAAAAAAAAAAGTGTATTCGGGGGTGTGCACGAGTGTCGAAGGAAGATTAAGCATGTTGTAAGCGGGAAGAAACGGGTTTGGAAGAGAGGCTACGCTGTCAAAGAAACAACGGTGTGATGCCTTTAACCCTCTAACACGTGTACAAGTGCACACACAAGTCAAAACTCATAAATACACATCATGAATATATATATATATATATAGACTGAGCTCGACTTTTGTTTTTATTCTGTTTGTTTTTTAAACTGTGTTCTCTATTTTTTTTTTTTTCCACTCTGCGCTGTGCTTGGGGCGGTAGTGCAATATCAAACTGTTTGTCCGTCTCTCGTCTCTGCTGGGCCTCTTGGGACATCTGCCCCCACAAACAAAGATGGGGTGGGGAGGGGGTGTTTGGGGCTGGAAGCACTAGTGCCTATCTTCATTGTGCTGAATACACTAGTACAAATCTGTGTTTTACCCCCATAGGTCGTTACACAGACACACACATACTTATACAATGCAGACGATCAGACATTAACACCCCAAACAACACTGCGGGATGTGGATCCGCTAGCATGTGGATTTACTTACAGTACACACTTACAAAGCTAGTCAGTTTACTAACACTAAACATCGAATGTGATATTAACCAATTAAAATTGCCTCATCAATCAAACCATGGATCATCTCGCATCTTATTTATTTCCCACATATTTATATCTTGTTATATATACAGTTTATGGACAGAAGTATTGGGACACATGACTATGGTTCTTCCTCAAACTGTTTCCACAAAGTTGAAGGTGAAAAGTTTGAATGTCTTTGGATGCAATTGAATTAGAATTTCCCCTTCACTTCAACTAGGAGACCCAAACTTGTTCCAGCATGGCAAAGCCCACCCCTTTGCACAAAGACAGCTCCAGACAGATAAGGTTTACATGAGTTGGAGAGGAAGATCTTGAGTGGCCTGCTTTAGAGCTATGACCTTAACCCTAGTGAACACCTTTGGAATAAATAAGAACGCTGAATGCAGCCCAGGCCTCCACACCCTACTTCGGTACCTGACTCACCCTTGTGGCTGAAGGCGCACAAATCTCCACAAGAAAACTGCGAAATCTAGTGAAACATCGTCCTGCAGGAGTGGCGCTTTTTATACCAGCAAATGTGGACTTAATGTGGGATGGAATGTTCAACAAGCGAATCTTATGGTCAGGTGTCCACAAACGTTTGTCCATAGAGTGTACGTAATATCTACAAACTTTAATATATATATCGACACAGGGATGTGACAAATCAGCTTCTAACTATATATTGCTATATCCTGCTATAATCTGTGCTCCGGCGTTAATCGTGCTTCTTGTACATCAGATTTGCTGTTCGACATTCCCGAACCGGTTTTACGTTACGGGAAAATTTGGTATTATTCCAGTATCGGTATCTGCCCTAACGTAATGCTATTAAACCTGAAGCTAATGTGCGCGTATGAGCGTGTGTACAGGAATGCCGGTGTAAAAGCGCTGAGAGGGATCTTTCTTTGCGTATAAGGAAGTGTATCGAAACCGATCAGATGGGAACCTTTTATCGGATTATTGCATCAGGCGACGAAAAAACAAGGATAAAGACTTTGACTACATCCGCAGTTCCTTCCGTTTTGGTCAGTGAAAGACAGATGAATGCGCCCTACACCGAAATCCGACTGACAGAGCGTGAGGGTTTAAATGCAGCCTCGGATTCCCTGGAGCCATGTAGGCATGCTTCATTTAAACTGTCCTTGTTACCGCTATGGAGGCACATGCCAGAGACTGGTACCAGTGTATATATACATGCACACATACACATACATACACACCCTTCTTTCTGGTGGGCCAATTAACCATGGCGGCTCGTTACAATCCAACATAATAACGCAAAAACATCAGGTGGAATCGGGCCGAGCTCCATTATCAGCCGAGTGATTGATGGTTACGTTTTTGAGGAACCCGCAATTTAGATTCAATAAAATCTGAAAATGCAATCTGATTTATCCGATGCAGAAGGGCTAGCGGCCCGCTCTTCACCGCCACCCCACCCAATACACCTTTTTTTTTTTTTGCCGCTTCTTATTACTCCTTTGAAAAGAAACAATTCATTGGGATAATCGGGGCGGACTGAAGGAGGTCGCCGGCCCCCCCCAGAGATGATATTAAGCAGACACGTGAGATAGGTTATTAAATTCGAGTGTGTGGCCGCCACAAAAAAAAAAAAAAGAAAAGAAAAAAAAAGCCCGCCCCGAAGCGCGTAAGGCATGCTATGCAAATCCACGCTCGTACTGTAGGGGTGGGGATGCAGACAGATCGGATTGCACCTAAGTACCTGTGAGGCGTCCTTCGCTGTTTATTGAAAGTTTATATTTACAGAGAATGCGAAATTAAAAAGTTACAGGCAGGGTAGAAAAACAACGTGATACACCAGGTGGAAAAGGGAGAAGGAGAAAAAGGAAAAAAATAAAAGATTCCAGGTGCAATAGCGAGATGGTGATTTTCTTGGCGTCGCCATGTCCTGCTGACTGCTGCTGATTTTCAGAGCGTGTAAAATCACCTGGTTAGAAGTAACTGTTCGGATTTCATTTCCGGAATTGACTTCTTTTAACCTTCAGTAGTTGATGAAAACGCCAGAATGGGATTTTATCACCTACGAACCCGTCGGCGGGATGAAATGAAACGTGTTTTGAGCGATACTGCGTCTAGATTCTAAAATTCTCTTGTGAAACTGGAGATAACAGGCGGAAAATGTCCTTGGGGCTTTTATTTGCCAAAACAGTGGCATTTTATGCATTCAAAGAATGAATAATAGGGTTGGGGGGGTGAATGGGGGGGCATTGGTTGACAAAGGTTGTGAGTTCAAATCTCAGCACCACCAAGTTGCCACTGTTGGGCCCTTCAGCAAGGCCCTTAACCCTCAAGTGCTTGTTGGTTTGATATTACAATACAATAGCGTTTTACAATAATATAATTGTAAGCCGCACTCAATATGGGCTGCCAAATGCCGTAAATGTAAATGTGTGTGTTTCATGAACCTGCCTTTTCAACAGATTAAATATTGGACAAGAATCATCATCATCTTCAATCGGCTTCTCCCATTAGGGGTCGCCACAGCGGCTCATCCGTGTCCATACCCCCCTGTCCTCTACATCTGCGTCTTTCAAACCAACTTCCTTGGCCTTCGTCTTTTCGTCCTTTCTGGCGGCTTCATCTTCAGCATTCTCCTACCCATATACCCCATGTCCCTCCTCTGCACATGTCCAAACCATCTCAATCTCGCCTCCTTCACCTTGTCTCCAAAACGTCCTACATGCGCTGTTCCTCTAATAAACTCGTTTTTAATCCTGTCCATCCTCATCAAGAACGATATAACAAAAAAAAACCCTGAATTCATATTTATGAAGGAGTGTCAAGAAAATTGACAACAGTCTAATTATTAATACAGCAACTTTCCTGTATAGAGAATATTAATTATCTTCCTGTATAAAGGTTATGAAAAACCATTAATCAGCTGAAAAAAAAAATAGTTTAGAACAACTATAATGTAAGTCTCACAGACATTCAAAAAAAAAAAAAAAACAACTATAAAGTGATAAAAAATAAAATAAAGTTACCTAATTTCGGCGAAATCGATAGTTTGGGCAAATCTTCTTTTCCTTACATATAATTCGCAAGTATTCATATAAAAAAGCATATCTTATATTAGCTTATATGAAGAGATATCGCTTGTTGTAAAAGGCCCCTGAATCCAAACGGGTCAAATCGTATGCTGAAATAGGATGAAAAGCGCATTGCGTTTTCTGCAATCATTCCTGCCATCTTATTTATACTGTCACATAAAATGAATCTCCTCAATACCCGCGAACATGTAAGTTTGAGCAAATCGAGCGGAAAACGGTCAAAGTAGACGACCTCACTCTGTACACTGTATATAATGACAGGACGAAGAGAAGAGTGTTTTATAAATGACTGGAGCAAACATTTACACATTTCCCCAGGATGCAATATTGATCAGAATAAGCTTTCTTCTAGCTGTAGGGCATTTCCACAGACTCCCACATGGAGAGAACCAAACACTAGCAGGTTGTTTTCTCTGACGTCCAGCAGGAAAAAAAAAAGCAGATAATGATTAAACAAACAAAACAAACCAAAGAAAATATAGACAAGGTGGAATCATGAAACTATAAGAAATAGGTGAGAGAGAGAGAGAGAGAGAGAGAGAGAGAGAGAGAGAGAGAGAGAGAGAAAGAGAGATCATGTGTAGTCAGCTTCAGATTTCACAAGCCGGAGAAAATGGTTTATAGTCGAGCAATTACGGCGTGTCTGAGAGAGAGACGAGAATCCTCTCCGGACGCCGAGATCTTAACTGCCTGTATCTTCATTTCATAGTGTTCTCCCTCCCAAAAAACAGAGCCCTAAACCATTACACCTCAACACACACACACACACACACACACACACACACACACACATACACTTTCGTCTTCTGCCTCAGAGTCGTACAGTCCTGCCTGAGGCCTCTCAATCAAACCAGACATCAGCCATCCTGGTCCTCTGTGATTAATTACTTAGGTCTGACTAGCAAAAAAGTATGCTTGTGTGTGTGCATGTTTGTGTTCAGGGCTAGCTGTGTGTAGCAGGGAAACCCCTGCAGCAGGTGCACACCCCTGGTGGGGCGTGAAAATATATCTCGCTTGCTTACCTCCTGCTTTTACGCCTCTAGTTCTTTCAGTCTTTGACATCTCACTACACTATTCGCTATGGAACGAGCAAGAGAAAGAGGAGGAGAAAAAGGCCTTCTAGCTGGATAAGCATGGACTGGCTAACAAATCTGCTTAGATTAGAAGCAATTAAAAGATCGCTTGCAAGTTGAGAAAATTGACTTAGCCTGAATTTGTACAAGTATGCAGAATGGTTACCAACCAATAAGGCAAATCTAAAGGTTCCTTTGATTCAGTTTCATGGTTTATCTTCCGATAGTCACTTACACAATGACTCAATTTTGACCTCAGACCCGTTAATTAAATTCATTTATATATATAAATGAATTATGAAGTTGTTTAAACATTGTTGTTCGTCAAAATGCATGAACATGATCGATATGTCACACTGTAGAATCTCAGACCCACGTTCTCTCGCTAATAAACGCTAGCAGCAAACAAAATGTAGCGTACATTTTGTTCATAACAAGCCTTGATAATAAAAACGTCATACAAACACTCCATCCATAACTCAATAAGTTTCTCTTCTTGCTGTACTAAAGTGTCCACCTGGGTCATCAGGTTCGGCGCTCCTATTGGTTCATAGGAGAAGTCACACTGCAAAAAAAGTCTTTTGACACTCCCAGAGGAAGAACGAGCGATCAAAGACTACAGATATCAACTGCAGATTATATTTAATAAAATAAAATACAAAATCGCACAGTTTAGGTTTTAGCACCTATATTTTTGGTCCTTATAATTGTTTATCTTTAATGAGCGAGACAGTGGAGACTATCGCATGTAAAATTGAGCTGGCATGAGAAAGAAACAAGAAACCTTGAGAGGAACCAGACTCAAAAGGGAAACCGTCCTCATATGGGTGCCACTGAAATGTCCATTTATTACAGGTCCATCATTGTTGAGCTTTGAAGTGATCTAGGGTTAGGGGGGTTTGGGTACTCGAACGCAAAACTGTTCGGGGTGCCAAACGTGTGATTTGATGACAGGGTGAAGTTTTCAGCTAAAAAAAACCCCCAAAATTAAAAGCGTATCATCCGTTTTCGCTCGGCTGTTTCTCAATAACGTTACTACTGTCGGATGAATGTCTTTAGTGATGACGATAGCTGACTTGTTTTGTGGACTTTTCACAATGAAACAAAATGTCATCTTTGGCTGTAATGTTAAGGGGAATAAAATTAATTCCATAAATTGTATATCAGCTTTGTTGTGGGTACAAGTAACTTAGGTTCATGTCATACTTGCGCATATTGCACACTATTGATCACTTATATGATCTGATGCGCACTAAGTACTAATAGTATGGAAGTTATGGAGCAATGTGTTTTAAAACGTCGTGTAACATCCTATAGACGCATTCCCACCAGAAAATATAAGAATTATAATGAGTAAAAACAAGATGAAAAGGTGAAGTACAAATGGGAAGAGCTTGTGTGGTTGTGTGTGTGTGTGTGTGTGTGTGTGTGTGTGTGTGTGTGTGTGTGTGTGTGTGTGTGTGTGTGTGTGTGGGAGGATTGCAGGAATATCTTGAGGGACAGACAGACTGGTGGTGAAAACGAAACAGAGAACAGTGGTTTACAGGCCATCTCTTATTCCCTCTGAAGTCCAAACAGCCTGATTAAAACTACATAACCGCAAGAAAGCGAGGGAGATGGAGGGCAGGATGGAGTGAAGGAGCGAAGGAGAACGAGTGCCTGGAGGCCAGCAGATGTTTAGTGGCTATAGATTTTGTGTGTTGATCCAGAAAGAGTGAGAGAATGAAAGGCAAACAAACAGAACGCATTTCGCACAACAGACACGTTTGCATACACTTTTAGGAAATCTAATATGCGGATTCGGAACCGCCCAAATCGCAGACGGGCCACGTCCCCTTTTTAATGTTACATTAAAACTGATTTCAAGCAATTTTTTTTTTTTGGGTGATTATTTTTTTTTATAATGCCTCCCTAACCAATGCCATTAATGTTTATATTTGGACAAAAGTTTCCACTTATTTATTTATTTTTTATCTGTTTATAGTACCATTTAATAGTGACCTAATGGCGAGAAAGTCCTGAAAAATACAAAGAAAGTCGAGAAAACTTGACACTGGAGACTCCGTCTTTTCCAAATGATCCACATAAAAAAAGAAATAATAATAATAAAAAAATCTGTTTATGTGGATAAACAATCATAGAGTCGACATCACTGCATCATGCCTGTATGAACGTGCGTAGTGTTAATAATACGGCACAAAACAAACCCTTGAATCAAAACACGTACAGTGCTACGGTTTAAACCTGGTTGTGTGTGTGTGAGTGAATTATCCATGAGTGTGTGCGTAGGTCTTTGCATTCAAATGCCACTCAAATGGAATTTGAATGTCAGGCTTGGAGGAATCGTGATAAATCAGAGCCACACCGGATGACAAACATAATATTCGCTTCTGCGCTACACGATTGGAAAAATGTCCCTTTGAATAAGGAACTCGCGTGCGCACACACACACACACACACACGTTTACTTTTACATGCACAGTAGCACAAGCCAAATTTACAGACTCAAACACACACACACACACAAAGGTAAACACGTCTATAAACACAAAGCACGGATGAGAGTGAGGTGACGGAGAGAATGAAGGCAACAATGCGATTAGGCATTAAAGGAAATTTAACCCTGGTGCTGATTGCACTAATGAGGGCAATAGGTTAAAGACATGCCAAGTGAAAACTCTTGCAATAAATACTGCCACTAGGTGGCACGGTGCGCTTCGGAGGACTAACGCAAAAACACACGTACCCACACACACACACACACACACACACACACACACTCACAACCAGAGGAGTGTTTGCTATTTCGGAGCGGCCTCGGTGCACGCAGCTCCATTAAACCCACTTCATGTACATCTTGTATGGCATAATTTGCTTCAGGGAAATTAGAGTTGAGCATGAATTTCATTTGCACGACGACAGAAATGAGCGCGAGTCAGACGCTGAGCCGAGAGCAATTAGCACGCCTTCAAATGCGGATCGCGCAAATGAAAATAGGCCTTAAAAAAAATACAAAAATTACCCCCAATTTGATTGTCTATTTACTTAGAGACTGGTTTGTGCCCAAGAACTGAACAAGTAGAAGTGCTCAATAAATTACCACAAAAAAAAAGATACACTAACAACTATGTGATCTAGACTGCTTAAAAGATTAAGAAGGAAAACACACACACACACAAATGCTAATTTACCAAACACTGTCACATTGGAGCCCAAAGTAAATGAAATTCGTCAAATATTAATGGACCGAACAATCGCAAAGAGATATCATATCAATACGATGAATAATTCATAAAAAAAAAAAAAAAAAAAAAAAAAAAAAAAAAAAAACAGCCCGTCTTGCTAGATTGCTCGCTTATACATGCGCCTCGCTCTCATAAGAGGCTTTGCAGACGAGATCAGTGCTTTCGGCGTGCGCACTTTTTCATCATGCTGCCTAATACAGTCAATTACATGGTAATTAAGTCATTCTTGGCTGAACTGTTTAGGGAGAGAAAAAAAAAAACACACACTTAAAAACTAATTATGCATATAGGTAAAAAAGCTGTTTGGAATTTTTTTTTTTTTTGTTTTTGTTTTTTTAGGCCACTTTACTCGTTTACATAATTCATAATACAATCGAGCGAGTTGGACACCAGGAGTGTTTCTTAACCGAATTATATTTTTTTCTTTTTTTCCTGAAACTTCTGACCGAATTGGGATCTATTCTTCGAAACTATTTTCTGTAATAGCTGATCAGAGCGATGTTTTCCTTCGTAAAGGAAATAATTCATGACATGGCATGGCGTTGTAGGAAAAGAGTAGGATGGGGTGATAAGCGTACTTGAATTATAATCATATAAAGGTGCAATCTAGCAATACGCAAGTCTTTCCCTTTATCAGTGTACCTAAATACCTGAAAAGAATCTGAAAAATTCAACCTTTGACATTGTCCACAATGACACCTTTAAACATTCGAGTCCTTACTATTTAAAAGCGAACACGCTCGTACGACTTGCGCCTGAATAAACCCGTGATTTGCCCTGCAGCTGGAACTACCTGGATATCGGCTCCGCATCGGGTTCTGCACTGTACATCCCTAACAGCCTGCACGCGCTCTTTATAACGATGAAATATTCGCATGATGAAACTTTCGTCTCGCTCCCGTTTTTCCGCCCGCATCACTGTAACTTCCATATTTGATTTCGAAAACCGCAGCCTCGTGACGCTAATCTGAGGCGATTTCTTTAATTATCTAAGTGAATATTGGATATCCGGTTATCAAAAATAGACACAACTGGGAATTTTCGTTTTCATCCCGTCCGACATGGGCTTTGTCAGATCTATACTGTTTTATTTATGAGAGTTTGATATAAAGCTGGAAAAAACACACTCGCAGAAAAAAAAACCCTAAAATGCATGTATTTGCATTCATTCGCTCCCTCTGTCGAAGGTATATGAAGCGCCGACGACTCTAAAACTCGACTCTATGCTTCTCTGACCTGAACTTACTTGGTTGTGAAGCCTTCAAAAGGCTCCCGATGAAGAACCCAACCTATGGAACTGCTTGTATGCTTGGGTTTAAGTCCAGAGATCTGTCTGTATAGAAACACTACAAAGGAGCATGTGGGTGATCAAGTTGAAAGGGGTGTGTCAAAAAGGCCAGTGCTGTTCGACTATGCTTTCTGGAAACTTCTTCGGCTCCTAGAACTTCACTCGGTGTTAAGGGCAGCCGGTTTCGCACACACGGTCGCCGGACCTTTACCTCAGACCAGCACGTGTTTGAAGAACCGCGCTTTTCAGATGCTCGCCGAGGTCGCAAAGGGGGCCAGAAAGGAGTAGGCTACTGACTTAGGATGAACGCGAGAGCAAAGATCTTCGTGGCCACGAGTTACACGGATCAAGTCGAGCTTTGAAATGTAGAGCTTGGTGACCTTCTTATGCAGAAATACGTCCAGGAAGGAACGGACCGGTGAAATATTCACAGGCTCACCAAAAAAATAAAAACCTCAAACTGACCCTTCGCTCTTGATCTTTTCCACTGGGTCCGTTCTTTCTTGCACCCTATTCTTCCCTTTCAGAGCGGCCGCTGCCCCCCACGTCACCGCATTCTCATCTTCTTAACTCTCGTCTTTTGCTATGTTGGTCTTCTGCTCCCCTACTGCTCTCACACTGGACTAAAGGTCTGGGTGCCTTTTGAGCGATCACAACTTTGGAGGAAGCATGCGTGTGCTCTTTGGACATCTGTCAGATGTGTGTGTGTGTGTGTGGGCTCGTGGGTCAAAGTAGAACATAAATCTATAATAATTCAAACTACACATATAGCTGAAACATGTCACTATCTACATGTACATGAAAAGCTTTTTTGGCATTCGGTACCTCTGAACGAGAATTAAACACTCGAATTCACAATCTGATCATTCCTGTAATTATACATTTTGCCAATCTGCGGGACAATGAGACAAGTTCAAGTCAAGAGCTTCAGTTCACGTTCACATCAAACACCAAAATGAGAGAAAAAATACGTTTAACGACGATTACAGACAGGCTAATTTAACTATTTCATAAGCAGCAAGACATTTTCACACACAGACTTCATTCAGAATAGAGAACAGACAAACACGTTGTTGAGGAGAGAGGACAGAAGTAGACTGGTTGGAAAAGTTATATTACCACTGATGCTCACTCTGTAAAACCATGCTGAGCAGAAAAGCATCTCAGAATTAGCTCATGGCCGCTAAGAATAGGAATCGGAAGAACTGGACAAGTGAAGTTTTCAAAAACATCGACTGGTCTTTATTTTTATAAAAAAAATGTTTATCTCAAACTGCCCAATCTAGTGATGCAGACCTTTGAATTGTAGCTGGACCTTAACAATGTTAACAAAATAAAATCTCATTCTATAATGTCAGGACTGACTAAACCTAATAACTTAAGCAGAAAAGAAAAGAAATAAAGAAGGAAAGAGAGGGAGGGCAGGGAAAGAAGGAAAGGGAAGGGAAGGAAGGAATAAAGCAGACAGACAGACAGAGACAGACAGACAGACAGACAGACAGACAGACAGACAGACAGACAGACAGACAAATAGATAGATACATAGACAATGAAATGGGGTCAAAAAAATACAAGGAAATAATATTTTGTAACAGTTAAAACAGTGTTACTGTTTGTCCACATAAATAGATAGAGACAGAAGGGGGGAGAGAGAGAGAGAGAGAGAGAGAGAGAGAGAGAGAGAGAGAGAGAGAGGTGGGAGAGTGAGAGAGAGAGATTGTTCGGGTTATTGATAGATGTGTGTGGCGCTTGAGTGTGCGTTAAACGAACAAAGGGGAATAGGATCAGTTTCAGCGACGTAGGGTGGCCAAGTTAGATCCCGTTGAGAGTGTGTGTGAAGAGCACAGACTCCCGTGGCCTCAATCCCCCCCCCCAGCTCCCACCGGAGGACCCCCACGCATAAAACGCAAACGTCGGCCGATACACACAAGAATCCCCACAAAGGTGGCCACTTAGAAGTGAATACAGGGCTGCCGGGAGAGGCTGCGTCTCAAGCTGAGCTCAGCGGGACCAAGACTAACCCTTAAACATCTCGGACAAAAGGCCAGAGACACGGTGGTCTGGGATTGTGCTCAGTCAGGCGCTCCTGCTTAACTCCAGAAAAGCGTTTTGTATTATGGGAGGGGGATTTATATTTCTCTTCTTTCTTTTCTTTCTCCCTAAAATCACTTCACAGCAAACATATAAGACAGAGGCAGCAAAAGCAGCATAAAGAAGAGAGAATGAAACACTGAGGCACGGCCTTGCTTGTGTCTTCCCCCCTTTTTCTTAATGCTTATTTTCATCACTTTGCTTAAAATATTGATAATCAATTAGCACCACGTCTGTTTCGCTACAGAAACGGTGTCGCTGTCTATGACGCTGTCAGAGCCAATTCGAATCTCGGAGTTCATTCCTTTCGCCTCGGCCGGGGCTCCGCCTTTGGAGACGCGGCTGAACATAGCCCAGGGCGCAATCACCTATTCTCTTTCATTACGGGCAAAATAGGCAAGGTGAGGGAGTTTATTAGAACTTTGGAATGATCACAAAGCTTGGTGCGCCCTGTCAGATTCCCCCTACGTGTTATTCATCTGGCCTCCACCCTCCTCCTTCCTCCTCCTCCTCCTCCAACACCACCTCCAGCGGTGAATGATGGACATTATTCATGAACATCTGCGGCGCACTGAATATTGCACAACCGAAGAAGCGGCGTCATAACGGGGAAGGACCGCTTTGACTTTAAAATGAAAGCTCCGGCGGTGGAAATGGGGCCAGAAAAAGGACAAGGCCTCTCATTAGTTTGCATTAGAAGATGGCCTGATGCAAGACAAGTGGATATGAATACATACAGGTCTAATGCACGATCTGTGCTTTAAGCCGTTAAAAAAGAAATGAGAAGCTTCATACTTTCAGAATTTTATTTTTTTTTTTCAAGAACAGTGTTAATATTTGGCCAGAAAAGCACACTGCCTTCACAACAAGCACAAAAGATACAGGAATCCAAGTCTAGGTCAGTGTTTTCTTCATCTCTAGCAGGTAAAGCTCCCAGAGTGGCCCTCTACATAAAAGTGAACCCCTCCTTCGGCAAACACACACACACACACACACACACACACTTCCTGTTTGCGAGCACCACTGCAGGGGTTGTTCTTGTTTCTGAGATCGGACAGAAAAAGGCCACAAAAAAACACAGCTGAAAACAAGATAAACAAACCAACGCATTACATCTGACACATTAAAAAAAAGAGAAAAAAAGAAAAAAATCAAATGACCTTCATTAGCATCGTCATCAACTAGAACAAGAGAACAAATACTCTTAATACATAAATATTAATTATTCATATTAAGGTCTAAATGATTTTTTGTAATAATGGATCTTTGAGTCTTCGATGCCAGAAGGATTTAAGGTGCATTTAGAGCAACAGCCTCCTACGACAACGTTTAAAAAGATTGTAAATATTTGAGTCTGAATTAGGAGAATAAAGTCGAAATTCTGAGAATAAAGTCGGAATTACGAGAATAAAGTCGTAGCACTACGAGAATAAACTTGGAATTACTAAAATAAAGTCGTAGCACTATAAGAATAAAGTTGGAATTAAGAGAATAAAGGAATAAAGCCCACTCCAAAATCTAGTGGAACATCATCCCAGATGAGTGGAGTTTATTATAACAACAAACAGGATGCTCCACAAACTTCTGTCCACATACTGTATGGTAAGATTGATGTTGCATTTGGGACTCATATATTTATATTTGCACATGAACATGGGGAATAAACGTGTCAATGTTTTAGCTTTAAAGTCTGCAAAGTTTTATTAAAATGCTTAATAGCAATCTCAGGGGTTATAAACAATCATGTGACACACTGGTAATAAACTGTACAAACGGCACTAGTCATTAACGCCATTGCTAGGTTTCTAATCCCTATTTTAAAACAGCCACATGTACATAGCGTTCCACTAATCCAATTTGTTGCTTGTGAAGCCTTTTAACCAATCCATCTGGATTTTCGTCCACTTTCCTTGTTTGGCAACAAACAGGCAGGAATTGTGTGCGTGTGTATGTGTGTGTGTGTATGTGTACATAGCTTTAAAAAAAAAAAAAAAGACAGAAAGAGACGGCTTTGAACAGCGCTTCAACTGCTATATCAGCCAGCCCTTTGACAAGGCCTGAAATGGGCGTCTGGCTACAACCGCCGCTTATTGCGAATGGCAGATGAAGTTTGCCGTGGCGGTTGGAGGCAAAATGAGCTTTGACAGCTTTGTCAGAGCGTTCAAGGCATTCAGTGGCAGGCCAGAGATTCGGCGCAATCGCTTGGCTTTCATCTTCCAAATGTGGGGCTCAGGAAGTCTTCCCAGAAAAAGAAAAGAGAAGAAATAATACTTTTTTTTTTAAACCAGAAAGAAAAAAAAAAGAACTCGGACAAGAATGACAAACGATCCTCTGCCTTGTCAGGTTGGGAAGAGTTAATTTGAAAAGAAAAGGGAAGAAGGAGCGGAGTTGGCGATGGCCCGGACGCACAACTAACATGTCAGCAGACGTTAAGAGTGGTTTGGAGGAAAACTAAGCGAGAGCAACAACAGTTCTGGTTCTTCCTGCCATCCCGCTCACCATCACACTAGCTGGAGCACTCTTATAGGCACACCATGGCTGTGGATGAGAGTTATTCAATCTTTTACATAGGCTATACCTGGCAGATCTCTATAAAAAAAAATAAAAAAATTTTGCAAACAAACAAAAAATCTGATGCTTTTACAAAGAAAGAAAAAGAAGAATAAAACGATTAAAACAAAAGAATAAAACAAGCTGTTATACCACTCTGAAATTCAGTTCCAAATTTGTAACTGATTAACGAACGAGCTATTTAACTGCGTCTGCTTTTCTTGGTGGGATACAGCTGGAACGTCTGCTAAAACAAATCCACACTTTATTCAACAGCATTATCATCTTTTCTTGACCTGCCGGATTCATCGTGACGCCCCCTCCTGTATGGAGACCACTCGCTGCAGGTGAGGATGGCTCTACATGAACAGCCTAAATATCCATGAGATTTCTGTGGGGGATCAGACGTAGAAACCATGAAGATGGATTTGGACTGTAATAAATATAAGCAGTTCAGAACAATGTCTTAAGATTACAACAACAAATTTAATAATTTTAATTGTTGCATACACATTCAATAAAAAAATAAAAAATCAATAAAATTGAATTATCGATTATCTTAGAAGAACATATCAGAAGAGTAACCTCAAATAGGGACTAAATGAGGAATGGGGTGCAAAAAAACATACGAATCTCATGGTCAGCTGTCCACAAGCTTTTGTCCATATAGATTAAACCTGTATACAATTCATCTACAGATTTACTGTTGGTAGTTGGAATTACACTGGTGTGATTTTGATCCTGCTATAAACAAACAAACAGAAAAATGTTGAAAAGAGTAATACAATTAAGGGAGGTGGGGGAAGGTGGTATCTTAGAGATTAAAGCATTAAACTTTGGATCCAAAGGTTGTGAGTTCTAATCCCAGCCACCTTTGGGCACATGAACAAGGCCCCTTAAAACCCAGAGCTGCTCAGTTGTATGAACGAGATGAATGTAAGTCGCTAAAGATAAGGGGGTCTTCCGAATGCAATCAATTTTAAGGGAAATTACAAGCACTTGACCAAAAAGCGCATTGAGAAATGACCGAACTTTTCTACTGGAAGCCTGTTGTATTTATAATACGGAGGGCTTAATGAGATACCTCCAAATCCCGAGCGTTCCAAAGTCACCTTAGGAACATAGAGACTCGTTAAACCAAGGCTATTTCACCGTGCTCCTTAGAATCTTATTTAGAATGGTGAGATAGATAGATAGATAGATAGATAGATAGATAGATAGATAGATAGATAGATAGATAGATAGATAGATAGATAGATAGACAGATATTTAGACAGATATTTAGATAGATAGATAGATAGATAGATAGATAGATAGATAGATAGATAGATAGATAGATAGATAGATAGATAGATAGATAGATAGATAGATAGATAGATAGATGTTCTTACTTTACTTTTAGTTGTGTGAAATAGAAAAATGTGAAATTGTTTTGAAAAGAAGAAAAAAAAACGTACATGCATTTTTTTTTTACTTGGGGAAGCAGCAAAGCCAGAAAGGCAGAAGGGGATAAACAGTACTGTTATGGAAACCTCTCAGAGACCTGAATGAACTGGTGGTAAAGAAAAGAAAAATTCAGACTCATACAGCCATATTTCTGGAAAAGCATCTTCTTAGTTTAGATTGTACAAGCATTGTTTTCTTTTGTTTAATCCAAGCCGTTAAACAATCCAGGTTTTTTCAATTTGTAAGATCTTTAGCCGTGCCTCTCTGTTGGCCGAGGTATGAAATTAATCTTTATCCCTGTTTTGTCGCTTTGGCTCCTCATTCACAGTGCATGTTGGTAATTAGCTCTGTGGTTTGATTCCAGGTTCTTTTGCTGCCTTCGTGTGCCAACTCTCTCTCTCTCTCTCTCTCTCTCTCTCTCTCTCTCTCTCTCTCAGCGTTCCTCCTCACACCCACACAGGGCGTTCCGCGGTGCCAGCCTAAAACGACAGCACTTTAAAACACCATTACTTGGCTCTCATTGTTTTGTTCTGCACAATTAAAAAAAGAAGCCCTCTCTTCTTTTTATTAGGTGAAGCAAAGAGAGGCTCATCTCCCCTCCCTCATCTTTTGCAGCCTTTGGAAAAGCCAGGCGCAGGGCTGGCTAATTTGGGGGGACTTTTTGTTTGCGTATTAGCTTACTTTGGGCTGGGTTTCAAAGCGACGAGGAACAGCGGCTAATCCGAACGAGCTGCTAACTTGAAATACAGATCAGTCATGAGAGAAGCCAGGAGAGGATGCCCTGACACGGCCCAATTGAAGTGCTAAACTGCTTTGAAAAACAAATCATCAAAACTTAAAGGAGATTGGAAGAGGAGTAAAGATGGACGACTCGATCCTTCTGAACTTGTTGTACAATGGAGGAGTGAACTAAGGGGAAATGTAACAAGTGTCGAGAAAACTGCAATACAAACTATAGTTAATAAGAGGCAAATATGGGGTCCAGTCACGCGACCGTACAGCTGCAAAGCGAACCACAGGTTTACATCGATACCGTTCTTCTAAAACGTTTAATTTAATTACTAATAAAAATGAAGTATATAAAAATAACAGAGTAGTGATATGCTGAAGCTTAATAGAAAAACATTGAACAATTAATAGAAGGAGTCTCCAGTGTCAGTGTTTTGTTTTCTGACATGGCAAAAAAGCCAGCTTGAAGATATGCTTTACATTGGTTGGAGTGGAAGATCTAGTGGCCTGCTTCAGAGCTCTTACCTCTCATGGATTAATTAGAATGCTGACTGCACTTTAGGCCTCCCAACCTCACCTACATCAGTACATGACTTTACAAACACCCTTGTGGCTGAATGAGCACAAATCTCCACAAGGACACTCCAAAATCTAATGAAACATCTTCCTAGAAGAGTGGAGACTATTATAACAGCAAATGGGGACTAATAGTCGACTAAAAAAGGAATTTGTAGCTCAGTGATTAGGGCTCTGAGTTACTGATCGGAAGGTTGGGGGTTCAAGCCCAAGTATCGCCAGGCTGCAACTTTTGGGCCTTTAACCCTCTGTGCTCCAGGGGTGCTGTATCATGGCTCACCCACACTGTGACCACAGCTTCCCAGGATTTGCAAAGAAAGAATTTCACTGTGCTGTAAAATACAATAAAAAAAGCAATTAAATGTGGTTTAGTATGTTCAAAAACGCACATAGGAATCGTATGGTGAGGTGTCCACAAAATGTTTGTCCATATAGTGTGGCTATACAATGAAAGCACTGACAGGAACTGTTGCAGATGTTCCACAACACAAATGCAACTATAAAACCATTGAAAAGTTGCTTGGGTATTAAATAAATAAACCATTCGTTCTAGAAAACCTCAAAGAGCTTCATTAAACCCATCTTGTTGTATTCCTCAATAAACACACCTAAACTCGCATATACACAAACTGATGTTTGCCGTTTTTTTTTTTCTTTTTTTAAGCTTCAGCAAAAGCTGGTGTGAACAGAAAATTGCAAAGAGAAAGGCACCCATTCAAAGACCTTTCAGTGATAATTGACCTATGAATCATTTTTCTTGGATGGAAAACTCCCAAAGAAAAGCAATTCAGGTTCTGATTTTCACTCATGTGTATTTACATAATGTGCGCTCTCGTTCATACGTTCTTTATGTATGTGTATATGCATAAATGATTAAGTCAGCATTAATATTTTGGAGACATGTGGAACGACAGAAATGTGTTTCTGCTCAAATCTTAAACAAATCCAGTTCTTACTAACTATCGCTTCATCCTAAAGGCATAACAACAAACACTACTGCTCATTATTTACCATTCATTTCAAGTCGCCCCCCCCCAAACCAGTAAGAAGCGTTACCGGAGCGATCCCCGATGGCTTCCAGACATCTTTGTGTTCCCCATGAACCCCTAGGCCTCTCCACCCCGACAGAACCCGATGTGGGGAAGTCTCTGTAGAGCAACTAGCCCCTATCGATCCCCTTTAAAGCTGCTGAATAATAAATCCCCGCAGCCCCCAAAGAGTTCGCCAGAGCCTGGGGATGGGCTTAAACCCCACTAATTACATCAGCGCTGAAAGGAAATCATTGATCAACAGCATTATGGGAAACTAAACTGCCCCACGAAACTGGATCAAAGTCAGTGAAGTGGCTTAGTGGGCTCTCTGAGGAGATGACCCATAGGGGGATTAAAAAACCCTTGACAGATGCTGTTATAAACACATACGCATGCATGCATGCATCACAAATATGCACACACACACACACACACACACACACACACACACACACACACACACACACACACACACACACACACACACACACACACACACACACACACACACACACAATGTTCGCTGGAGTGGCCTTTTGGTCTGGAACAAACAGCAGGTCAGATGGTTTTTCTATTTGTTACTTCATCACACTGAGGCACACAGAAACACACACATTCAATACACATGTTCTATCTCATGTATATATATAGTCCGAAAAGAAAAAGCCTGAAATGATACGATACAAAGTCTTTTACAATACGCTGCATTTTCTAACAATCGTGCAGGTTAAAAGTTCAATAAAACCTTCCAAATATACAAAACACCATTCAGGGACACACAAAAGCCCCCTTCCACTGTCTGTTTTGTTTCAGATTTTGAAGCAATGCTGTAATAAATAACATCACGTCATGCATTTCTGAAAGCGCTGTGCATATCAGCAGTCCTCGTCTCTCTGCTGAGTAATTTCATGGATATTAACTTAAAAAATGGATCGCCCCGCATAAACCTTAACACGACCATCAGAACGCTTGCCAACCCTGATTTACTGTACAGCTGTACAAAACCAACACACGCAACGCCGCAGGACAGGACTGATTAAGTTCCGAGGTGACCAATGACTTCCAGTTCAAATGCGCCAGCCGTCTATTATCACAGTAACACTAGACAATAGTGGGCGTTTGTGAATCATTTATCTAGAAGAGGGCAAACAGCGTTTTACTCAGCGGCAGAGGTGGGAGGTGATGCAGAACAAATACTTCGTTACTGTATTTAAGTCGATTTTTCTGGTATCAGTACTTTACTATTTAAGATGTTGAGGTTTTCGTTGGGAATGACGAGGATGGACAGGATTAGAAAGGAGTTTATTAGAGGGACAGTGCATGTAGGACGTTTTGGAGACAAGGTGAGGGAGGCGCGATTGAGATGGTTTGGACATGTGCAGAGGAGGGACATGGGGTATCGATAAGAGAATGCTGAGGATGGAGCCACCAGGAAGTAGGAAAAGAGGAGGTTTATGGATGTGATGAAGGAAGACATGCAGGTAGTTGGTTTGAAAGAGGCAGATATAGAGGACAGGGGGGTATGGAGACTGATGATCTGCTGTGGCGACCCCTAATGGGAGAAGCCGAAAGAAGAAGAAGAAGAAGAGTACTTTACTATTTATTTTTCGATCAACTTTTCACTTTCAGAACTTTCTTACACAAATATCTGCACTTTCTAATCTTTCATTTTCAGAACTGGCTCGTTACTTTGTTTGAATCTATTTGGTGACGTGATCGATATTTTTCCTTCTAATTGCACTCCATTTTCGGCCCATCAACATTCATCAACATACCTAATGAATCGATACATTCATTAGGTAACAACATTAGAATTTTTGTATGTAATATATTAATATGATGTGAGGTTCAGTAACCAGCATGACACTAAAACAGGTAGTAGTAATGACTACTTTTTACTTAAGTACATGTCAGAGCCCAAACATCTTTACTTTAACTTGAGTAAAAAAGTGTAGTCAGAACTTCAACTTGTACCAGAGTCTTTTAAAACATGAGTATCTGTGCTTCTACTAGAGTGAAGGATGTGTGTAGTTTTGCCACCTCTGCGCTCAGCGGGCGTTGCTGGGAGGCTTCACGTGTCTCGTGTTAGACTTCTTGATTCCTGGTTAAAGTGTATTGTGTAACAGAGGTAAGCTGAGCAAACAAGGGAGAAAATGAATGAAAAAAAACCTCAGTAGCGTAAAGCAGATAAACGGCAGGTGGAAATACAGTAAACGTTTTCAGACGTTTTTAGACAAAAAATAAATTCAGAATTTTATATATATTAGAAAACCGAATAGGGCACTCGTATGAAAAAACGAAAATTTTCCAATAAGTGTTCTTTTTTTTTCCCTTAAAAATCACAACTCAAATCCCATACTTTTTCATACTGTTCCAAAATGCGTAGGAACCCTGTGCTTTACAAAGGACGAAGTGCAAGATCTTGATTGGCCTGCTATAGAGCTCTGACCTCAACCATACTGAACACCTTCGGGATGAATGCGAACGCAGGATTCTTCACACCACACTCCAAAAATCTACTGAAACAGGTTGCCAGATGAGTGGAGTCTATTTTACCCACAAATGGGAACCAAATGTGGAACGGGATGTTCAAAAAGCATAAATCTTACAGCCTGGTGTCCACATACTGTGCATAGTGTGTCATTGATGATTTGTGTAATTGTTCTCAATAGTCAACAATCCGATCACAATGAGGCTGAAACTGAAAAATGTAACACCAATTAAAGGTGATGAGAGGCATCAGGAAACTGCCCTGCATCGTTCATCTTTTTAATGTAAACCATATTCAATTCGACCTAAACAGTACATACGCATAAATCTGTGTGTACGGGGAAAGACAGAGCACCTGCTGACTGAAAAGGTGTCTAGAGAGTGGAGAACAGCCGGCCCCTGACACCTTCCATGCACATGTAATGATCTATACCTAAAGCTTGCTGGAGGGCTCGGCTCCTGAAATTCACCTGAGATTCCTTTGCCAGCAAACTGCAGTGTGAGTGTGTGCGAGAGGAAATATTTGCAAGTGGTCTGGTTTTTTTTTTTTTTTTATTTCTCCAAGAAATCTATCCTCATGGCTGAACAGGAATTCATATACAGTGCGTACAGCTTTGCTAATATCATTATGGCTCAAGCATTTGCTTGAAGCTCTGATGAATCATATTGACTTACGCAGCTTCCAAACTGTGCAATCCTGTGCCTGAAATCTACTTATCTTGGGCTTACGCTTAAAGTGACTTAAGATGGCAAATTTGTTTAACGAGAGATTACAAAAGGTCTTCGTCGGGACTGGGTGTTTCAGGGCGAGCTGCCTGTACTGCTCATGATCACAAAAAAAAGATGCTAATCTGCTATCGGTGCATCTTAAACATGAGTGATTACACCTATAATCATTTGGCTTTTAAGCCGTCTGTGGCTGGGAGATAAAGTGGGTTTTGTTTGGGGTGGGGGGAATTAAAAAAAAAAAAAAAAAAGAGCGAAAAGATTGGATGGGTTACGGATTACTCACACAATAAAAAATAAATAAATAAATACTTTTTGTCCAAGATGGTGTGTCTCTCTTTTTCTTCTCTCTCTATCCTGGGATCCGGCTAATTCTGCCTTATCGAAACTTGGTGCTGGCGGCCAAGGCCAAGTGGATATGTTTACAAGGCAAGGACAAGGCAGTAGAGAATGAGAGAGAGAGAGAGAGAAAGATGGAAGGGGGAGATATTGTGGTAATTCCTGGGTGGGTGTAATCCAGGGGGATTAGAAGTGTGCGTATAGGGGGATTAAATGTTTATCGCTAGATGCTCATCTACTGTTTGCAGAGCGAAAGGAAGAGCAAGCGGCGAGGCATTACAGCAGATTGAGCGAGACAACAACAGGAATTAAATGCTTTCTTTCTCATTAATCTGCTCCTCCATCTCCTGATTTGTGTCGGGGTTCAGTGATTGTGCTTTATTACTCGCCAATACAGATGCCAGGAACTAGGAATGAAAAGCTTGTGCTACAGAGTCAGCAGTGTCTTGATCTCCTCCATCTCTCCCTAATGACTTGAAGCAGGGAAGATTTCTGATCCAAAGGAAATTGTTTCAGATTTGTGTTTAAAAAAAATAAAAAATTTTAAGAATACAACTAAATATTTATTTAAATATTAAATGGTGTATACCATAATAATAATAATACCAATTTGCAGTTGCAGCTGTAATACACTATTTGGACAAAAGTATCGAGACACCTGACTTTTCCAGCCATATTTGGTTCCTTTTACTTCATTTACAAAACCCAAACCTGCTCACAAAGCCACCTCTATGAAGATATGGTTTACATGGCTTGGAGTAGAAGATCTTGCAGTAACGAGCTCTAAACTCAACCCTATTGAACATAACTAACACCCTTGTGGCTGAATGAACACAAATCACCATAAGCACACTATAAAATCTAGTGGAACATCTTTCCAGAAGAGAAGAGAGTAATTATAACAGCAAATGGAGACTAAATGTGGAATAGGATGTTCAAAAAGCACAGACAGATCTTAGGTGTCCACAACCTTTTGTTCATACACTTTTCATCAAAAAAAAAAAAAAAAAAAAAAAAAAAAAATTTTCATTTAAAGTAGTTTGGAGGAAAGAAAAAAAAAAAAAGAAAGAAAGAAAAAAAAAAAAAAAAAAAAAAAAAAAAAAAAAGAGATGACACACTTCCAACTTCTCTTTTTGCATACCCACACAGGTAAATAAAAAAAATCAGTCCGAAAAAAAAAATTCTCTTTTCCATTTGTGATTCCAATCTTCCAGTCTCTCACACGCTAGGTAAACTGTACCCAAAATTTCAGGTAAAGAAACGTTGAAAAACACATTAGATTCTGTATGTATCATTAATCAACTGTTAATCTGAGAGTATATTACGGAGGTACACACTATTATTGTAACTAACTATTTCCTATTTCATTATGAAAGCAACAGTAATAGAGGCCACTGTAACTGGATTGATGCCTTCAATAGGCGCAATAGTTATAATTGATAAAAAAAAAAAAAATACAAAAATGTTTTTGGGACACATCCATGAGAACAACATTTGCTACTTGCTACATGAGAACAATTGCTAATGATATTAGGATGAGTATTTATAGTATAGTATTTAAATCTGTGATTTTTAGATCACCCTTGCCAGAGCAGCCGTTAAACAAAAATAAATAAACAAACAAACAATTGACACCATCCGACCAATTAGAATGAAGAATTTCCCAGCAATGATACATGGTAGAAAGCTGGTTATTAAGGGGAAGCGATAACTTATTATCAGGAAAACATATTAAAATTTTTTTTATAGATTTTGTCAAAAGTGAAGTGTCAAAAGTATATATATTTTGTTTGTTTGTTGTTGGAATAAAAAAATAAAAAAACGGCGCATGCGTCATTACATTATCTACATGCACATATTCGTTCTCGTCCACACACACGTGCCATACAGATGGAGTATAAATAGAGTCTGTGTTTGAAGACAGATGAGGAAGGGAAGGGGAAAAAAAGAAAAAAGAATGCAATTATATGTGCTGGGGAAGAAAAAAAAAAAAAAAAAAAAAAAAACTAAACTAACATTAATTCATGCACAGCACTTTCTGCAGGAGATGAAAGAACGGTGATGTACTTTCTACTATTTATTTATCCTTAAATGAGAGAATGGGGCACATACTTCTCCTGGGCCTTGATTGCTGCTTGACTAATTAGACAGAAATATGCAGGAAAAAGGGATTAATTGTTTATTTCTCTTCACCAGTGTGTTGGACGAGTTTTTTTTTTTTTTTTGGTAAAGATGAGAAAGTGTGGGAGAGAGAGAGAGAGAGAGAGAGAGAGAGAGAGAGAGAGAGAGAGAGAGAGAGAGAGAGAGAGAGAGAGAGAGGGAGAAAGTATAAAAAAGAAAGAGAGAGATAAAATGTCAAATGTGTTTTCGGAGTGCCATCAATCTCACGGACAGGACGTTGACGTCTCTGTCATCAGCGGACCGAACCACGGCAGTGGCGGGGGTGGAGTTGTTATGTCTGAATTTGCCGGACAGATCCACTGCCAGATGACGCAGGGGCAGGCCGACTGAAGCACGTGTGAGCTTTTCAGGCGAGGTACAAGCGGTTCGCTGGAAAAATGGATAGCGTCGGCGCGCCAACCCAGAACAAGCGAGGCGTGTAAAACGCCGCCAAACGACTTGATCGCTTTCGAAAAGTGGTGACACACAGTTGCTTGAAATTGTAATTTAAACAAATCTGAAGTGCTAAATTAGCAGGTAACACGAACTGCTCCGCTGTGAAGGGGAGCCATAATGGCGCACGGTTGAGGGAACGACGCGGGTTAATGCGAAACACGTGTACAGAAAGAGGGAGAAGTATGTGAAATCCATAATAGAGGAGAAAAACTAATCGCATCCACGCCATCTGTTGTGGACCTGCAACCACATATTAGAGAGGGCAGGTGTCTAAATATTTATAAACCGTGCAGTTCATTCCTGTTGTTTCTACAGAGGAGGGGAGAAGGATTCTTCATTAATTGAATGCAAACTAACACTTGTGTTGAAAGTGATGAGTCACGAGTCGATTTAACGTGCACTTTCACACGTCGCTCTCACACACCTGCATGCAGGACTGAAGTCAGCTTGCAAGTCTACTACACTCTCCCTTGGTAAAACAGGTGCTCCATCAGCATCAATAAGACACGAAATTGTACCACAAGTGGGTTTTTCTTTTTGTTTTTTTCCTTTCCTTCTCTCTCCCCCCTTTTGAACCCTTTTCCCCACTTCAACCACTCGCTAACATGTTCCCTTGGCCGGCCTTGAATGATTATGAAAATTCACTTCACCCCATTAATCAGCGTGTCTAATAAATCCTCGAGCCTCCTCCCTGACAGAGCATCAGTCAGCGGCTGCCGGAGCACCCACGGGACGGGGTCAATCACAAACTCATCAAATGCGTCATTTCGCCTCCCCATTTAGAAAAACGGCGCCTTGTTTATGGGAAAGATATCAGGTGTTCTGGAGCGAGGGAGCGGCGCTGAAACACCAGCGCCATTAATCAGGCCCTGATTGCAGGCGACGAGCATGGCTGTTTATCCTAATTTCATTCATTTCGATCAACAAAGCGAACGCGAGCGAACGCGGCCATTAGCGGCGGCGGGATGGCACAATTATTTCCTTGTATTAAATAAAGTGATGATGAATGAGCCGGGGCAAACTAAAACAAAGAGAATTTTATTACTTCAAATTAGACCTCGAACTACCCCCCGAACCATCATCCGGATCCGTTCCCTTTCTGACTGTGGAACAGTGGCGTATGAAAGGAGGCCCGTTTGAAAAACTTCGCACAAATGACAGCTGACACAAAAAGCAAAGAGTTTGGGATCTTTATTTTTTTTTTTCTTCAAGACCAATTATCGGCTGAACTCGTAGCCGTATTTAGTATTGAAATCAGCGGGAGTGCTAGTTAGGGTTGTCGATGTCGATATGAAGGCAGATGTGCAAGGCAGGACTAGTTGGGTTTGATCATGTGAGACTTGCCATCAAAAAGCCCTAGTGGCATTTCTACGTGCCGCAACAGCATGGAACTGTACATGCCACGTCTTTGGTCATTTAATGAATAACATATTCTGTTAACACGACGAGGAGGAAGGGAGGGGTTAGAGGGGTGGAGAGATAGCATGGCTAATAAGGCTCTAAACTAATGGGGTATGAAATCGGCTGTGGCGTGTCAATAGGTCAGCGTCAATAACCTGACACCTCGCCAGTATACCTGCTCTCTATCTTGTGGATAACCGACTAAGTTTTGTATGCGCTCAAACGCTTTTAAACGTTCAATTCTACATATAGTTCCCATTTGCTTGTATAATAACCTCCACTCATCTGTTCATTCAGACACAAGGTCGATAGGTTTGAGTTCTATGTTCGAGCATATCTTCATGACTTCGTGCACAGAGGCACAAAGTCATGCTGAAACAGGTTCTCGTAGTTTAAGTGAAGAGAAAACTTCATGCTGCCGCATCCAAAGTACGATTGTGTGCCTCCAAGTTCATAGTAAGGATTTGAAGAAAAGCCACATATGGCTGAAAAAGTCAGCTGTCCCATATCCATATAAGATTTTGTTATTCTATCATTAGCTCCATGTATACAATCCAAAACTCTTTTTCCTAAATGAGTTTTTTTCCCCACTTACATAAAGGCATCCGTTATTGAAATCAGTCGGGAAGCTGGTTAAATCTGTCAAAAACAATCTGAAGTGCTGGGAGGTTGCATTATAATTGTAACAAAATGCACAAAAACGCATTAAAACTGTCATTCAAACCTTTGTTTTATAATTTCATAATCTGGATAAACTATCCCTCAATAACCAAAGATGATATATTACTGTCTTGCTCCTAATTTGATAAAATGGGGTTTAAATGGACCTCATAGAAATGTGCCAGTGGAAGAAAGGAGAAACTCTCCGACATTCCCACTCTCCGACAGTGCCAGACAGACAGCCAAAGTAACTCAATTAAGGAAAGTTTACTTACCAGTAAATGCTTAGCAAAATTTAAGGTGATTGCAAATTTGCTTTCATTCCACTTCAATGGCTCGCCTGTTTGAGGCTCATCTGCAAATAATTAGTGCATACATTTGCATCGGAATTATTTATGCCATATGCTGCGACAAAATTTCGAGCCGGCAGAGCGAATGAAAAACATTCTATCGCTGTTTCTTTTTTTCTTTCTTATGGTAATTTGTACATTTTGAGAAATCACCATGTGGTTCTAAATACCACCAGCAACAAGTAAGGAAGGAAGTAAGGAAGGAAGTAAGGAAGCAAAGAAAGAAAGAAAGAAAGAAAGAAAGAAAGAAAGAAAGAAAGAAAGAAAGAAAGAAAGAAAGAAAGAAAGAAAGAAAGAAAGAAAGAAAGAAAGAAAGAAAGAAAGAAAGAAAGAAAGAAAGAAAGAAAGAAAGAAAGAAATGATTCGGGTTGGATCAGAAGGCACTTGAAGGACCACCAGATGCTTTTTGGAATCTGCCAAAACAGAAAAAGCCAAATTTACACACTTATTTGAACTTCTCTGCCATAACAGCCAATTCCCCTGCTGCACTCAATTTTACACAACTATTTTTTTTCCCCTTGCTCAAGTTATATCGTACATCCAAACCTGTCTTCAACTTACAGATTTAAAACAGATGGATGTAATAAACTAAGAGGTTTTGGTTGGAAAAGAAAATTCGGTGTAACAGTATCCACGTACACGCATAACTGTAATTTGCTGAATTCCTAAACGTGTTTTCACCTTGCTGAGGACTTTCATTACACTGCGCACTGTGAGCAGTCTCAATGCACTACATGAAAAGAAAAGAATATACCCGACAAGATTGTTCTCCGATGCATGAACAAACAATGTTCTCAGAACACAAAACATATGAGCTCATTTAAAGGACCCCTATCTCCCATCTTGAGGGTGACTTTAAGAGCCACTATGTAGCTGTGAATGCAGCAGGATTTTAAACAATACTTCTTCATACTTGGCAATCAAGGACAACCTTTGTAACTAACTTACACCGATCCGGCATAACATTATAACCACCTGCCTAATATCGTATTGGTCCCTGTTTTACTGCCAAAACAGTCCTGACCCATTGAGCATCAACAGCATTAACTTCTTCAGCAATTTGAGCTACAGGAACTTGTCTGTTAGATCACACCACACGGGTCAGCCTTCGCATCAATGAGCCTTGGGCGCCCATGACCTGGTCGGCAGTTCACCACTGTTCCTTCCTTGGACCACTTTTGAAAATAGATACTGACCACTGCAGATCGGGGACATCCTACAAGAGCTGCAGTTTTGGAGACGCTCTGACCCAGTCGTCTAGCCGTCACAATTTGGCCCTCACTGAAATACTTACGTTTGCCCAATTTTCCTGATTCTAACACGTCAATTTTGAGGACAAAATGTTCACCTGCTACCTAACATATCCCACCCACTAACAGCTGCCATGATGCCAAAATAATCAGTGTTATTCACTTCACCAGTCATGATGTTATAATGGCAATAATTGAATGCCTGGTCGGTGTATATGATCCGTCACATCATGTTCAACAGCTTGTTTAGCATCTTTGCTTATTTGGTTCTATTGTCAAGTGCAGTTCCCACAGTTTCCAGATAAAGCTGAACAGTAGAAAGTTGGGACTGACCCTGCACAAGCACCCAAATTATTAGAACATACTTTGTGGATTATCATATCATTTTTCGGGTTAACCTTCGTGCCTAGCTAACTCACTTAATAGAGCATGAGCTTCTTAACCTCAAGGTCATGGGTTTGCCCCGACTGGGCAGCAACAGTATAAATTGGTGTTGACAACACAGGAATCTCCAACATTAATGGCCTGGAAATGTACTTCTGTATCCTGCCACAAAAGCGCAAGTCCAACTTTCCACAGAGTCGCTATGAGTTAGCATTGATTTGAAGACACCCAACATGGACATGTTCAAATCTTTAGTCTTAGTTAGCCAGGATCTGCAACAAATTTTATAATCGGAAGACCTCAAACTTACTTGTTTTGAGTAAAGTCCACTATGGATCACTGATAAAGCAGTACTGGCGAAATTAGTGTTTAGAAGAGCACTTGGATATAATAGATATATTTGTTTCCTTTAGATAAATCACTTGTGGTTTGATTAATACTGCTGTGGTTTGATTAATCAGTTTTAGTTTCCAAACCTTGCTGGTTATATTTGGACATCATCAAGATTAAGGATCTACAGCCTTTAAATGACATTACACTGGTCTTAGAGTAGGGATAAAAAAAAAATAAATAAATAAATAAATAAATGTGCTCCAGTAACTCCAGGACAGAGACTGAGAACCTGTACTGTAAATAGCAGCTCAAACAACATGGCCTTGGGGCCACCACCTGAACGACACATACAGTTTCACTGATGTCAATTTCACATAAAAAACAGTCCTACACCTCTTCATACACAGATAATACAACCCTTTAGAATATGTATAAGACATCTGCGAAGCCACTGAAAAGGCCCAGACTGACAGAGTGAGCTGTAGACGTTTAGCCTCATAAAACATCTGCCTTAGTCAATTGGACATGAACCGTCTGCGAATCGCTCCGTACCGGAATGGGCCTCCGGGACATCAGTCATGTTGCCAGTGTGTTCGTCTAATACAGCTAAGTGACTGAGGCGAGTGATAAGAGCTTATTCAGGTATTTTAAGTCCGGGGAGTTCTCTTTTGAAGGGTATAATTACCCTTGATGGAACAGTTGACTGGAACAGTGAGGTAATAGCACATAAATCTCCTGTGATCAATGAGTGCTGACTGCAGATTACAGGGCACCACTCCGTGATTAACCTATCTTTAAACCAGCTACCAGAATCTCCACCTTTTGTGGACTGTGGATTGTGTTGTGCTTCTTGTGTTTGTGTCTGGTGTATAACTAAAAAAAAAAAAAAAGACACCTTGCAAAGAATAGCTTGATCACCTGATCCAAAAAGCAGCATTGAAATACAAAACAAGACTAAACTTGTTGCCTGTATTGTGTGTCCTAACAAAAAAAAGAGGTTTTGGCGAGTTGATATTGCTGAAGAGGCCAAAAGTTGTTTTGTGAACAAATCGAAATATGAAAAACAATATAAAAAAAATTAATCATTCACCACATTTAATCTGGTAACTACAAATATCTGTTAATAACCCGCTAGTAATAGTTACCAAGAAACAATGTGCTATACTTAATGTATTAATTGACGCCTTTAGATGCCGTAGCATTACAGTATATTTTGCCTTTACTTGAACTAGGGCTACGTCTACACTAATCCGGATCGATTCGGATACATGGAGATATGATTTACATCGTTTAGACTGTGAGATCTTGAGTGACCTGCTATAGAGCTCTGACATTACATAATATATAATAGAGACAATTCAAAAATACAAACTTGTATCCAGTTGTAAGTAATTCTATATGCCATTAACCCTCAAAAATGCAAATAGAGAAAAAAATATTAATGTTCTTTGACATCTTTTTAATTTTTGTTATTTTTATTTTAGTTGCTGCAGGTTTATTGTAGTACAGCTAAACCTGATGATGCAATATTACAACAGTGGGCTTTACAGAAGTTAATTATTTTTAAAATGAAAACATTTGCTACCAAAGTTTTCTTATTTCGCAGGAATGCTTGAGTTCATCCATTCATAATGTTAAATGACACCGAAAATAAAAATAAAAAACTGTAGAGTGAATGAGCAGGAGGATAAAGGTGCCAGTGCAAGCAAGTGGGTGTGTATTATAATCATGGTACATGTGTATGTATGTGTGTGTGTATATGTATGTATGTATGTATGTATGTATATATGTAATGAATGTATGTGTGTATCAGCATTGCGCCGTAAAAAACGCTACAGGATTGTGATTTATGCTGCATTTAATACATATATTCATTCTGAGGAAGTGAGTGGGGTGATTTGAAACTGAAGGCAACTAAAAAAGATTATACAGGCAAAAAGAAAAAAGAAGGGAATAATAAAAAAAAAAAATACAGTGAATACAAAAAATAATAAAAGACAAAAAAAGAAATTTAACAGTGTAAATGCAATGTGTATCTACTACAGTGCAAACTGTACTTGCTTATTAGTTGTATTTAACGTGTGTGTGTGTGTGTGTGTGTGTGTGTGTGTGTGTGTGTGTGTGTGTGTGTGTGTGTGTGTGTGTTTAAACAGGGATGTGGTTGGAATTCACATATGTTGCAGGCTGTTGCTTGAGTATGGCGACCTGCTGTGTTTGGGAGCCTTAATGCCCCTGTTTAGTGTGTGAAAATTCACCAACACACACACACACACACACACACACACACACACACACACACACACACACACACACACACACACACACACACACAAACACGGTCATGTGATCTCAAGCTTGGTTGTATCTGTGTGAGTAAAGTATACACACGAAGAAGTGTCATTTACTAAAGGGCTGTTCTTTTGTTACAGAGTTTTGATGCACTTTGACCTGTAGGAGCTCTGGGGGTGTTAAACACACACACACACACACACACACACAAGAATAGAAGGTGTCTAAGAGCCACAGAGGAAATGAAAAAAAAGGCCCTCTAATAAAAACAAATTGTAAAAAATCAAAAAGCTATAACTGAAAAACGAACTTGCGGATAAATCCGTTATTAATGGATGCAGAAAGAGGATTTAAATACTTTTAACTGGCTAATTTTATATTTTATTATTTAATAATAATTAAATATTTAATAAGGGTAATTCAAATTTCAAACATGGGAACAATCTTTTTTGTTGTCAAATTAGACCAGATTAGAAATTAAATCAAATAATAATAGTAAGAATAAAAACAATAATAATAATAATAAAAAGATTAGATTTGACAAGATTAAAAGTAATTCTTCTTGTTTCGGCTGCTCCTGTTCGCCACAGCGAGCATCCGTCTCCATAGAAATTAAATCTAATAATAATAAAAGGAAGAAAAAAATATAATGAGAAATATAAGAAGAAATAATCCACTGACATGTACTAATATATTTTACATTATATTTTACATTACATTTTACTATGGTTTTCCTATTTTCAATATTTGATGGCTGCAGAATTTATTTTTATAAAAAAAAAAAGTATAATTTGTACTAAGATGCAAAGTATTTAAATTTTATTATAAAAATCTCCCCTTTAAATATATAAAGCTATCAAATTATATTTTTTTTTCATATATATATATATATATATATATATATATATATATATATATATATATATATATATATATATATATATATATACTTGTATATACACACACACACACACACACACACACACACACACACACACACACACACACGGCCAAATAGGATCTGACCCATAAACATATCCACACAAAGCTTTCACCTCTCACAGAGGGTCACCACGGAGCGGAAAAAAAAAAAGGGCTTGTGTGTGTGTGTGTGTGTGTGTGTGTGTGTGTGTGTGTGTGTGTGTGTGTGTGTGTGTGTGTGAGATCGAGCAGGAGAGCTCATTACAGATCTGCTGGGGCCCCTCCACAATAGGCCCTGAGCCACTTACGAGGGGATGATCTGCTGTGCACACACTCCCAGAGTCCATCAACACACACACACATACACTCGCACCCTCGCGGCTGGGAGAGGATTTAGGGATCTCAGGAGACTTGGGCAAAAAGGAGAGAGCGAGCGAGGGAATAGAGAAGAAAAGACGAGAGGAGCGAGGCGGCTGGCGGGCGCACAGACGAGCAGCAGGGCTTAAAGCATGGCACGGCTCTCCGTCAGGAGAACATTACCATTCCAAAACCATACAACATCTGCTCTATCACACACACAGACACACACAGACAGACAGAGAGAGAGAGAGAGAGAGAGAGAGAGAGAGAGAGAGAGAGAGAGAGAGAGAGAGAGAGAGAGAGAGAGAGAGGGAGAGAGGGAGAGAGGGAGAGAGGGAGAGAGGGAGGGAGTGGTGTCTATACTACTTAGTAAGGCACTCCCCCTAGCTCAACAGATTGTTTATCTATGGATTGGGATGTTAATACAGAGTGGTGTCTGTAATTTCAAGACAAATAGTGTAGTAAAACACACACACACACACACACACACACACACACACACACACACACACACACACAATAAATACAGCTAACCAGTAAAGACAGGAAGTGCTTATTACCATGGCATTACAATTACCAGCCTTTGCTTCTTGAAATCAATCAGGTTTTAATCCTTTATTCAAAGACAAACATGTGTACACATGTGCACGCGTGCGCACACACACACACACACGCACACGCACACTCTTATGGATATCCAAAGCTCTGAGTGCTGATATTTTCTGAGTTTAAAACACAAAAAAAAATTAATTACAAACAAATTTCAGCAATTTCTGTTTCTACAGTTTTTGTATGAATGCCAGAGTGCACTCGAGTCAGGACCGATGCCAAAGGTTTGAAACCCAAACCCATCGGGGTCACATAATCAATGTCGAAAATCCTACAACGATAATAAAACAACTATTTAATAGTGACTGAGGAATTTCCTTCCATTTTTCTACCCTTTCCATTAAAAATGTTCAAAAACCTTAAACTTGTACTAAATAAAAAAAGTTTTAAAACTATACTATATGGACAAAAGTTTGTGGACACCCAGCCAATAGATTTGTGCTTTTTAAACATCCCATTCCACATTCAATCCTCTTTCTGGCTGTTAAAAATTTACCTTCAATGTTTTTTTGTATTAAATAAAAAAAATCAAATAAAATTGTTTGAAAAACAGAAAAAAATTCCAAAAAAAACACATTTTTAGAGAACAAATTGAAAACAAAAGACACAATTGATCATTTTTAAAAGGATGCACAATAGTTTCCTGTGATGTAATGTACACTACAGTAATCCCTAATTTATCACGGTGGTTACGTTCCAAAAGCGCCTTCGATAAGCAAAAAAAGCGATAAACGGACGCCACCTCAAAAATGCTATTTTCTGTATACAGTACTGTACTGTATTATCAATTTACTTCATTTTATAATTAATAATTATATTTTTATGAATGAATTTCAATATTTCATCATAAAACTCCATAAAAACAATTCCCTACATGTTTTTTGGCCTATGGTGCAACGGGCAAACAAATGAGTTATGTGGCAAATGTGATTCTGAGATAAACTGTGGGCGCCAGATTCGAACCGTGGTAAAGCGACGGATTACTGTATATGGACAAACGTTTGTGGACGCCCTAACAAGATTCGTATGTGCTTTTTGAACATCCTATTTCATATTTAGTCCTCATTTTGCTGTTTTAATAACCTTTGTGAAAGTTTCTAAAGTACAAGGGTGTTAGTAGAGGCAGGTACTGATGTAGGTGAGGTGAAGAGGGCTGGGGTTCAGTAAGTATTCCAATTCATCCTAGTGGTATTAGATAAAGATTGGAGGTCAGAGCTCTATAGCAGGCCACTCAAGATCTTCCACTCATGGAAAGCATGTCTTCATGAAGCTCTGTTAGTGCACAGGGGCACTAATGTCCACTGCTGGATCAAGTTTGGGTCTCCTGGTTCAAATGGACATCCTATACAATTGTGTGCCTCCGACTTTGTGGTAACAGTTTTGTGGAAGAACCGCATACGGCTGGAAAAGTCAGGTGTCCCAATACTTTTGTTCATATATTGTATGGAATAAAAGGTTAAATGACTTCAGTGCAGAGGAACATGAGACTGACAGCATGAGAAAAGCAACCCGAGTGAGATGAAGTCTTTAAATCATCGAAAAAGTCACAACACTTAAAGCGGAGTGTGTGTGTGTGTGTGTGTGTGTGTGTGTGTGTGTGTGTGTGTGTGTGTGTGTGTGTGTATTGTGAAAAATTGTGCATTGCTCAAATCTGTCTGGCCGTCTGCAGACTGACCTCCCTCTTTGGCCCATAAAAGCTCTGAGAGAGAGGATATCCAGAGACAGCACTGCTTTTAATACTTGTACATCTGGCCATCTGAGGGCGGCTTTTTTTTTTTTTTTTTTTTTTGCCACTCAAACCCCGGACTTTTTATGATGGGCCATTCTCGTTACGAGGACGTTAGTAGCATCGGGGGAGCTGGGGAGCCGGAATAATGACACTGCGAGTGGCGAACAAAGCGCCGAGCCCTTTTAATAAAAGCGACACAGGCTACAGAGAGCAGGATAACACACTCACTGTGGTGACTACTAATCACAGGTTAGGCAGACGATCACATTTCACTTAAACGAAGCGTGGGGGGGGGGATGGGGGGGTTTGTACTCCGATAGAAACGAGTCGGCTTAATCTGAGTGGAAATGAAAAACTTGCAAGGTCTGATTTTAGTTTACTCGAAAAGATTTGTTTTATTTCTTATGTAAAAATGTCAGAGACAGAAATCTAAGAGTGGTCTGTCCTGTTCTGTGACAAAAAAATAAACAAAAAAGAGAACTCAAACTAAAGTCAATAGATAAGCATTCAATTCAGATTTGAGTTTGGTGGTCACTTTAATGTACTTTTAGCTTTAGGTACTGTATAAGGACAGTTTGCATTTGGCCAAAACTGTATACAATACAAAAAAAAAAAACAAAAAAAAAAAACAAAGGAAATTAACCTCTGCGTTTTGAGATTTTTGTGTTCAGTTTTTTTTTTTTATGTTTTGAAAGAAAAAGAAATTTCACAATATTGAGTAAAGTAATAAAACTGAATCTGAAAACTTTATGGAGGATATAAAATCTGCCTTTATTGAAATGTAACAACATAACATAAAATAAAAATTAAATTAAATTAAAACTCGTTTTCTTATGGAAAACAAATTCACTCATTATTTTATTATATTAGAAAGAAAATTATTGATAAGGATTTTGACTATAACCAACTTCGATCATGTCATTTGCAAGCATAAACAAATATAAAATAAAAATATTAAAAAAAACGCTTTATACCCAGACTGAAATCCTGAAAAGATCAACAAACAGCTTAATAAAATCACAATATTGCGACCTGAGTGACTGTCGCACTTTCTGATCGAGTCGTTGGATGACTGCAAGACCACCGATTCAATTTACTTTGCAATCATCAGATAGCAGCCATAAAACTGTCCCTAATTTACCCTATTTGTAGTCAATATAAGATAAAGGACTAAATGATAGAAAGATGCGCTATTTGGACAAAAGTATTGGGACACCCGACTATTTACAGCCATGTGTGGTTCATCCACAAAATGTTACCACACATTTGTAAACACACATTTGTATTGGATGACTGAATTGTCCCTTCACTTAAACTACAAGACAAAAAAAAGCTGTTCCAGTTCCAGCATGACAATGCACAAAGCCAGCTCCAGGAAGATGTGCTTTACATTGGTTGGAATGGAAGATCTTGAGTGGCCTCCAAACTTCAAAATCTATTGGAACTAAATTTTAAATGTGATGTTCAGAAAGCATATATAGATCTTATCTTTGGTGTGTCCAAAAAACGTTTGTAGTGAATTTCAGCTCTGTGTACTGTTTTCGCAAGTTACCACACAGATGCTCACTACATAACATGCAACTCAAAACACTGCCATACACACACACTCTCACTGCAAAAAATTTACCTGAGTGTAAAAATTGCTGAGTCAAAACTGCTTTGAATCTTTTCGACATTTCATTATTTTGAAGGGAAAAAAAATGTTGGAAAAAAAAAAGATCATTTATCCTAAATATTTTGCCAAAGTCACTAACCCTGCAGAAAAGAGAAACATGCATGTGTGTGTGAGTGTGTGTGCGTGTGCATGTGTGTCTCTGTTTAGGATATGCTCATGGGTGGGAGTCTCACAGATGATGTATGACTCGGGGTACCTTTAATATGTTTCCTGTACAAAACGTCAGCTGGGCTTCGGTGCACGCGCACAAACACACGAACGCGCACACACACACACACACACACACACACACTGCACTTTAAAATGCAATAACAAGCCGTCACATCTGGTTCGTAATCAAAGTGCTCAAATAGTACAAGGCAGAATATATACAACTCAAATAATGAAAGATGACTTTTCCTCTCTGTTGCAGGATGAAATATGACTCGCTGTCTCTGATCATGGCTGAAAGAAAGATATACACACTGCAGACATGTGCGGGGGGGAAATAGAATGGACCCCCCCAATCCCAAACTTGAGTGTTCATCATATGGTTATGTATGAATTACTCTGTGGGTGTGTGAGAGACAAATGGACTTGCCTTTAAATATATATATATATATATATATATATATATATATATATATATATATATATATATATATATATATATATATATAGAGACAGGGTTCACATGAGTTGGTGTGAAAAATCTATGATAATAGAGCTCTAAATCTATGACTGGAACGCTAACCGCACCCCAGGTCTCTTTACCCTGCATCGGTACGCGACCTGTCCAGCACAAGTCCCCACAAACACAATCCAAAATCTAGTGGAACATCTTCACAGAAAAGTGGAGGTTATAATAATAAAATAATTATAATTCCATAGAGCATACTTAAATAACTGTAGAAATGTAAATCTAAATTCAAAATCTGCTCTTATCACACCCACACTTTAGCCACTAATCCCATATGTTCCAGTCTGCACCACTGAGAGCATCTCACACACTGGCATTTACTCATATAGACTGAATTCACAGTATATAGAATTTGAATGAACTCATTGCACCAAGATCCTGAAGAACAAGTTAAAGAGCAGTCAGACAGGCAGAGAGACAGACAGAGCTGTGGGTCTGCGATATATTTCATAGAGTGCAGGACTTTTAGTGCAACAACAAAGTGTGTTAAAGAGACGTGTTGTAAAAATGCTGATTGCTGAGCAAGAGAAGAAAAAAAGGTATATTGTATATATAAAATACATACACTATAAAATATAATATAGTAAGAAGACAGACAGAGACAGACAATTTTTTTTGGGTTGCAAAATTTGTCATGTATCTAATAGATTTTTTTTAAATTAGATTTTAATTAGATCTCTTTTAAAAACAATAAATAAAATAAACACAAACTAGACGGACATTAATTCAATACTTTCTCCCTAAAAATAAACCTTCCAGTTGTTCATATTTTTCACGTTCGTTGGTATTTTCGTCCTTTAAATGATTTTTGGTAGATTTACTCATCTATATTATATTAAAGCGCAAAAAACATTGTCGAGCAGTTTCACTTGAATAACCACATGACCGACAAACCAGATTACACCTTTTTTTTTAATAATGATACGCACCATACTTTGCTCTTTTTTTTGCCTTGTGTCATCTATATTCAATGGTTTGGAAATTAGGAAACTGGAAATCTCTCTATTATCTGATGTTGCTGTGGACTTCAGCCTTGTCTGTAGTTGTATTCTATGCACCATGGACGTTTATCTCCTAAAACCCAGACGTCTTAGATAATATAACAGTAAAAATAACTCACAGCCATTTGACCATTGGTGCAAAAAAAATAAAAATTGTGGCTGAAACACAAAAAAAAACAAAAACTGAGGACCGGCATTACTGAAGCCCCAGAACATGAATGTGGAAATGCTGGCGAATTGGTGAAACACTCTTGAAAACACCCTTTATGAATGCGTGATCGGCGACTGACCTGCGGCCTGGAGCACTAGCTGGAGTCGAGCCTTGGCCTGTTCAGCTGCTGTCTGAAAGCGCAAAAACACACCGGTCATTCGAATTACAAACATCTACACACACACACACACACACACACACACACACACACACACACACACACACACACACACACACACACACACACACACACACACACACGCACGCATCTTGGATGTATAATGGAATATAGTGTTTCTTTAAGAAAGTGTGTAACGAAAGCCACCAAACTTTGGAAGAAATTCAGAGAATAATGATACAGGCATTACATTTATGAGAAAGATTAGAATCGCTGCAAAAGCTGGTGCGGGTGTGTGCGGGGAAGATTTTGACAGCCGCCTTGGAAGTCGGAACTCGTGTTTGTGACACCAGTCAAAGAAGCAGGGTGTAATTCCAATATCCTGCGATTAGATTTGCTGCTCTTAATTGTCAAGAAAGACGGATTGTATGATAAAGAAGTTATAAAGGGGGTATAGATTGCATTTAGTAGTGCGTGTGCGAGTGTAAGTGTGTGTGTGTGTGTGTGTGGTGCAGGGTGTGTGGGATTACAGAGAAATTAAATGCTAATAGGATGAAATTTGAATGTGGAGCCTGCGCGTGGTGTTGCCGCTCGCCGGGCCTCGGTGACAGCTGTGACGCACATTATTCAGCAGAAATCGGATTTATCAAACTGTAAAAGTTGTCACTTTGTAAAAATGTCAGCTCGGGTGGCGGCGGGGAAATATAATGACCCGCTTTAATGTAAAACTGTCACTCTGCACTGTCTTAGATGACAAACACATCTAGATCTTCTTTCAAATCTCGGTCGCTTTTAGATAAAGATAAAAAAAGAAAAAGAAAAAAATCCTCCCCCGAAATAAGAACCTCACGCTTCTCCAAGATCTTGCGAGAGGCTGAATCTTTTTCTTTTCTATTTTTTCTTTTTTTTTTTTTTTTTAAGTGTTGTATCCTTGAGAAGGGTATCAAATACATACCATACAATGGGAGCATTTGAGATGAATTTATCAATCATAACAGCAGGGGTTGTATGTGTGTGCGAGGGTGGATTGGTGGTGGTGGTGGGGGGAAACAGGGTACAAGGGGGAGAAGGAGCTCAAGTTAAAGACAACCCACACTATATCAATCTTTTCTCTTATTTTGCTTTCAGCTTTTTTTTTTTTTCCCCTATTCATGCAACTGTGATTACAGAAACACTCCGTCTTGGTGCAATAGCAAGTTAAGCGGGGGGAAAAAAAAGAAATAAATAAAAAATAAAATCAGGGTCTTAAGTGGATGGATAACAGCAGGCATGGCAATCATCTTAGTTACAGTTTATTATGAAATTTCCTCCATAATTATGTTTGCATTTGTTTACCGTGCCCCCCAGGCCTCTGTCGAGCCATATAAGACAGTTCGTATTTACAAAAGAGATCTCCCTCCCTCACTCTCTCCCTCCCTCCCTCCGACCCACTGAAAAGAAAAAAAAAAAAAAAGCATGGAATGAATGAAAGAAAAGGAAGAAAAGAACATTAATACGGAACAACCGCTCGCCTTTTTGCTTTATAATATGACGGATGGCTTGAGGAATAATAGTTCCATAAATACGGCGTGTTATGAAAGAGGGCCTCGCTGGCATGTTCGAGGCGGGTTCCGATCACGCATTAATCAGAGAGCGAACGAGAGACTTGTCCTGGAAAAAGAGAAGGGGGAAAAAAAAATAAAAATAAAGCCTGGAAGACATGCGCTATTTTTAGAACATGTTTATTAAAATGCTGCGCTCTATTAAATATGATGCAAAAAATAGAAACGATTAAACATGGACGTTGGTCAAAAATAAGATACAGACACTCCCCACTTTATAAACATTTACTTTACGAACCTTCACGGATACGAACAAACCTGTCCTCAAAGTGAAATTTGCCGTAACGAGTCTACATAATGCGCATGTTTTTTATTATGAATTTGTATTATTTTATTCATTACCTAATACGAAATATTGTCTACAGTATTTTCCATTTGTTTTAGTATATTTTATTGTTTATTTGATTGTATTTATAGCGATTACGTAATTAGGAGATATGCGTAGTCAATAACGAACACGGGAACAGCTTACGAACGCTCGTTCAGAACGTAACTCCTTCGTAAGTCTCCGTCTGTATTATGAACGGTCTGATCGCAATTGCAATTTTGAGTTCAAAGTGACACTTTTTCTTCCCGCCTATCACACTTCAAGCTGGTAAATATCACGTTTCCTGCATCGTGATGTGTGAAAACAGGAGGGAAAGAAAATCTGTTCAAAATGCTGCTCATGGTTCATCATGGGGCAACGTAACACACTTGAGGACATTGTGGAGGATTCCCTTCCTCATCCATGAGCTTACAGACACCCATAACTGGTTATGATCCTGCCACAAAAGACTGCTGCATCTTTGGGATTTGCGAGCTCTGAAAACACGAATGCTGAAGAGCATCCACGAATAAAGGTTTCTTACTTCAGAAAAAGAATCAACCGCTGTACCTTCAATGACAAATTAGTTCTCTAACGTAGGGACTCCTTCCATAAATCTTATATAAACCTAATTGACCCCATTTCTACATGCTTTTTGATGTACATACAGTAGGTAATGCATCCAACATGTAGCCATGTTGTTATAATATCTACTTTAGGGAAGATGTTCCGCTAGATGTAACATTCCAAATGATCCTCAAGGTGTTTAATAGAGTTGAGGGCAAAGTTTTATTGCAAGCTACTCTAGACTTTGATCTAGAGTTTTTAACCACTGAGCTACAATATATATATATATATATATATATATATATATATATATATATATATATATATATATATATATATATATATATATATATATATATATATATATATAGTTAAAGCCTTAAATAGTTTGTGCTCCCACACAAGTGTTGATGTGTATTGTTCTGTACAGACTATGCAAGTGAAAGCAGTGGTCATTCTAAAAAAGCTTTATTCAATTTGCTCATTTACAAGTCTAACGGCTGCCTGTAATTCATTAGCAAACACTAACACCCTTTTAATTGTGGTCTCTCGGGCTTTCTCTCTTCGTCTTTTTTTCTCTCTCGCTAATCTAAACACATCTATATAAGAGACAGCTTTCACACTGCAGTCACAATAAAAAAAAAAAAAACAATCTGTTCTCCAATTGCACAAGTGCCAATCAAGTGCAAAAACACTGAAGATCATAATGAAGTAAATGAGAGTAAAATGGAGAGATTGAGAAAAAGAAACCATTAATTAAAAAAACAACTTTTAAGTTACTATAAACATCATAAGTATTAATGATTTAAAAAAAACAAACAAAAAAAAAAACAGATTGTCTCTTTTTTTCACATTGATATTGTTCAAAAGCATTTAAATAGCAAATTGTTTCAACTCTGCAAGATCTAAAACTCCCAATATTCCTATTCCAATATTTTTCCAGTTAAATTACACAATTTGCAATGATGTGATCATATTATTGATCATTTTCTTATTTCAATATTTCTTCATGTTACATAATACAGCAAATTAAAATTGAACACGACATGGCCGTCATTTACACTGTTATAAATCTTATAAAACTTACCAGGTGGAACATGGGAATGATGATCCTGCATCAACACCAAAACAAAGTTTCTACAAAAGTTTGTGGACCCCTAACAAAAGATCCAGGTATGCTTTTTAAACATCCCATTCTACATATAGACTTCTGAGAAGATGTTCCTCTACATTATGGAATGTGCTTGTGGAGATTTGTGATCAATAAGCCACAAGGGTGTAAAGTCAGGTACTGATGTAGGTGAGGCCTTTGGTGTGTTCCAATTCTTCCTAAAGGTGTTTAATACGGTTGAAGTGAGAGCTCTATAGCAGGCCACTCAAGATCTTCCATTCCAAACAATGTACAGCATATAGGGAAGGTTGTAGCTCAGTGGTTAAAATTCCAGCAACACCAAGTTGCTACTGCTGGGCACTTGAGCAAGGCCCTTAATCCTCAACCAAGCTGGCTTTGTGTACAGGAGCACTGTCATGCTTGAACAGGTTTGATTCTTGAAGTTCGAATGGAGGTATACATTTAATGCTACCACATACAAAAACATTCTATACCAGCGGTCCCAAACCTTTTTTTGCGCCACAAACCGGTTTAGTGTCGGACAATATTTTCACGGACCGACCTTTAGGGTGCGGCGGATAAATACAATCAAATGAAATGATGATACGACCTGAATACTGCTATTTTCTAAATATAATAATAAACGTGAATCCACCGTGTTGTTTTTTTTCATTTTGCTCGCTTGGGGGTTTAAATTTAAGAAGGTAGGGGATGTAGGCATCAAGAGTGAGTCATAGACAGATGTGGCGGAGAGAATCCGTTCATTTTCCAAAATAAAACCTTGTTTAGAATCAGATAATTAATAAAACGAAAGTAATGTAAGTTATGCATTCTTTATGTGCAGCCCGGTACCAATTGACCCACGGACCGGGTTGGGGACCACTGTTCTATACAACTGTATTTTTACAACTTTGTGGTAGCAGTTTGGTGGAAGAACCACATGTGGCTGGAAAGTTCAATACTTTTCCCCATATACTGTATATCGTACAACATTTTAGTTCATACTCATATTAGCTAATAAATACAATGTGCTAGCTGTGCTTTTGTCAAAAACAACCACATTTTTGTTTTTTGTTTTTTTACAGAGTGGTATAACACAAGGCCATTTACCCACTTCACAATGATGCCATTGAAAAAAAATGATGCCATTGAGAAATTAATAAATAAATAAACATTGTATAAAAAAACCAAATCAAACCAAGTTAGTTATGTATCTGTATATGGACAATATACTAGACTACTTTTCTTTCCCTTTTTAAAGTGTCTCTTGCTTTTATGTTACATCATGTTACAAATGACAATGCAATTTGTCATCTTCAGCTTACATTTTCTGTCCAATTTTTCTAAGAGGTGAAAAAAAACAGCAGTGTAGATGCTATCAAATCCGACAACATTGAAGGTGTAAACTAAATTTCTGTTATTTGCATAATCTGAATATTGTACATGGAAAATAGACTTCGGTGCTTAACCCAATTCTAAATATGTGTAAACTTCACTGTATGTACAGTTTGTATTTCATTATTTTTTTGTACATTCTGGTGTGAAATGGAGGGTCTAAAGTTTAAACAATTTTTATTTATTTTTTTACCAAAAGTTCTATGAAATAATGAAGAAAAAAAAAAAAATATATATATATATATATATATGATTAACCTATGCATTATAAGTGTAGTATAAGTGTGTTTATTATATTAGATTTCTTTTTTAAATGACATTTTTGGGACTGAATAAATTGTATTAACAACATACAAAACTCCATACAAAATTATATATATATATATATATATATATATATATACAGTGAGGAAAATAAGTATTTGAACACCCTGCTATTTTGCAAGTTCTCCCACTTAGAAATCATGGAAGGGTCTGAAATTGTCATCGTAGGTGCATGTCCACTGTGAGAGACATAATCTAAAAGAAAAAATCCAGAAATCACAATATATGATTTTTAAACTATTTATTTGTATGATACAGCTGCAAATAAGTATTTGAACACCTGTCTATCAGCTAGAATTCTGACCCTCAAAGACCTGTTAGTCTGCCTTTAAAATGTCCACCTCCACTACATTTATTATCCTAAATTAGATGCACCTGTTTGAGGTCATTAGCTGCATAAAGACACCTGTCCACCCCATACAATCAGTAAGAATCCAACTACTAACATGGCCAAGACCAAAGAGCTGTCCAAAGACACTAGAGACAAAATTGTACACCTCCACAAGGCTGGAAAGGGCTACGGGGAAATTACCAAGCAGCTTGGTGAAAAAAGGTCCACTGTTGGAGCAATCATTAGAAAATGAAAGAAGCTAAACATGACTGTCAATCTCCCTCGGACTGGGGCTCCATGCAAGATCTCACCTCGTGGGGTCTCAATGATCCTAAGGAAAGTGAGAAATCAGCCCAGAACTACACGGGAGGAGCTGGTCAATGATCTGAAAAGAGCTGGGACCACCGTTTCCAAGGTTACTGTTGGTAATACACTAAGACGTCATGGTTTGAAATCATGCATGGCACGGAAGGTTCCCCTGTTAAAACCAGCACATGTCCAGGCACGTCTTAAGTTTGCCAATGACCATTTGGATGATCCAGAGAAGTCATGGGAGAAAGTCATGTGGTCAGATGAGACCAAAATAGAACTTTTGGGTCATAATTCCACTGAACGTGTTTGAAGGAAGAAGACTGATGAGTACCATCCCAAGAACACCATCCCTACTGTGAAGCATGGGGGTGGTAGCATCATGCTTTGGGGGTGTTTTTCTGCACATGGGACAGGGCGACTGCACTGTATTAAGGAAAGGATGACCGGGGCCATGTATTGCGAGATTTTGGGGAACAACCTCCTTCCCTCAGTTAGAGCATTGAAGATGGGTCGAGGCTGGGTCTTCCAACATGACAATGACCCGAAGCACACAGCCAGGATAACCAAGGAGTGGCTCTGTAAGAAGCATATCAAGGTTCTGGCGTGGCCTAGCCAGTCTCCAGACCTAAACCCAATAGAGAATCTTTGGAGGAGCTCAAACTCCGTGTTTCTCAGCAACAGGCCAGAAACCTGACTGATCTAGAGAAGATCGGTGTGGAGGAGTGGGCCAAAATCCCTCCTGCAGTGTGTGCAAACCTGGTGAAAAACTACAGGAAACGTTTGACCTCTGTAATTGCAAACAAACAAATATTAACATTGACTTTCTCAGGTGTTCAAATACTTATTTGCAGCTGTATCATACAAATAAATAGCAAAAAAAATCATACATTGTAATTTCTGGATTTTTTTTTTAGATTATGTCTCTCACAGTGGACATGCACCTACGATGACAATTTCAGACCCCTGCATGATTTCTAAGTGGGAGAACTTGCAAAATAGCAGGGTGTTCAAATACTTATTTTCCTCACTGTATATATATATATATATATATATATATATATATATATATATATATATATATATATATATATATATATATATATATATTTATATATATATATTTATATATATAAATATAATCACACACAATTTATAAATATTTATAATTATTATAAATAATAAGAATAAAAATGACCATCATAGCTAATGTTTTATTATTTGAAAAATAATTTTTTCTTTTAAATTCTAACTACTGTAAATAACATTTTTACTGGTTCCGCTTATGTGCAGTGTTAAAGCTAAAAGCAGATCAGGTCCCAACACGCAACGTCTAATATGTCTTGTGTTATTACAATGGATTATCAAGGCACGTGGGTGGGTAAATATAGGTTTGGGGGAGTTGCCTATTTGCATAATTATAAAAGCTGGGTTTCTTGTTGAGTGCTCATTTTTCCAGTTGGAGAATGTACTGCCACATCGTGCAATCTGCAACATACATCTCACTTTAATACAGAATTGTACAGCCCACATTAGGGAACCTGATCACATGAAACTAGTTTAAATTATATTGAATTATCATCTATAATGAGTCTAATTTAAATGTAATGCAAATTTCAAATATTCTTCACAAATAGCTAGCTTAGTAGCATCAAGAAAACCATATAAGATCATTTTATGCATTTAGTTTATTCTAGAAACAGATCAGATCAGTGTTACTGATTAAAAGTTTTAGGTGAAGAGGAAATGAGCTTTCCATGTTCTGATTAAACAATAAAGCAGGTCCTTCTGATCATAAGCTGGAAACCCTGGGGAAGAAATCCCAGATTTGGAATAGGTGTTGAGTGTGTCCGCTATCTCACTCCCACACACAAACACACACATTTGTTCACTGGCATTGGTGCTTCTGCAAAAGGGCCAAACCAATTAGCCCAATTACAGCAAACCAAGCCTCTTCCTGTCTCCCTGTGTTCTCTAAAATGTCCACATTTTTCATTGGTTATGAATTTCCCCCGAGCTCTAACAACAGAAAACAAAATACAAGTGAAAATAAAACAAAATTGTCCATTTGTTTTAAATTCATTACCAATCAGGAACATTATAATCATCCCTCCCTCTCTTTCTTGCTCTCTCTCTCTCTCTCTCTCTGATCGCAGATGTGATCGTCATGGTGATGAGAAGGATTGTCAGTGGATTTCTGGCTGACCTCCTAAAGAAAAAAAAAAGCTGAGGCTTTGGTTCATGAGGCATCACCTTGATGCCAAAGATCACAGTCGTTCACACAAAGACTGACGGATAATATTGCGCCAATCACAGATCCACATTTGAATATGACCTACATGGCTTCCTTCCATCTCCTGGTTTATGGCCAGAAAATACAGCAAAAAATAAATAAATATAAAAAATAAAATATAAAACAAAGTCAGGCTTTGCGATGGACACGCGATGTGTTGTGTAAGGCTCATTTCTTGTTTTTCGGCTGTTTTGCATAATTTAATAACCTGCGGTCTGACTTTGAACCAAAGCAGGTGAATTTTTTTCCTAAAAGTGAGACAACTGAACTCTGTCAACTGTTGACAAAAGTAAGGCATTTCGCTAGGCATGAGATGCGCACATCGTTGCAGCATCCCAACGTATCTTACGTACGGACGCTGCTGCGCTTGCCTGCCGTGCGAAACTCAAAATCTTTTTATAATTTTGTCGTATAGCATTTGTTTTTAAAAGTCTGAAGTAACTCTGGGACCTTTACTACATATAATCTCTCAACTAACAGCACATTATGTTTAATACAGTCGTGAATTTGGTTTTGCAGCATTTCCAACAAGAAAAAGAAAGAAAGAAAGAAAGAAAGAAAGAAAGAAAGAAAGAAAGAAAGAAAGAAAGAAAGAAAGAAAGAAAGAAAGAAAGAAAGAAAGAACGAAAGAAAGAACGAAAGAAAGAACGAAAGAAAGAACGAAAAAAAGAACGAACGAACGAACAAACGAACAAACGAACGAACGAACGAATCTAGTTAACCACAGACGAGACAATTACAAATGTAAAATAAACTGAGAAAGCCCCCGATAGATAGATAGATAGATAGATAGATGATAGATAGATAGATAGATAGATAGATAGATAGATAGATAGATAGATAGATAGATAGATAGATAGATAGATAGATAGATAGATAGATAGATAGATAGATAGATAGATAGATAGATAGATAGATAGATAGATAGATAGATCGATCTTTGTCATTGCATAGTGCTCTAGCTCTTTTCCTGTAGTGACTCCAGTGTCATATTCGTGTAGCATTCATGCCTCGTAGTGTGCAAGTTCTTACTAATCAGGAAACTATTGCTGAAAGTGGTTGGAGACGTCTCATCATTTACATTTGAAGAAAGTAGTAGGAGGAATGAGATCAATCATCCAACCGACCGACAGACAGACAAATACAGAAGTACATGATGGAGGTGATGCACAAATCTCTTTCCCACCACTCCCCCTCTACTCTCATTTGACTTTTTATTCGTCATTTATCCCTTTTCCCTGTTATTTTTTCTTTCTCTCTTAAAGAAAAATACAAGGGGATGGATCAGGATATCCAGACTCACAGGAAAATGCAATAGTCTGTTTTTAATATCCAGGTCTATAAGATCAGGGCAGAAAAGTGCTCCAGTGCAATATGTTTATTTATATATTTATGGAAAAAAAAAAAAAAATCTGAACTATTGGGGGGTCGGGCATCTATAACATATAATGCTGTGTATGGATATACTTTTATATATAATCTCAATATGGAATCAGAGGCCTTTTTTTTCTTTTTTTAACAATGTGCCATACTTCAGGAAGGCACTAACAGCATTTTGCCAAGCCGAGGCTGTTCATCTTGGTGTCTCCAACAGGCACAGCCGCTGCATAATAATGCGCTTCCCCGCTCCGAAATGTTATTTCACAGGCCCCGGCTCATCTCTCAAACTTCACCGCTGTTACAATTTCCCAAACTTTTATTTCCTTCATTATTGCCAACAAGATTTCATTACGTATTTAGAATGTAAACAAGCCTAAGTGATGGCAGCCTCCAACTCACTGGCATTTCTTTCTTTCTTACTTTTTTTTTTTAACTCTCCTGGCAACATCTCACATTTTCCCCCCTCAAATCTTCTAGTGTGTGTGTGCACATTAACCATTCAGAGAGTATGTGCCAATACACATACACCAATCAGATATGAGGAAACAGACATCCACATACAACTGAGGCTGAACAGTGATTCATTTTTGTTGTGCTGTTCGTCCTTTAGTAGAAATGCAGAGTATATATGTTTGTGTTGATTAAAAAAAGGCTGTTAAAAAAGAGCACATTTTACCAATTTACAAAAAATAAATAAAGTTTATGCTCAACTCGCATAAATCATGACGAAGAAAAATGAGCAAACGGGGCAGCGAGCTCATCTCCCCGGCATGCGCCGAAAATGAAATCCACTGCAATACCTATCAAAACTGCAATCATCAAGAGATAATATCTTCTTTGGTCTATCCACACTTTCCGATTTAATTTCCTCCATGCCCTTGACATCCGGCGATACCATTAAGATTAAGCGCATACAGTAAGGGACTAGTTCTCGCAGTGTGATGTATGAGGGTCTAACACAATGTAATATCATCATTCGAAAATTAATGCAATATTTCTTGTTTTTACATTTTTTATCATCTTTTTTTTTATGTTGTACTCTCTGGCTGTGCAAAAGTGGGATGAATGTAAAGCCAGGGAGAAGTCGAAGACTAGTATATGAAAACGAAGAAAAACGGATGGAAGAGAGGGGGAGAGGGAAAGAAAGAGGGGGAGATACAAAAAGAAAAAGAAATATTGGGGACGGAATAAGAGAAAAAAAAAGAGAGTGTAATGTACAGACAACAAACAAGCAGTGAGACAAATTAAAGAAAATTACACCGAGTAAGAGAGAGAGAGAGAGAGAGAGAGAGAGAGAGAGAGAGAGAGAAGATACAGTATATATAGAAGAGAAGAGAAGAGAAGAGAAGAGAAGAGAAGAGAAGAGAAGAGAAGAGAAGAGAAGAGAAGAGAAGAGAAGAGAAGAGAAGAGAAGAAAAGAGAAGAGAAGAGAAGAAGCAAATGGGAAAACAGAAGAGAGAGGGATTGAGAGAGAGAGAGAGAGAGAGAGAGAGAGAGAGAGAGATTTACAGTATGAGAGACAAAAAGAGAAGAGAAGAGAAGAGAAGAGAAGAGAAGAGAAGAGAAGAGAAGAGAAGAGAAGAGAAGAGAAGAAGCAAATGGGAAAACAGAAGAGAGAGGGATTGAGAGAGAGAGTGAGAGAGAGAGAGAGAGAGAGAGAGAGAGAGAGAGAGAGAGAGAGAGAGAGAGAGAGAGAAAGAGATAGAGATTTACAGTATGAGAGACAAAAAGAGAAGAGAAGAGAAGAGAAGAGAAGAGAAGAGAAGAGAAGAGAACTATTTGCTCTAATAAATACTAAAGTTTATTTGAGAGGAAGAGGAGCAAGCGAGCGAGCGAGCAGAGAGAGAGAGAGAGAGAGAGAGAGAGAGAGAGAGAGAGAGAGAGAGAGAGAGAGAGAGAGAGAGAGAGAGAGATAGAAGTGCATTAGAGGAAAAGAGACAGATATATACACAGAATTCAGTATATAGTGAGACAGACAGAAAGATAGACAGCTAAACAGAGAGAAACAGAGAGAGATAGACAGAGAGACAGAGTCATTTCATGTGTCAGTGAGGCATGTAATTACAGTAGGTCATGCACTAGGACAGAGGTCAGTGTCATCACTCTATCATTTAACCGAGTGGGGGCTTGAAACATTGAGTTCTGAAGATGAGATTGGAAGAGGAATGGACTGTGCCCCACACACACACACACACACACACACACACACACACACACACACACACACAGCTGTAACCTGATGAAATTATTAGTGTAATACGCATGGAAATGTGTTTGCAGATTACGTCTCCTCTCCTTTCATGCGTCCCGACGCTCACGGAGGTGTCGTCGGCTCTTTATGTGCCACAATGAAATTACTGCCAACCCACACGGCCTGAGAAAGAGGAAGCGACCGTACCAGAACTAGATAACGACTGAACCGCTCGCTTCCATTCTCCGAGTTAAAACCGAGGTTTCAGATGTGGTGATTGTGAAAGCTGTAGCGTATCACTTACACCATTTTCATCCCCATCCAGACCATTCAATGGGCCACGTGATGGAGGCGGAGTAGGAGGAGGAGGAGGATGAAGATGGGGGTGGGGTTACTGCCAGAGTGGCCACTCCTATCTTGAGCAGAAAAACACCTCTATTGTATATGAAGGCTTTGGATGTGGTAGAATTACTTTTTCCCATCATTTGAACTAGGAGACCCAAAAATGTCCCAGCATGACCTTGCCCCAGTGCACAAAGCCAGCTTCATGAAGATATGCTTAACATGGGTTGGAGTGGAAGATCTCCTGCTATAAAGCCCTGACTTAACCCTATTGGAATGAATTTGAATGGCCAAGGCCTCCTCATCTCACCTACATCAGTACCAGACCTTACTAAAACCATTGTATTTGAATCAACACAAATCAACATAAACACACTCAAAAATCTAGTGGAACATCTTGCCAGAAGAATGGAGGTTAATATAACAGCAAATGAGGATTAAATGTCGAATGAGAAGTTCAAAAAGCACATATGAATCTTATGGTCAGGTGTCCACAAACGCAAATTTTCCATCCGTCGGACCACAGAGATAAAGGTGTAATAAGCGTTGTGTACATAATGTAGTGCACTTCTACAGGAAACCTTAATGACCAACAACAAATAACGTCTATACGCAGTGAAAACGTGAGGTGAGGTAACCGAGGAGTAGGAAAGGGGGTGGGGGGGTGTTCTCCCAGAAACTGGCGTCGAGCGCTCAAGCTATATCGCATTAATTGCACCAAATCGGCGAATGAATCTAAAAAGATCAATTAGCTCGGAGGCGCTAATCTGCATGAATCTGATGCTTTATGTCTCTGCTGATGAGCTGCTTTTGTAGTGCTACCTTTTTAAGCAGCTGCGCATCTGGCCTGATTAGCGTTAGCAAAGCACACGCTACACTAGCCACTAGGGGATTGTGGGCTTCTCTCCCTGACAGAAAGACAGAAGAAAAAAGTATGCAGATAGAAAGCGAGAGAGAGAGAGAGAGAGAGAGAGAGAGAGAGAGAGAGAGAGAGAGAGAGAGAGAGAGAGAGAGAGAGAGAGAGAAAGGGGAGTAATTAACATTGCTATCCTTTCAAAAGAACCAAAATAATCAAAAATAAAAAAAAAAATAGGCAAAAGAAGAAAATAAAAACGAAATAAAACAAAACGCCTCAGCCTGCTGCACAAAGCTAATTACTAGCCATGGTGCTCTCGCTAAGGCTAAATAGATTAGGCTGCACTGAATGCTATCAAGGCTAACGTTAATGTGGCCAAAGCTACAGATTTCCTCAGATGAATTGGAAACACAAATCATTCATTTTTATCGTCTTTTACAATATGAATCATTTTATTTGCTACATAAAAATAGTTAGCTAATGTGAGAATGACTTTTTTCAAGCAAGAAATAAAGAAAGTTGTCTTCTGACTTTGTCAAGTTTGGTGTCCTCTTCAATCACCGCTAGTCCTGAAGGACTTGTAAATTCGCACTGTTTATGACTTATATTTAAAGGGTGTGTGTGTGTGTGTGTGTGTGTGTGTGTGTGTGTGTGTGTTGGGGAAAAGGAGTTTAAGGAGGATTGGGCGATCGAGGGCTACAAACACCTCAGCTGGAGACAGGTTTTTATTTACTAGTCTTCATCTGGAATCGTAATAAGATACTTTGGCACCCCGGGCTCCCGTGAACTAGAAGGTAATCGAGCAGCGGTGGCGATAAATTCACGCGGTCAGCATCCGCATATTCAAATTTCTCTCGAAATTTACAGTAATGCCTGAGCAAACATATAAACACACATCTCAGTGTGTGTGTGTGTGTGTGTGTGTGTGTGTGTGTGTGTGAGGGGGTGTGTGCGTGCATGTGTATACCACCCTATCTCGTCTGATAATCACACTGCACTCTAATCTGCTCTGCATGTAATATCTCACACACACACACACACACACACACACACACACACACACACACACACACACACACACACACACACACACACACACCGCCTACTCAAAGACCTGAGCTATATTCTTTTCAACAACCTCTACAATAACAATAAACACACATCAGCCACTCTAGACAAAACACTGGGGCTGTGTATTAGAGAGACAGAATGTCCTCATAAATTCTATGACTGAAGGGTCAATAAGTTTGCTCTCTCTGAACTGTGTGTGTCTGTGTGTCTGTGTGTGTGTGTGTGTGTCTGTGTGTGTGTCTGTGTGTGTGTCTGTGTGTGTGTCTGTGTGTGTGTCTGTGTGTGTGTCTGTGTGTGTGTCTGTGTGTGTGTCTGTGTGTGTGTCTGTGTGTGTGCGCGATGTGTACAGGGTATTAGAGCAAATACAAGTTCAAGCTTTTAAAAAGGCAACATAGCCAATGATACGATACATAAAATAGACATGTGAAGCAGCTACAGATGCGATACGATGCCCATTACGATGCATTGCGTTTCGATTTCAATTCCATTCAACGCGATGGAAAAATATGATGCTTTGCAATTTAATATGGTACAGACAGTCCGCTTTTATTTCTTTGGTTTAGACAGACAGCAAATCAGTGCCTTCTGGCTTCTAATGCAAGGCCCTTTTACAAACAGGCCTTTGTAGTGCTTAAAAAATAAAATTAATTAATTAATTAATAAAAAAAAATAAAAAATAAAAAGATTAAATAAAACCAGGTGTTCTTTTGCTTTTCTGTCTCCAGGAAGATGCAGCTCTACCTCTGCCATGTTAATCTACATTCTATATATGCTATAGAAGTGGAGAACGCGCTTGAGAAACGGATCTGCATAGAAAATATTGATCACTTTCTAAATAATTTAAGTATAGCACATCTAATGATAATTATATATAAATAAATCAGGGTTTGTTTTTTTCCGATGCAAATATGTTAAAAACGAACTGTCAAATGCCAACTTGTATCCGATGCACACTTTTTAAAATCCGATGCATCCCATTGTTAACTTTGATGCCGATGCACCCGATGCGAATGGGAGAATCTTCCATACCTAATATCTACTTGTCTCTCTTCGCTCTTAACCTCCTATTCTTCCACAAAGATGCCACATTAGATGCTAAAGAGTCTGTGGGGATTTGCTGATTATTGAGGTCAGATTCTGATGTTCACATGGTGAGGTCTGGTGTTGAGTCAGGCCTTCGGTTCATTTTAAAGATGTTCAGTAGGTTTGAGGTCAGGGCTCTGTGCTGGACACTAGAGATCTTTTATTCCAACAACCCTGACAAAATGACATGTTTACTGTGGCTTGCTGTGTGCAGGGTGATAATGTCATGCTGGAATATATTGGGAAACTAACCAGTGGGTTTAGTGGTTAAGATGCTGGACTTTTGAGCAGAAGGCCGCAGGATGACATCATAGCAGTACCAAGCTGCCACTGATGGGTCCTCGAACAACGGCCCTTAACCCTCAACTGCTCGGTTGTACAATTGAAATAAATGTAAATAGGCCAGGATAAGAGCGTCTGCCAAATGCTATGAATGTTAATGCTGAAACATTGAAGGAAAATTCTGTCTTAATGAGTGCTTACTGCACCACTTTTTGATAAGAACCATGTCGAGTTGTGATGGTCACGTGTTGGTCACTCTTTACCTTTCAGGTTGTTCGGTTAAGATTCTGGGTTACTAATCGGAAGTCGGGGGTTCCAGCCCTGCCAAGCTGCCACAGTTGGGCCCTTGATCAAGGCCCTTAACCCTCTCTGCCATAGTTGGCGCTGTATCATGGCTGACCCTGTGCTCTGACCACTTCCTAACATCACTGGTACAGTAAAATCCTGTTGTACGAGCAACCTATAGTAGGAGCAAACGGATATACGAGCGACCTTGCTCGCAAAATTTTACCCTATGTCACGAGCAAATTTTGAAGGCACGAGTAAACCCACGCTGCCGGTCCCTCGTTTTCGGCCGAGGGTAGCATCAGTCGCTTAGTGGATGACGTATCGCTCGATCACACTCGTTGTTCAGTGCAGCAAAAACTTTTTTTTTGTGTTATATTTTTATTTCACTAGAAATCTTGAAAAATGTCTCTCAAGGAAATCAGTGATGGTGCTGTGAAAAGTAAATAGAATTACTATTGAAACCAGGAAAGTTACGAGCGCGGTGCACGGCTCACACTCGCTATCAACCACTACCACATGAGTAAGTGTTTAATTATGTTTACCTTACGGTAATTTGCGGTGTATTTGTTTAAGAACGAATTATGCTCGTCCAACGGTGTTCTACCCTATATGCAAAAAAATAATAATAGTAATAAATTGTAAACAGTGTATGTGACACGTAAAAATCCAGAGTAGGTATCAAAGGTGACGTAAATAGTTCCATTTTACTAGAAAAAGTTTCTATATGCATATCCATGTGCATGTAACCTTTCCGACATTGTCCTTAGCTCGCGTTAGTTCTCGGGGTGTGTGTGTGTGTGTGCGCGCGTGTGTGTGCATTAGCGTGCGGACAAACTTCCAAAAGTGCAGTTACACATATTGATTCGCTGCTGTTTATGCATGTAATCTTCTTTTCAATAATTCACTCTGCCTTTTATAGAGTTGTAAATCAATGCGTCCTCTCATAACTATGCACTCCCTCTCGCTCTATCGCTCGCGCTACTTTCATCTTCCTCCCTCCCGCCGTTTCCGCTCGCACTCGCGGCTCCGTTTCACCTCTCTGACACTTCGCTTCTTCTTTTACCACATGTATATTTCTACCCTGTTACAAATTACAACTTCATAATGTGAAATGGACAGATTCGCACTTGTGTGTGTGTTTGTGTGGGAAAGTATGAGTTTTGAAGAAGGAATAGATGTGTCACCAAATATAAGAAAAGGTGTAAACCGGGTGGCATTCGGGGTCATTTGCGTAGAGCGGCCCTTCAAGGCCCCGGCCTCTGGTTAATATGCAACTAAAAGCTTGGTGAGGTTACTGTACATCCAGAGAGCCAGGACCCTATGTGACCTCTCTTCATTATTCATCCCTGGAAAAAAAAATTATAGCTGGAAACTCGCTTCTGCCACGGGAGAAGAGGAAGAACAGAAAAAAAAAAAAAAAGAGGAAAAAAAGTGCCCCTTTAACTTCGGTGCATGCTCCTTTGACCCTGTATTAGAAGGAGAGCAGGAAAGTCAGGAAACAACGAATGATACATTTTTAAATCTTCCCGTGGGTCGTTTTTTTTTTTTTCTTGGAGAGAGCCGATGGCGTGCCCCGCCTCGGAAGAGAACGTTCTTCTACGGAACTAGAAGACAGAAGACGAGAGTCTGATAAAATCAAGACGACCCCCTTTCAGAAACGCCATTTTATTCACTATTGGGGAAGTCTATGATGCACATGTATTATCTGTGTGTGTGGATATTAGTGCAGATGTTTCATCCCAACATCAAAAAGAGACGCATCACAAAAAAAAGATGAGGGGTGGGGAGGGGGATTAGGGGAGAAAAATCCCACAGAAATACAGCAAAGGGCCGGAATATAAAAATGAAAGAGTGAATACCCGAGTGATATGAAAGTTCAGCATGATTTTATGGGAGGAAGGGAAAGGAGGCAGGGAAGAAAGAAAGAGAGAGAGAGAGAGAGAGAGAGAGAGAGAGAGAGAGAGAGAGAGAGAGAGAGAGAGAGAGAGAGAGAGAGAGAGAGAGAGAGAGAGAGAGAGAGAGAGAGAGAGAGAGAGAGAGGCAGACATAAAGCACAGGTATGAGTGTTAGTGAGAGTAAAAGAAGAAAAGAGCGTGTGTGTGTGTGTGTGCGCGTGTGTGTGTGTGTGCGCGTGTGTTTGCTATGTGTCAGGGCAGGATATTCCGAGCCCATTGCTGCGTGTTCATTTCGGATGCAGATATCAAAGATGCCACAGACATGAATGGGGGGAATTGAGAACTTACCAGATGTTCTAATCCGGCTTTGATGTTCACCGCATCCCTGCAACACAAGAACAAATTTCCTTCACTGTAAATAAAGCCGTGTCACTAATCGCTTTCCCCGGCGCTCCCCGCCCCGACGGGATCACCCATAATTGCTATTTATTAAGGGCTATTTATTCATTTTCACTCGCTTGCCTTTTCATGACAGCAGTGGTTAAAAAAAAAAAAAAAAAAAAGGGGGGGGGGGGGGAGGAGCTCCTTTCTTCCTCTGCCAAAGTAACGAGTGGAAGAGAGAAACAAACAATCGCTCTGGTCTCGCGTGCGCTCGAATAATGACTGCTCTCTCTGGCTCGGTGTGTGCATAGTGTTTTAACGGATTCCTGTGTGCGTGGACGCATTAGTGCCTTACCTGGCCCGGCTCCGTGGGCTCTATGATCGTTTGCGGCGGAGGAAATCTAGTACATATTTACCGCAAGACGGAAACAAGTTCATTGGAGATGGGCGTGACGAGGAGGCCTCGCTATTCATCGAGGGCTTTGCCATGGCTTTGCCATGGAAGGAGTCTCCAGTGTCAGTATTGTAAAGGTAGCTACGAAACACTGCAAACTTTCTAAGGGTCTGACAGTTTGCACCTACTATAGCAAAAGTAATAACTGATCTAAAGGATGTCCCATAATGACATTACAAATAACTACGAGGTAGTATCAAAAAGTTTCGAAGACGAGCTTTTCTTTTTTATAAGAAAGTACTTAATTACTTTAGGTTTACACACTATAACACTGTAAAATAGTCCCCTTTTACAGCAATACAGCACTTCCAACGTTCCTGGAACTCCACTTCTGGAATGTGTCCTGTAAGTCTTCTTTTCAAAGCGTGTCAAGAACCTTCTGAGTTTCAAAACGGCGACCCCTCAGCTGGATCTTCGTCTTCCGGCAGAGGGCGCATTCCGCAGGAGCCAAATTGGGTTCGAAGGGTGGGTTCAAAAGTGAGGTCGTGCTGTTTCCGGTTTCACGTGGTCAGAATAGCGGCAGTTGCACACTGGACAATGTTTTCTTTTTTTTTTGTTCTGAAGGTCGGTGCTCCCTGTGACTGTGCGTGCAGCCTTCTTCTGCCATCTGTTGGCGTGTTACAAAACTGGTCTCGAAACTTTTTAAAGCCACCTAATATGTCATTTTAAATGTCTTTGTGGCAGATGTTTAGTTTTAAGCAGAATTACACCTGTGCTCTTTGTTCTTACTCGCTATGATGAAATCGCAGTCGTGGCAGACGCACGTGGTCAGAATGGCAAGATTTGTCTCAAAACGTTTTGATACCACCTCGTATAAAAGGATAAACAGTACGAGCTTCGTTTTTATTTCCCGAGAAAATAAACTTGAGAGTTGTGTGGATTCCTGGCGAGTTTGGAAGTTAGTTAGTCCTGAGATTTGAACTCGCAACCTTCTGGAGGCTAAGGTTTTCGGTTATATTAATATAATAAAGAAATCAATCAACTACAACAATTTTTATAATTACAATGTATTGCAGCACCAAAAATAAACTGACCTTGACAGGCTAGTGTTAATTAATTAGGCAAACCCAAAATGGGTTCTTATGATGACATTATGGGCTTAGACAAAATTATTAAAAATCATGCATGAATTAATATAATCAGTGCAGGAGAAAGAGGAGGATGATGAGAAGGAGGAGGAGGAAAGGATTTGGATTTAAAGAGCAAATTGGCAGTAAATAATAGATGCGGTTTTGGCACATTTCAAAATTGCAGCAGAGGAAGTACAAAGATCAAGAGAAAGCACCAACACAAAGATACACACACACACACACTATACATATATATACACACACACACACACACACACACACACACACACACATTCTCAGTACTGGCAACAGTGTGTGCATGTGCATGGTGAAGAAAACAGGGATGAGAGAAAGAGAAAGAGGGGTTTTATTGACAGAATAAAGCTTCTGATGTAGCCTGCAGCATCACAATGAAAATCTACACCATCTCTAAAATTACATTCAGTAATCAAGGCCACAAAAACCAGAGTGAAACCCTGCTCCTCTATCTCTCTCTCTTTCTCTCAGTCTATCCGTCTCTTTCCTTGCGCAGGAGAAATAACAGTGAAGCTCCAAATCAATCTCTACTTCTGTCCCGCTCTCCTACAGCAGACCTCTGGCTATTAAATAGCTCCTAATCACTGTGCTCCATTTGAAGAAAAAGCCCTCGGAAATAAAAATCTATAAATGAAATAAAATAAAAAAGTGGTCATGAAAAAGTGAGAGAAGGAAAAAAAGCCATTCAGAAATGTATACAATTGTAGCAGTTGGCACTTCTTTTTGACTTTGAGAGTGAGAGAACGAGAGATAAGGAAAGAAAGATGAGGGAACTTCTGATCGATGTTGTAGTATATTGCTTACATAGAAGATACAAGCTTTGTTATTAGAAGGTGGAGAAGCACCATGTGTCTAACATCCAGCAGATCTGTGACATCATTATGGAGGAGTGGAAGAGAATCCCAGCAACAACCTGTGCAGCTCTGGTGAATTTCATGCCCAGGAGAATTAAGGCAGGGCAAGATAACGATGGTGCTCACACAGAACATTAAAACTTTAGACACAGTTTGGACACTTAGAATGTACTCACTTTTGCTGCCAGTTACTTAGACAATAATGGCTGTATGTTGACTTATTTTTAGACGGCAGTAAATCTGTACTGCTAGAGATACTGTATATATCTTTCCTGATCTCAATCCTTTCTTCGAGTGTCCAGAGTCTTAAGATCCCTGATATTGGTTGTGTGGAACCTTCTCTACTGTTGTAGGCCATCCTCCACCGGGATCGACATTTAGAGATGCTTTTCTGCTCAGCACGGTTGTAAAGAGTGGTTAGTTTAGTAGCATTTTTGTCCATCAGTTATCTTAAGGAATTTCTGCCAGTAGAAATACTGATTGCTGGAGGTTTTCTCCAATTTCCATAATACTTAAACCAGAGTATTAACATGATTAGGACCAAGAAACAAGGCTCTGTGCGCTGGTCTAACACTGTACCTGGTCACCTGACCTTCAGGTGGACATGTTAAAGGATAAAAAAAAAAAGCCTCCTTGAGTACAGTGTAGAGAAAAATCACTCTCATTAACTCCCTGTACTTGGCCTGAGTGCCAGGTTACATCATATTCCTTTATCTACTGCAGGCATTTCATCTCCATTTGTTCTTTTGTGCCACTTCATGTCCACACCTCTCTTCCTCTATCTGTTCTGTTCCACGCACTGCTTGTTCACTCCTCCCGCCCCGTTTCACCCTGAAGGCCCACCTCTGTGCTGAAAGCAGCCCTAATTCAATTAGGCCCTTCAAACCAGATCAGGCGGTGGCTAAGCAGAAAAAGAGAAAGAGATTATTGGCAAATGAATACAGATTTGTATCGAACCGCCACGCTGAGAGAGAGTACATCTCCAGTTTTTCTTTTTTTTCCCCTGCTCTCATTTTTTCCTCCCCTTTTCGACCGTCAACGCGTTTCCCGCAGATCCGCGGGGAGCGCCGATCTCCTAGATCTCCTCTCTTCTGTCCCTTGCTCTCCCTCCTCTCTCTTTCGTGCCGTCGACATGGCCGCATTGATTTCTGAATTAGACTGCGATATTAAATAATTAATATACTTGCTGTGATTGATGTCTTGCATTAGGCCAATATTAGGTTATCAATCAAGCTCCACTTGGTTTAATGTAACGATATTGAAAAAGTGTCAAGGGCCGTTCGGGCAATTTGTAGTTGAGGCAGAGCAGATAGTAATGTTGGTGTAACGCAAGGCCAGTGAGCAGCAGGAGACCATAGATACAGCAAGAACTGTGTGGGTGGGGAGAAGGAAGGGGGGGGGGGGTGAGTTGTCATGAGCAAATGCATATTGCTTTAATGGGCAGCGCCAGATGAACAGAGAGTCGTAACCTTGGACTGAGGCCGCAATAAATCCGGATCACTATGACCTCATGTCGTGCTTAAGATCCTTCTTTAGCTGCGAGTGTGTAAGTGCTCTTCTTGGTTTTGATGAGCCGATGGTCCAGGACAGGAAGATGTTCTACATTTTAAACAGTGCTTGTAAAAACTCAGGTAAAATCAGGTATTGAGGTGGGCTGTGGAGGCCAGGCGCAGTTAGCGTTCCAATTCATCCCAGAAGTCTTCAATAGGGAATAGTTTAGAGTTCTTTAGCATGACACTCGAGATTTTCCACTCTAACCCATGTGAACCATATTCTCATAAAGCTGGCTGTAGGCACAGAGGCATTATTGTACCAGAACAGGTTTTGGACTTGTTCAAGTGAAGGGAAAATGTGTTCATATTTAATGCATCACAAGACCACATTTACCTTTGTGTGCCTCAAACTTTGTGGTTATATAGGTATAATGTATTTACTTTACATTACTGTCAATTTGGTCTGTTTTGCAATATTCAGCCATAACAATCAGGATTTCAATATCTAAGAACAGATAATAGTGCAAATAAAATGTTCCCCTTAAAACTACAATGTGAAAATTCATGCTGGATTCAACAGATGCCCCAATGCAGAGAAAACATGTTTTATAGCCAAAATGTACAAAATATTCAACAGACGAAAAAGAAGAAAACATCCTCAATCAGAGGCCATCTAGAAAACATAGGCTAGAAGTCAGGAGAAGGGTGAAGGGGGTAAAAAAAAAAAAAAAATGTCTCTCTGTTCCCGTAAGGAGGTCATTATTTATCCCTACTTAATTAAGTAAAAGAGGACAAACAAGTCAAAGTGTTAACAGAGCTCAATGCAATGCCAGGCTTTTGCTCACTAGTCAATACGGGCAAATTGGAAATGTCTGGCTAATCTGTCAAGTGGAGGAGGCGCACTGGAGACGGACTGGAGCCTCGCTTTGGGTTTGGTGTGTGTGTGTGTATTGCTGGTCACTATGTCTGGACGATCTACTGATCTTTCCGGAATGCTTCCTTTCGCTCTCTCGCGATTTTTCAACGTAGGTAGCATGCAATTAATCAAAGCGTGTGCAGCGCGCGTGGTGAAGTTTCAAATAATGGTGTAGGTTTTACTTCTTTCTCTCTCTAAATCATGCTGCTCTTCTCCCATGGAGGAGTTCAAATGCAAAGGCAGTCATTTAATTTCCACCAAAACAAAGAGAGAGAGAGAGAGAGAGAGAGAGAGAGAGAGAGAGAGAGGGAGAGAGAGAGAGAGAGAGAGAAAGAAAGAGAGAGAGAGGCCCATTAGCACAGAGCTCATCAGCAATGCATTAGAGCTTTGGTGTGCTTGAGTGTTAACCCTTACAGTGTTCAGAGAAATGAGCAAGCTGGCCTTACAAAACCGTAATTCAGCCTTGGACGTTATTGTGTGTAAGTGTGTGCGTTCATACACTTATTTAGCACTTAGTGAGGACCAAATAAATCAACATTCCAGAGTCCTCACAAAATATACAGTGTTTTGGGCATTTGGGTAAAATGTACATGCTCAGCCTACACAACCGGAGAGCAAATTGAGCACGACTAAGATGATCTCTGGGTGTAAGGGATGTACTCTTTCTCCCTTCTTAATCACAGTGACACTCGTTCATGCAGACGAGGGGCAGATAACACTTTCCTTACAGTGTGTTACTCTTACTCTGTGACCTACTGTAGCATGAGCAGCAGTAAAAAATGCAGGTGGCTAGTTTCAGACTCAGAGGAAGCATGTGTCAGCCTTCAGCCTCCCCGGTTGGTAAAGAAATTGGCAGATGACTGAATTTGAGATGAAAAAAGTGCCTTTATACAGGGTTTTATTTATTTATTTTTTTTACAAAGCTGAAACATTTCTTTGTGGTTACAGGAATTAGATTTAGGGTTAGGTGCAGACATGGGATTAATTAGCGACAGTAATCGGTATGTCAAACAAAAGTGCGAAAGGAGCCATGAGACAACGCACGAAGCGCACAGGCCTGTAATTGAGTCGAAGTATGTGTTAGGGGGAAATTCTACGCACAGTCGACTGCACAGGCGGAAAAAAATCGAGTTGTCAGCACAGGAAAGAGCCGATCGCTTTTACGCTGCACGCACGAGTATATATCGAACCGCTCTAATTGATTTGGAAGGAAATTGTTTCATTTATTCCTCAGAACAGCGTGTTTCACTCGGCTACGCCGCACTGACGGATCCATAATCGCTTCGCTTAATTCATATTTCGGTTGCCTCACACAAGTTCAGCATAAAGTCGTGTGATTTCTACAGGATGTTTTTTCTCATGTCTCCTTTATAATGCTTGCATTCCTCAGAAATATAGTGCATATCAAAATAGCGCACTTCCAATATTATTTCGCACCACGTTTTGTTTCGATTATTTCAATAAACTTGTGCAACTTATTTATGTTCAGAGATGCATTAATTTCTTGCCAACATCCCGTACCAATGATGGGAGAAACTTCTCCGGCACATCTCAAAGATTATGGTATTACGGTCTGGATTGGTCATTCGGTATATTTTTGTAGTCAGCTGATCAGGTAGGTTTGCTGAACCTACACCTGATCAACTGAAACATCCCCAGATCATAACACTGCCCCCACAGGCTTTTGCACTGTATGGAATGTGTATATATAAAAAAAAAAAGGTTCTAGTTTATATTTAACTCAAATTTTTCTTTAACTAGCAAATAAAACATAAAAACTGAAGACAACTAATTAAGTAACAAACATGTACATAAACCAATTTCAGATAATAAACGAAACAAACAAACACGGAAGTGCTCATTCAGTGAAATGGGAATTAGTAAAGTCGGGTACTGATGAAGGGTGAGGAAGCCTGGGGTGAAATCTGCATTTAAATTCATATTCAATTAATGCTCTATAGCACAAACGCTGGAAAAGGTTTGGGACTCGTGGTTCAAGTGAAGGTAAAATGTACAGCATCATAAAGCATCTTCTACAATTGTGTGGAAAAAAAAAAAAGAAGAGAAAAGCAGATATGGCTGGGGGAGTCAGGTGTCCCTCTACTTTGGTCTGTATAGTGTATAAATGTATGAGTTAAGATGATCAACAATTGTTTTAGAACTTAGAAAGTAATCGACAAAGAAAGCCATGTGACTTGTGGTGTTGAGGAAAATATCCATAAAAAAAAGAGAATTATTTAAATTCTTTTCGTCTTTCCACTAAAGAAAGGCAATAAGGATCGACGGAGAGCGGCATGGGTGGTGTGGAGGATGACAAAAACAGGCAGTGTGAATGACGTTGCTCACTGACATCTCTGTATGGTGTGCTTCACTGTGCTGCTGAATTGAAAGTGAAAGTGTAATCCTGGGTGGATGGCAAGACTGTCTCTTTTGACTACTCTGTCAAGCTGCATGCACACAAAAATAAAAATAAAAAGAGCAACGGTAAGGCTGCTGCTGTCCTGTTAGAGTACAATAGCAAGTGGATAATGGCCCTGTCTGGGTCAGTATGTTCTTAGTCAGATCCAAACCTCCCCCTTTTTATGTGCAATGAACAGACTGGAATTTTTTTTGCATAATCCCACTGCAGGCAAAAAAAAAGAAAAGTTTATAAAAAAAACCTAAGAAAAGGCTTTGCGGGCAATAAGGCAGTTGAGTATAGTCAATAAAAAGGGGGCAAAAGGAAGGCAGAAAAGGAGATGATGTGGAATTGATGGCTGGGACACCTCCCCTCTGAGTCTAAATCTGGACAGTTAGCAGGAGAGAACCTGCTCAAGATTAAACAACTGCCGTGATTTCGGTCAAAAAAGCTTACTGCTGAAAACACAGGTTTAAAGGATTTATTTAGTAAACGAATAAGGCATATTTTAGCTATTGGAATAAAGAGAAGGCGATCTGAGAGAATCTAGCTTTCCGAAAAAGTCATTCATTGTTTTGTTTTTTTCTGCTCTCTTTACAATTCCCTAGAAATACGGAGTAACTTAAAGTTGAACTCAAAAACAGCAGTATCGTAAAGTTTGCAAGGAAGTACTTTATTTATTTACACCTTCAAAATAGCTTGAACAGCAATACAGAGCTCCCAGCGTTCCTGCTACTTTTGGAATGAGGCGTGGAAAAACCACCTTCTGCGATTCGTGCTGGATCAAAATTAAAAATATCTTTAGAAAGAGGGCAAAGTAGGCAAGTAGGGATGGTGCGCAAGTAAAATCGTGTTTTTAACGGTGCGCACATGATCAGAAAAACACGTTGCACAGCTCTCGATGTACACAGGATGATGTCTTTTAGCACACTGATTTATGAAGGTCGGTGCTCCCTGTGACTGTGCGTGTATCTGGTGGCATGTTACAGCACCTAAATCCTATTGAAATGCTCGGGGATATACTGGATCGCAAGGTCAGAAGTGAAGAACACTGTTGGCAAGTTTTACAAGAGGCAAAAAAGTATTTCAGCTGAATGTTTGGAGAAACTAACCATCCAGATGTTGAGACCGTAACATCTGTACATTCATATATATATAAATCCGTTTGGTCCGTTTATATAAACTCCTTCGCTTTATTACAGGGTCACAGCAGCGTAAATGACTAAATGGTTTATATTTTGGGAAACGGAATCTACTAAATACATTAGAAAACAATAAATAATACAATCAGAATTTTTAGAAGGGGAAAAAAAAAACCCACACGCCAAACTAAATGGTGTTTGTGTATTCACAAACACGTTTGGCGCTAACCGGTGAAGCGCTATATATAAACCGAAAGTTGAATACGCGGCTCGCCGAACCGAACTTGTTCTAACGGAAATTCGTATCATTCGTTTAATCGCGCCGAGTTTATGAAACATCTTGTCGTTTAAAGGGATTAATTGGGATTCGCTCATCTCTCCGGAAGGCCCGGAGCGGCAAATTGCGCTTTTACTGGAGCCTCTGAGGACAGAGCGAGAGAGAGAGGAACACTATTAGTCTCCATGGCAGGGAGAAATTTAATTTAGGGGACACAATTTAAAGAAAATTGACTCCTATTTAAAAAGGTGTGTGGTGGGGAGGCATGGGGGGGGTAGACAAATGGCTGCACGGGGGGACAGGAGAATAAAAAAAAAAAAAAAAAAAAAGAAAATCTATTTCCCTCCGGTTCCTTCTATGACCTGGTGTCTTTTCATCTTCGCCCGATTAGAACTTTGAGGAATAAAAAAAGAAAAAAAAAACCCTTTCCATTATTGAGTAAGAGACAATGTGGATCTCCTATATTGTGGGGGATTTTTTTTTTTCAGAAGGAACCTCCACAAATTGAAACACTTGTACACAAAGAATAAGGCTTGCTATGGGAGGAGGTAATCGCACACGGAGAACTTTTGGCTGCCGACACAGTTGTGGGGCCGGAGTGTGGTGGGACAATGGTACTGAGCGTGGCAGCTGTCATGGCAGAGTTTAAAAAGATGATCTTGGCAAAGAATAAAAAAAAGACAGAGAGAGAAAGCGCGAGAGAGGGAGGCGAGGGAGGAGGGCAAGAGAGAGGGCCAAAGAAAGCACTGATTCATTTGCAAATCGGGGCCCTGGTGCACGGCCTCCATTCTGATCCAGGCGTTAACAAGGTAATCAGTTTCAGTCTCTAACCCTGCATTGTGCTGTGCAGCTCTCTGCAGGGTCGAGGCGTGAATAAAGTGCGTGCGCGCACACACACACACACACACACACACACACACACACACACACACACACACACACAGACACACGCGCGCACACACCTGAACGCTGAAACGTGAGCATTTGTTTACAAGTGTAGTCTCTCCACCTCCTGACATGCTCAAACCGTTACATAATAGAATTAAGGAGAACTAGAAAGACAGAAAGAGAGAGAGAGAACAGCTGTGTCCATTCTTCTTTCAGTGTCCCTGCCTGGCCCTCGGGCCCTTCTGGGAGGCCCCCCAAAATAAAATAATTCGCACTACACATCCTCCTCTCCTCTTTCTCTTGATCCTGGTTTCTGCTCTTGAGAAATCTGATCCGGTCCTAATCACAAAGCAAACACAAAAAACGACCACATGGCGCGCACACGATTCAAACACGCACCTGAATCCCGCCACACAAAGGATCGTAATGAAAATACGGGCTCGCATGCAAGAACTGTCTTAACGGCTGGTATTTATCTACCTCGGTTTTGGTCGCATTATGATGTAATGATTAAATATAAAACTGAAGATAAGTATTTCAGTGTCTTCAGAGGTGTGGAAACGCCTAGTCGTTTATGCTTTTTAAAACTCGCATGCTCCTTTTGTTTATATGCAACAAAGTGGGTCATTTGAGAGTATTAGTTTTCATCGAACTGTCGCATTACGCCGTAACAGAAGGTTTTTGGATGAAACCCTGGGGGGTGGGGGGGGTCGGGGGGTCCTGTTATTAATGTTAAGGAAGGATTTTGCATTCAAAATAAAGTGTAACATCTGTACATTTATAATAAAAGACTAGGTGTTTCCAAACTTTTGCTATGCACACTATACATAAAAGTGATCACTTTGGAAATACAGAGATCGACAACGCTGTTATGTCCTATGTAGTAAGCATATATAGAAAATAGGAGACGTTTTGGGATTGGACAGAAAGCGCCTAAATACCAAGTGTTAAGACTTGAAGGACAAGTTTTATGTCAATCAGAAAGAAACGTGAAACCCAATTAATATCAATGAAAAAGTGTACAAAGAACAAAAACCCATTCTATTTGATAGTGACTAAATCTTCTGTGGTTTATAGAATATAACCAAAAACAAGGTTATAGCAAAGTCTGGTCCTCCATCCAAATAGTAATTGTTCAAAAAAACTACCTTAAAACCAGTGGTTAAAGAGAATGGCTGACATTCTTTTTATAAATACACACAGAATTGCTTATGTCTGTTTCACTCTATTCAACCACTTGATCATTGAATAATGTGAGGACACCTCACTTATTTTTCATTCTACAGATGGACTGTCTGAAAAAACTGGTTTCTGACACTATGATAGAAAAAACAAAGTCAAAAAGTAAGAAATAAATAAACAAAAACATCTATACTGCATTATAGTGAAAAGTGTTGTCAAAATGGCTTAACTACTCCAAATTTTGATCTACAGGATTAAATACTATACCGACAAAAGTTTGTGGACACCTGACGATAAGATTCGTATGTGCTCTCAGAACATCCCATTCCACATTTAGTCCCCATTTACTGTTGGAATAAACTCTTCTGAGATGTTCCACTAGCTCTATAAAAGGTCACACATGCAATAGCAAACTCCAATCCAAGTAAACGACATGTTCAGAGAGCTGGATTTGTGCACAGGGGCAGTGTCATGCTGGAACAGGTTTGGATCTTCTAGTTCAAATGCAGGGGAAAATTGTATGCTACCGAATCCGAAATCGCCCTACCCAGTTGTGTGCCTCTAACCATTGTGGTAACAGTTTGGAGAAGCACCACATATGGCTGAAAAAGTCAGATGTCCCAGTACTTTTGTCCACATAGTGTTTAATTTACATATATAGAATATATAGAATTTTAAGTGAAATAATGCAGACATTCTTTAATTTAAGGTTATTTGCATCCAAAGTGATTGGCATAACGATTAGTCGTTTTCACTTCAAACAGTAATTGGACAGTTGGTTGCTTAGCTGTTCCATGATCCAGTGAGTGTTATTAATATTATTTCGCTTATAATTATGCAGTTTAAAGGTCTACAGCTGATTTTGTGGCAGTGTGTTGCCACAAAGACCCGTCACTGCCACTTAAACAAGCCATGATTTGCCGGAAAAATCTAAATTGGATGTGCATCAACGGTTTGGTATGTGGAGAGATAAAGAACATCCAATGGCCTGGAAGAACATGGCAGAATATTTTTTTTTTCCCTGATGAAGAAAAATCTCTTTTGCTACAGCTGGCCAGATGCAAAACACCATCCAGAAGGTAGACGCATCTGTGACCAAGTTAAAAAAAAACAAGAGAAGCTTTCACCAGAGTAAGGAGTGTTTACCACCAGATGTAAACCACTGTTAAGCCTTAAAAAAACAGAAAGACCACAATAAAGCTTGCCACAAAACATTACAAAGCCTGCAGAATTCTGGAACAACATCCCATCAACAAATGAGACAATCTATAACTTGTACCGGAATGAAGTCAGAAGGCCGAGATTATCTGCTCAAATTCAGCTTCAGAGTCATACCCAAAAGCGTAGTTTAAAAGCAGTCCAGGACTTTTATTTTTTCCTAAAAGTTCTGCAATGGACAAGCCTGACCAGAATCCAACTGAGCTTGCATTTCACTCGCTGAAGGCAAGACTGAAGGCAAAACTCCCCGAGAACAAGCTGAAAGTGAAGCCGGCTGCAGTAAAGGGCTGGCAGAGCATCACCGGGGAAGACGTATTCAGAAGAAATGAGAAGAGAGATGAGGTAGAGGAAAAAGTCTACACATACATGAGAAGAAAATAGAAAGAGGAGTCAGAAAAGAGTTAGCAAAATGAGATGAAAGAGATGAGAAGCTAAACAATTTCACATTTATCTTCATTTCTTTGTCAAGATCTAAATCGTTTGCGTGTTGATCCTCCCGTGTGTGTCGAGTTCTTTGGATGTTGGCCGCATCGTTGGCCAATGAATGAGCTGGACAGTTTGCTATTTGAATAATCAATATGACAGCCTTCTTGTTGACAGTTTGATTCCGGTTTGCTTCTGTACATACGCGTGTGTGTGTGTGTGTGTGTGTGTGTGTGTGTGTGTGTGTGTGTGTGTGTGTGTGTGTGTGTGTGTGTAGTCATGGCCCTGTTTAACCTTAACTAGATTAGGGCGATTATCCGGGCTCTCAGACGCCACTGTACAGACGGGATAAGTGTTCACAAAGCCCCCTCTGTGCAGCGATCGGCCAATCTGTGATCCTTATTCATATCTAAGCCAGCCGGTGCTCTGCTTTTCTCCCTCTAACCGCCATGCTAAGTGACAGAATGTCCCTCTTTCTCTCAAGCCGTGGAGGAAGAAAAGAGAAAATTAATCCAATATGGCCTCGAGCGGTGTGTGGTACTGTGTGGTTTCATGTCCTGGGGCTTGCTCTGAAAGTGTGCACTTGTATGTGTGTGTGTGTGTGTGTGTGTGTGTTTCGAGAAAACAAATTCAGTCTAACAAATACAGCAAAAGGTACTCATTTGTGAAAAAAGCACTTCGCTAAACTTTCCACTAGACCACAAATCACGGTCTGCATCCAGGACTGTTATATTCTACGGCGGGAAGAAAAACCGTGTAATTAAAACGAAAGTCTAAAAAGAAAAGAAAAAAAAACATTGAACTATAAGCGAGACGTTGAAACGCCGTCGCTCGTGTTGTATTCACTCGGAACGGTTGCTGTTAGCGAAGTGTTCAGCGGCCACATTAAGGCTTTCCAAGCTGTCAGCAGGACAATGCGAAATCGTGCAGATACATGTCAAGAACGTCAGTAAAGGTTCGCACCAAACATCAGAATAAAAGGAAGTAAAAATGTGCCAGCCTTGGCTGATGTGATGTACTGTGATTTTTTTCATATATTTTGGACAAAATGGTGTAGGTGGAGAAAAAACCTCCAGCAGGCAGAAGTGCTTCATTGATGAGAAAAGGGCAGAAGAGAATGGCCAGACTGGTTTGAGCTGACAGGAAGTGCTCAAATAAGCACTCTTTATTCTCGACTGCGGTGAGCAGAACACCCCGAACCTTAAGCTGCAAAAGCAGAAGACCATCATGTATCAATCCTGTCAGCCCAGACACTTCAAGATGTTACGTGTCCTACGGCATCACGTCCTAGCAAGAGAAAGATCTAATGGAGGAACACAAACTGAACTGAATAGAAAATAAACGAAAAAAAACAGCCTGGTTAACAAAAACACACTGAAAATATAGTCAGTAATGGCAGCAAATATGTGCAGGTGACGTCATACTATGTAGTGCACAAGAGTTGTATATAGTAATAGTGGCATTTAGTGTAAGTTTGCTTTGAGAAGCTTTTTATTAGTAAAAAAAAAAAAAAAAAAAAAAGGTTCCCTCACAAATATATTAAGTGACAGTTTGTTTCGTCTCCGCCTCGCACTCTGAGCCACATGTTCATTTCAATTAATTCCTATCATTAAAAAAAAAAAAGTTTTTATGACAGTCAAGAGATACGAATTCAATAATTTCTCTTTAAAGAAAAATGTCAAATTAAATTTAATTAATCAATTGAATCAACATGTGTATATATATATTAATTACATGTTTTTTTCTATTTTATTTTTATTAAATGTTTTATTTAAACCAAGCAGGAATTTTATTTAAACTTGTATGTAATTTTGTGAGCATGAACAGTTCATTTTTTATTTTATTTAAAATATGCTGTTAAAAAAAAATAAATAAAAGCAATTTTATGTTTTGCATTAAATACAATAATAAATAGAATTCCTGCTTGGTTTAAATATAAAAACAAATATGTAAAAATAAAAAAACAGTTTTATTATATATATTCATATACACACAAAATTATGTATATTTATATTTTATGAACAAAACTTTTAAACCACTTGACTTTTACAGGATTGTGTAGTTCTTTAAACTGTTACCAAAAAGTATGTAGGACGTATTTGGATGCAAAAGCAATTCATTTTCCATTCGCTTAAACTAGGAGACCCAAAACTGTTCCAGCATGACAGTGCGACTGTGAACTAAACCAGCTTCATTAAGGTCTGGTTTACATGGGTTAGAGTGGAAAATCTTGAGTGGCCTGATAAAGAGCTCTGACCTCAGATGTTGAGATTTTTATTGCGAGTGATGACGATGGACAGGATTAGAAATGAGTTTATTAGAGGGACAGCGCATGTAGGACGTTTTGGAGACAAGGTGAGGGAGGCGGGATTGAGATGGTTCGGACATGTGCATAGGAGGGACATGGGCTATATTGGTAGGAGAATGCTGAGGATGGAGCCACCAGGAAGGAGGAAAAGAGGACAGTTAAGGAGGAGGTTTATAGATGTGATGAAGGAAGACATGCAGGTAGTTGGTTTGAAAGAGGCAGATGTAGAGGACAGGAGGGGTATGGAGACGGATGCTGGCGACCCCTAATGGGAGAAGCCGAAAGAAGATGATGATGTTTCTAAACTGTACAAAGATTTACATATATGTATCATGCCAAACATACACTTTATTTATGTTGAAAATTCATTTTGCTCACTCCCTTTCTGCAATCAATCTCTAACAATACGCCATCTCCTCATCACTATGTAAAACTGACATTCGATTTCTGCTTAAAGCAAATCCATGCACACAGAAAGACGGGGAAAGTGCTCTGTGCTTGTGTATGCATCCAGGCCATCAGTCAACTCTATTCAACTACGATCCCGTTCGGGTCCCGTAATACACCTCTGTGTAATATTTAATGGCTTTTCAGCGCTGTAACGAGCTGTGGCAGGTCTGCCTGTGTTGATTTGACACGAACGCCGGCGCATCCTCTGGCAGGTCGCCTCGACGGGGTTATAACTCGTGTGTTGATACCACAAAATCGTTGTTCCTAATTTTATCGGCTCAGCGCTAATTACATCCCTATTACAAGGTAATTATCCTGGATGCCGTGTTAGGAACGACCACATGCTTTTTATCTTTTTTAAACTTTCCTGAACATAGTTTAAAAAAAAAAGGAAAAAAAAAAAAAAGAAAAAGAGCAACAGCCGTGAGATTTATTTCGGAACACTTCCTCGAGTCATGCTCAAGCGTTACTCTTACAAAGCTTCTACTGTTGTAGCCGATGTCAACAATCTGTCTAAGTATAGCAACTATAAACTTTCCAACCAACCACAAGGGATTTTTTTTTTTTTGTTTTGTTTTTTTGTTGTTTTTTAGAACCAGAGCTAATCAGAAAAAAAACACCCAAAATAATAGAATCCACGAGCATCGCCTCAGCCCTTTCATCTTAAACTGCTCGGAGTGACGATGACACACAAATAAAGACTGGTGACAAAAAGTCCGGCATTAGAACAAGCAGCCTGTAGGTTTGAGTTCTATTCAACCGTATGCTCGTTCTAAGTAGATAGCACCAGGCGCCAATCAAAACAAGTTCAAAACAGAGCGCGCGCTCTTCCCTGATTGGTAGATTGCTGCGTGTGACCATTTAAGATTTTATCCGCTCATAAATTTACAAAAAAAAACGACCTATTTCGCAAAAAAATATAGTTGAGTATAAAGTACAATATCCGACTTGGATACAGATACGTGCAAAAGCTACTTTAGTACAGTAACGAGTTACATTACCAAGTCCACAACTGACAGCAAAGAAATGTAAAAACAAGCTCACGTTTTTTTCAGAAATAACCGGGGAAAATCTTACTTATCCCATAACAAGGCTGGTCATGTTAGCATATCATAAAGTACCCCTCATTTCCCACCCCCAAACCATGTTCCTCTCTCTTTTTCCAAAATAAAGCAGCCAGGCCTGAGAAATCACCATCTGCCACAACTCTAGGACTGTTTCGTCCTCCCACAACGCAGGGAGGTAAAATGGGCTGTGGGTACGTTGGATGTTGAAGGGCGTGTTTCCTGGAGGAAGAGGAGGGGTGTACCTGCAACGCTAAGCAGTACAGACCCAGCACATACGTGTCTAATTGGATTGGGGGAGATTTTATTCGGCTTTGCCACAGCTCTGTCATCCTGTTCCAGGCCTGGCTATATCTATGATTGGATATGTATGCAGATGTGTATCTGTGTATATGTCTATGTATGTTTGTGAGTGCGTGTGTGTGGTCAGGTTTGGGAAAACGAATGATCCTCGTATGATCACGGAAATTAATGAGGGGTCGTGTGCATTTGTGCGCACGCACTGATTTAACTAGTCCTAATGGCTAAACAGATTACAGAGCACGCTAAATGGATTGTTACAGCTCTCAATCCCCCACTCGGAGTGTCTCTTCTGCGATTAGCCCTGGCCAGAACTATAAAGACACACACACACACACACACACACACACACACACAAAGAAGGGGCAAGCTTATAGAGATAATCCATATTAGACACCCGAACACTGTCATCTAAAGTCTTTCACACCTCTGTCACAGATATGAAGGTAGAGCAGAAGAGTTTGTAAACTCTTCTCTTCTCCGTGCTAAAAAAAAAACAAAAACAAAAAAAAACTGTTGTATGGACAAAAGTATCGGGACACTTGACTTTTCCAGCAATATGTGGTTCTGCCTTAAACTGTGACTACAAAGTTAGAAGCACCCAATTGTAGAGGATTGTCTTCGGATGCGGTAACATTAAAAAGACCCAAATGTGTTCCAGCGTGTTCCTCTTGTGCATAAAAGCAGATGTAGATATTTTTTTTTTTCAACATGAGATGAGGTGGAAGACCTCCTGCTGTAGACCTCAACCCTACTGAACACCTTTAGGATAAATTGGAATGCTGAATGCACCTTCTCAAACTACGCCAGTAACTGACTTCACTAACACCCTTTTGGCTGAAGATTAAAAATCTAGTGGAACATCTTCCCAGAAGGGTGGAGGTGATTATAACTGCAAATGTGAATTAAATAAGATGAGACTTTCAAAAGGTGCAGAGCACTTGAATTTTGAGACCCAAACCTGTTCCATTATGAAAATGCTCCTGTGCACAAAACCAGCTTCATGAAGATTTGGTTTACATGGGTTGAATTGGAAGATCTTGAGTGCCTTCTATAGAGCCCTGGTTTCACCTATGGGATGAATTGGAACGCTATGGGATGAATTGGAACGCTGACTGCACCCCAGGCCTCCACATCTCACCTACATCAATACCTGACTTGTGGCTGAAGTACAAATCTCCACAAGCACACTCCAAAAATCTAGAGGAACATTGGAGCATCTTCCCAGAACAGTAGAGGTTATTAACAGCAAATGGGCACTGGAATGGTATAGGATGTTCAAAAAGCATCTTAAAGTCAAGTCAATAGCCACGTTTACATTTACACTTGTTTTGTCATTCCAATTATAATCATTTCAATTGAAGGAATCGGTGGACTGTTTACGCTGTAATCCGATACGGTGTTTACGTGTGATCAGAATGAATTCTTGACACGCGCACTTAAGCCTATGTCCTGTTTGCCACCATTTATTACTGTCAACATAAAGTTCCATTATTTCTTATGCGCAATTTTTTTATGTAAAGTCGCGCTCAAGCAACAGCGTGAATTTGTAGGCATACTAATGCTGGAGGGTATGAAGCTGAGCTTTTTGGTGGCTGAGCATCTCTAATGAGCATCTCAATCATACCCCTGAATCCAATTCCCCTAATTATGCGTGTCGCGGTCGTTTTATACAAACTCGGAAGTTGTGCGGGAAACTGTGTTCGGTGTTCACAAGAACACAGTAAAAAAGGTTTTATACATATTTTGCAAGTAATCGATTTAAAAGCGTTTACATGGCAGAACCCCTCTCCAACCCAATTACAATTTAAGGGCATTTTATTCCAATTGAGGTGTTGATTTGGAGCATTTTCATTCGGATTGGACTTTTAAACCGTTCCCACCGTACCACTGTTCAACGCTATGCCTGATCGGTGTATAAAGATGGTTGTGTCATGTGAACTATTACTGCGTACAAACACATTGATCTAATCTCGGTCTTCTGCAAATGTGCCTGAAGTGCGTTCACCAAAATCTTTGAAGCTGGGTGAAGGAAAACCTGTGTGGCTGAAATTTTATTTGATTAAAACCTTCCAATAAACATTTCTGTAGAAAGTCAGTTAAATGTATTTGAAATGTAGGCTGTAAATTTGGGTGTTTTGTCCTTTTTTTGTCACACACCTCTATATCTCTATGCTTCAAATATGTTTAAATTGTTACTCACTACAAAATGCATAAAATTCCATACAAAAGTCACAAATTTCAATCCATCCAACTTTACACACACACACACACACACACACACACACACACACACACACACACACACACACACACACACACACACACACACACACAGGAACCTTCTTTCCTGCTGCACTTTGCTGTTTAGGAGCGCTGCTAATGAGCAGACAGGAGCTGAAGTGATGAGACCGACATTCGCACGCACCGCTTCAGGACAAATCCGTGTCTGCTTCCAATGAGGCTCACTGCAGCCCAGACCTTTCACCTTTTCTGAATCTGCCTACCCACAATCCGTTGCTAACACCTGCTGATGGCTAGGGAACAGCAACAACAACAACAAAAAAAAAAAAAATCACATATTAAAAGAGAGAGAGAGAGAGAGAGAGAGAGAGAGAGAGAGAGAGAGAGAGAGAGAGAGAGAGCGAGAGCGAGAGAGAGAGAGAGAGAGAGGTGCACCCACAGACCACAAGGTATGATAAAGATGAAGAGAAACAATATGTCAGAGAGAATCTCTCCTTCACTCAGTCACTGACTGGACCTTTCTTCTGGATATGTCCATCCTGTTCCTGACAGGACTGGGAAATCAGTGTGTGTAAAGACTTTCCAAAAAAACAAAAAAGTACAGGACACAACCTTCTTTATCTGGAAGAAAAATTTTAATGCTTTCAAATCTTCAAATAATTTCTTATGCAATCAGTCTAAGAAAACCAATTGGTTTATAACCATAAATTCATACATATATATATATATATATATATATATATATATATATATATATATATATATAGACATTTTTAAATGGTTTTACATCAAAGTGATGGAATTTGGGTTCGGATTTAGCATCAGCACTGTCACTAAAGTCATGTATTGATCAATTTCCAATTAGGGTTACAAAGTGACCGCAAATTTCCAGAAACTTTCCATGGGAACTTCATTTGGGGAATTTTGGAAATATTCCAAGCAACACATCATATCGAAATTCCTTGTTCCAGTCAAGGAAAGACGTGTTGTACTGCGTGTTTTTTAAATGAACACGCCATAGAGAGAAAAAATCTCGCCCAGATACACACCGATTACAGATACAGAGTGACACTTAACCTGTTTAACTCTGTTCATTACCTACATAAGCCACCCCCACACAGCCCCCACCCACCCACACACATACACACAGCTATCCGTTTACCCTTTGTCAGTGGTGAAAGGCAACAAGATCGCTTTACAAATTGTAAATTTTGTATGGAAACACATCGTGCGAGGCTCAGAGATGCCTGCTGTCATCCTAGAGGCGCGATAAATGTTTAATGAAAACAACACAACACAAGGCTGGGTCAGGCCCCCTGCTAAGCCTGCCACCACCTTTGATCTCCCTTCTCACACACACACACACACACACACACACACACACACACACACACACAGACGGGCCCTCATATATTCATCTGTTATCCAGCAACCTGGCTGAAAGGAGGGGGAAAAAGGAACGATTGCTGCTGCAGGTTGACAAAAATGGCAAGCCAAAGTGCTTTGAAAGAGAATAAAAGGCAAAAAGCACAGAGGCGCAGTTTTAAAGTGTGTGTTCCTAAGCGTACCTAAACTACTTTAAGTGCCATGTTGCAGGAGAGTGACAGCTGTGAGGGCACACCTGGAGCAGGTTAGAGCACAGCACTGATTCCCTGACCCCCCACCCCACACACACACACACACACACACACACACACACACACACACACACACACACACAAAAACACACACTGAGCTAGCAATGTCAAGATTTCAGTCGTCAGCCAGCCAGCTTTCTCACGTAACCAATTAATGCAAATAAATACTTGCAATTGTTAATCGAGTATCCTGTTAAATACTCTGCTGAAAAGACACTGCCGAAAACACACTGAAATCCCGTGGCAGAGGGAGATCACACCTCAGCTGATGCCAGAGGGGACGAGGATTTGAGAAACCGAACTCGCAGGTGTTCAAGCATGAACGTGCAGATGCACTTTTGTGGTTGAGTGGTGGATGAGGGGGGGGAAGAAAAAGAAAAAAGAAAAGAAAGGAAAAGCATAAAATATGAGTTATCGCCTGTATACGTGGTGCAGCCTGTAATTAACCGGACAAATGATTTCGACTTTCACAATTGAACTGTTCGATTAAAAAGAGTCTGCACGAGGTAAGATCGAAAAACATGACGGCGCCTGCTTTTGTAGGGAATAAAATGAAAGGGATAATGACTGCCTCTTACCAGAGCACAATGAAGGAAAAAAAATAATAAAATGGAAAAAAAGCTGTGCGTTACAACGTAAAAATAAATAAATAATAATAATTAGGTTTTTAGGGATCAGGGTTGCCAGGTCTCTGCTGAAACATGGTCCAAAAAGTTATTTCGTTTGCAGGTCCTTGCATTCAGGTTCACCGCGTGTTCCGTTTGTCAAACTAAACTAACTTTCACATTTTGGCCCAATGGGGAGTATTTCCTCTTATTCTGCAGCAATTTGTTATGAAATACTATTGTTTGATTTGATAACTTGGTCTTTGGAAACAAGATCATTTCTAAGTCCTTCACCAGCCTTCTCTCTTTAAAAATAAGTAAAAAAAAACAAAACAATTGCACTTTTCTAAAAAATAAATAAATAAATAAATAAATAAATAAATAAATAAATAAATAAATAAATAAATAAATAAATAAATAAATAAATAAATTAATTAATTAATTAATTAATAAAAAAAACCACTGAGTGATGCAAAGCACCGACACTTGAGTGTCATACTGAGAACTCCACCATATCAACACTTGTACTTCATTTCTTGTTAGATAATTGCACGTTTCAGGGGGAAAAAAAAGTGATAACCAATCTGAGCGTATTAATATAAACCTGTGACTGGCCTCGAAGCTAAAACTTTCCAAAAGAGCTGCTGATACGGGAAAGGAATCTCCTCCCAACACATTGGGTAAAAATTTAACAGAGCTCTGGTATAATAAAACCGAACAAGACAGCGAGGATCATGACATGCCGTGAAGACGTGCCCGAGCTGACGTGCGTCTCAATGAAATTACATTTCAGTTCCAGGAGAACAATGAGAAGGACCACACACACGATCGAGGACACGTTTGATTCACACTGATACACAGGTAGCAGCTCAAACAGGAGCACGCTAATGTTTTGTACTTGTGTGTGTGTGTGTGTGTGTGTGTGTGTGTGTTAGAATGAGGAAGGCTGGGGTGAGTGTGTGTTATGCACACTGTTATTACAACATGAAGCGGGAGCACCTGAGGCTCTCTATCTCTCCATCCACTCGGCCTCCACTACAGAGGAGAAGAGCAAAATGCAGCACTGGAACTAATTATCTGCTAAAGAACACAAAGGGCTGAACTCTTTGTAAAAGGTGTGCGTGCATATATATGTGTGTGTGTCTGTATGTGTGAGTGTGTGTGTGTGTGTGTGTGTGTGTGTGTGTGTGTGTGTGTGTGTGTGTGTGTATGTATCCCTGCTTGTTTCTGTGGCTGCTTCCTCCTCTGGAACACTGCACAGGGCATTCTTTTTAACACACACACACACACACACACACACACACACACACACACACACACACACACACACACAGACACACAGACACACAGACACACAGACACACAGACACACAGACACACAGACACACACACACAGACACACACACACAGACACAGACACACAGACACACAGACACAGACACAGACACACAGACACAGACACAGACACACAGACACAGACACACAGACACAGACACACACACACAGACACACAGCTTTGGGATACAGTTTAAAAAAGAAAGCATTGTGCAGGTTTTCTTCCTAACGTTTCCCTTAAGATGTTCAAAATACAGGAGGGGAAAAAAAACAACATATTAACACAAGCGCTCATAACCGTAGGCTGAAAAACACACACAAACAGATGCACCACAGCAACAACAACAACAAAATCTAAATCATTCTTCACGCTTAAGTGACTGCACTCTCTTGAATTATAACAGCACGCATTTTTTTACTAGCTTTCGATTTTAGAACATGCATGTGTAAGAAACCCGAACCCTTCTACAGGTGATCGACGAGAAAAAAAAAAAAGAAACGAAAGAAAATTCAACAGTGTGTCTGGAAATGTTTCAGTCGAAGGCAGCAGTTACACTGGACCACAGAGCAGAGTAGCTCCAAGATGTTAGACGTATTGACATTTTCTGATTAACGACGATGAATCTGGATACACAGACTATATGAACTAAAGTTGATTAGTAAGCAGATTTTCTCAGTCCTGGTACTGTAACTATAAAAAGCTGAACAAGCCTGGGGTCTAACGATCGCTCGTATCATCACACTCGACCAGCTAGTTTTAGAGAGTTTCTAGCTACACACTACACCAATTCTAAAACATTACATTACATATGAATGATTTTTAAGGCTCCAAATACATAAGCACCAATATAAAGTATATTGCCAAAAGTACTGGGACACCTGACTCTCAAAGTGAGAGGCACACCAATGTATAGGTTGACTTTGGATGCAGTAGCATGACATTTTCCCTTCACTTGACCTAGAAGACACAAACCTGTTCCCATTACAATGCCAATGCACACAAAACCAGCTCCATGGAGATATGGTTTACATGGGTTGGAGTGGAAGATTGTGCTATAGAACTCAACCCTGTTGGGATGAACTGGAACGCTGACTGCACCGCAGGTCACCACACACTACACCTGACTTTACAAACACCTTTATAACTGAAGAAGCACAAATCTCTAGCAAATGGGGACTAAATGTGGAATGGGAAGTTCAAAAATCAAATCTTATGGTCAAGTGTCCACAAACTTTTGTCCAAATAGAGTACATTACAGAACATAAACATAATAAAATACATAAAAGTTTTTTGAGTTGTTTTATTTTTTTTTTCCCCCCATTTAAATCCCACTATACAATTCCTTTTCTCTAATTTTTCTTTTTTATTATTAATTATTTTATTCTTTTTAATTTAGTCTCAAAAATTATTTTTCATTTTTTTACTCATTATTTATTCTTGTATCACATTTGACACATTTTTCTATTTAATTTGTATCATTTGAATATACTGACAGTATTTTTGTTACCTTTTTTAATATAGATTTTTTTAATAAAACATAAAATATATTACATATATACATAAATCATATATTATACTCAAATATTCAGATATACTTCATCTTCTAATTGCATTTTAAGTTTAAATTATGAAAGTTGTGGGTTTTTTATTTATTTTATTTATTTACGTGAACATCTTACTGCAAACACTCGCTGTACCACATACAAACATTTGCTTTTATGCTGGAATCTTGAACATGAAAGCACCCACATATAGAAATGTAGAATTTCAAATCATCATGTTACCTTGCGTCTATTAAACTTATTGCAGACTAAAGACTGGACCATGACGTATGACAACCCGGACTGGTCCTGGTGCAGCGTCGCTCTGAAAACTTACAACGCTGTCTGTTTTGTTAGCAGACATTACCATGGTGAGATCACCACATGGGCATTACCTCAGAGAACCAAACCACAGGTTCATCCTCAAGATCTCCTGATTATGAAGCCCATGTTGGAGATTGCTACATCTTTTTTGTAGCACAGTAACTGTAATCTTATGGACCCATTATTCAGCATTATTCAGAATGATGAATTGAGGGAACAAATAGGCTTTCATAATCCACAAACTAGCACTTCATCTGTTAAACACTTAATCTCATGGTGGCCTGGATGGCATGTGGAACTGCCAGAGGATGCGGCTCATGCGGCTCATACCAATAACTCCACTTTATTAATGATGTGACTCCCTGCAGCAGCAATAGACTCGATTAAAATACCACAAAGTGAACAAATGAATCAGAAACAGAAACAAATCCCTCAAAACCAAAGTAAAAAAAAGCATTATATATATATATAATTTTTTATTTTTTTTTTAACCTAGGTAAGACAGTCTTACACACACACACACACACACACACACACACACACACACACACACACACACACACACACACACAAACACACACACACACACACACACACACACACACACACATATACACACACACACACACACACACACACGAGTCAGGCTACCAAAACAGTCCTGACCGGTCGAGTATAAACAGCATTAACTTCTTCAGCAATTTGAACTACAGGAGCTCGTCTGTTGGATCGGACCTTCGCTCCCCACGTGCATAGATGCACCACAGCGCTCATGACCCTGTCGCTGGTTCACCACTGTTCCTTCCTTGGACCACTTTTGATAGATACTGACCACTGCAGACTGGGAACATCAACAATGCAAACATACAGCATGTGCGCTGCGAACAGCGTGTGAACCTGCCAGAACAATCGTTTCATTTATTAAAGAAAAACACACGGTTTTCATCCATTTCTAGTTACAGTTCATTTTCTGGAATATCCCTTTACCGGTCACCAGTCACTGTCTTTTCTCCATCGTGTTGTTAATAAGAAAGAGATTGAGCTTACGTTACAGAGAAGCCACAAAAGCCTCTGTGCTGACACTGGAGACTCCTTCTGAGAAATGTTAAATGAAAACCTCATCACAGAAAACCTCACCATTTCCACCTCACCAACAGATACACTGCATGATGTGTCCGACTGTTTCTTGAAAATTGGCTCCTGCTATAGAAATGATGATGCGTTACAACTTAACAGAATAAGAAAAAAAATTAATCTGGATATAGAAAATAAGTAAACAAAAACAAAGTTTGACTAGGAAGGAAACGCCTGTGGAAAAGTGGTGTGTGTTTCAGAAAACTTTAACATTTGAAACATTCTGACAGCTCTAATGTACATACAAGCGTGTATTTAAGAAAAAAATTGTACACGCACACAGATACACACACACCTCATCAGGGAGTTTAAAGGCACTGCTTTATTCGGCTAACTTCTTTCGTGCGATTCGGTCGGCTCGACAAGCCGCTCAAAATGACTGACAGCCCCTGTCCGTATCTGTACGCAACGCCATCCTCCAATCGCATTAGACCGTGCCGCTTTGGGGCGGTACATAGTTCTGAAATGAGGAAGCGGCTTTAAAACGAGTTTAGCCTGTGCTCATGCGGATTACACCAGGGACAGGAACTAGTTTAACATGATCTAGCTGCGGTAGGGAGACGGGAGAGAAGGGGAAATGTAGAAGAGAAATAGAATAGGGGGCCTGTGGGATGGCGAAGACAGCGAGCTCAGAGAGAAGACGGAGAGATAGATGGATGAGTATGACTATGCCGGCTCTGTCACCAACTCCCTGCTGGATTTTAACAACAGCAGAGATTGAGTTGCTCACACAAGAGACTCGGTGAACGACCCGAAGCATGGAGCTGAATCTTGTGTTTGTGTGTGTGTGTGGATGGAAAAGTAGAAAAAGTATTCTTACCCTAGTTTCTTCTTTTCTTTGGCTTTGGTGTCTTTTTTATCTCTGTCGCGGCCTCGGTCGCCTCCTCTGTGTTTTTCTCTGTCCCTGTCTTTGTCTCGAGTTTTGCGCTGACAGCGGTCACGTTCTCTGCTCCGACTGCGTCTCCTACTGGATCGGCCGCTGCTCCGGCTGCGGGATCTGCGGTGACGGGAACGAGACCTGCACGCACGCACACACACTTTAAGCATCAATAAGTAAAAAATTGTGGTGCAAAAATTGTGAATCCATCATAATCTTTGATGAAGTTTTTTTTTTACAAGCAAGACAAGAGCTTTGTCAGGAGGTTAAAGGTCAATGTTATGATGAACAGGTACAGCACAACGCCCACTGTGCACAAAGCCAGCTGCATGAAAATGGTGTCTACCTACATATGTACCTGATTTCACTAACAGCTTTGTGGTTGAATGACACAAGTCTCCACAAATACACTCTAAAATCTAGTGCAACATCTTCCCAGAAGAGTGGAGGGTAATATAACAGCAAATGGGGACTAAATGTGTAATGGGACAAATCTAATGGTCAGGTGTTACCAAACATACAAATATTTATACTGTGTATATGAATATAGTGTGTGTGTGTGTACTGCAGTATATACTATGATGATCATTAGGGAGGGGCTGGGATGACTCTACATGCTCAGTATTGATCCTTACAGGACAAGGCAGAGATTGCTGAGAGATTTACTGGGCCACTAAGTAGCTCTTCTGATCTCTCTCACTCTGTCAAACTCACTCTATCTATCTATCTATCTATCTATCTATCTATCTATCTATCTATCTATCTATCTATCTATCTATCTCTCTATCTATCTCTCTATCTATCTCTCTATCTATCTCTCTATCTATCTCTCTATCTATCTCTCTATCTATCTCTCTATCTAACAGTGGAACTTCAGTGTGCGAGATTAATTCGTTCTTGAACACCGCTCGTGTTCCCATATGCTCGTACTCGCTTGTTAATTTTCCCATAACAATTCATGTAAAAGCAATTAATCCGTTCCCAGACCTCAGGCGATCACTTCTTTCAGCCCTTAAACATGTTTTATGCCCAATGTAACACACAAACATACAAAGTAAACAAAGTATAAACATAAAAAAAGCGATTAACTGCTAACAAAGAAATAAAGAACTTTAATTAACTATAGAGTACTGTACTGTAGCTACATGGTGGCCTAGTGGTTAATGGTGAGGGTGAGATGAGGTTGGGGAAGAGGTGGAGGAGAAGGAGTCCCCTTCCATGAAGACAGAGGGCAACTCAGAACAATGCCTATTAAGCAATTGAGAATGAAGCGTGGGGACGGAGGTGAAGAGCGGCGAGAAGAGAGCGTGACTGGAACCAAATGCGTCAAAAGAAATGTTCGCCTTCCTGAAATATGTTCGTACTCCTGCAAAGATTTTTACTAGTAAAAACGCTTGTACACCGATATCCTCGTACTACAAGGCACTCGTACACTGGAGTTCCACTGTGTGTGTGTGTGTTGTGTGTGTGTGTGTGTGTGTGTGTGTGTGTGTGTGTGTGTGTGTGTGTGTGTGTGTGTGTGTGTATGCATGCATGCATATTATATTATATATATATATATATATATATATATATATATATATATATATATATATATATATATATATATATATATATATATACACACATATATATATATATATATATATATATATATATATATATTATATTATATTTTATATATATATATATATATATATATATATATATATATATATATATATATATATATATATATATATATATATATATGCTTTTAAAAGTAAAAGTTTTGGCCCCCTTCCTGGTATCTTTTTTTTTTTTTTGGCATGTTTGTCACACTTTAATGTTTCAGATCATCAAACTAATTTAAATATTAGTAAAAGATAACACAATGAACACAGCATGCAGTTTTTAAATGAAGGTTTTTATTATAGAGGGAAAACACAATCCAAAACTACATGGCCCTGTCTGAAAAAGTGTTTTTTTATTTTATTTTAGTCACTCATCTATGCAGAATTGTTGTAATTCGGCCACATTGGATGGTCTCAATAGGATTCAGGTCAGAACTTTTTTCATTTTGAGTGAATTGAATGAAACAATACCGATTCAGTATCCATCAGTCTATTTTTGACTGGGTAGTACTGCATTCTCCCAGTGTTTTGTTTGTGTCTCAGTCACCCTTTCTTTTACTGAAGAACAACAATGTGATTAATACTGACAGAGACATTACAGTGACGTCCCTGTTTGGTTTTTTTTCAAGCGTGCTAGGGTGTGTTTTTAATAGGTCGCTAAATACGATATTTCGTAGGTTATCATAACTACCGCTTATCGAGAACGCCTGCGGTGTGATGATGCACCGCTCCAAAACTCACCACGTTTCCCCTACACGAGATCGGCCTTATTTTGGCTACTGTACTTGTGGCCAGCAAATGTAATAAAACACCTAATCTGTTGGGAGTCTTTTCTCCGTCTACGCCTCTGCTACACTTGTGCGGCCTGTTGCAAATTAAATTTATTGTAGTTAATAGACTGGAGCCAAGCTGCTAAATGTCAATTTCATTACCAAGGCCTTCCCCTTGGAGAATTATTAGCTCATTTACGGCTAAAGGTAAATGTGTTATAGGAGGAGTTACAGATAAACACCCCCCCTCCCGCCTCTCTCTCACACACACACACACACAACCAATGGTGGGCTATTTTACATTTATTTTTGTGATTATCTCTGGAGGGAAAGGTCTTCCCCATGGCCTAAACATATTTTAAAAGGAGGCCTCGGCAGCCCAACACCCCGCTCGCCTTCTATTCCCCTTCCTCCTCTAACTGCTCCATTAAACGGAGCAGCGGTGATTGGCCGGGGCAATTTTTCCCATGAATTATCAATAAAGTAATTACCAGTGTGAGGCGCTTATCGTGGAACCCCTGCATGGACGCGGATATGATCCTGCCCCGCTGCCTATTTCAGTAATTACGTGGACCGGGTATGAGAGCTGGATGGTGGCTATCTGCCCGTATTACTTTCCTGCTATACAAGCCTCTTTTTGCTCGATGGGAAATTGGACAATGATAGCGCCAACGTAGCGCGCACTATACGCCTGAATCGGATTGAATAAACTTTACTCGCGATCCCAGGTGTACCAAATTCAAATATAATATCTGGACAAGATAAGGACTAATTAATGAGATTTCCAGGCAACCGAGACCCTCGTCAGCATGAGTTGCTTTTCTGTCGTTGTTTTTTTTTTTGTCTGAACGGTCAAGATAACAAACTTGTAAATGTATACCGGCAGGAAATAACCTCGAATACCTACATAATACATTTCAATTAGCAATTTCCCACTCTTTCATCACTCCAATCCATCATGGCCTTGTTCAATAAATATGTCATTCATAAATTCAATAAAGTTTCTAAACCAATCCAGAAATATAGGAGATAAAATTACACACAATGATCCATTCTGACTGGGGTGGTTTTTTTTTCTTCCTTCCCTTCTACGCTGTCACGTTGTATATATCAGTCCCGATCGCAATATCGCCGAATTAAAAATGTGCCAAAGAGAATGGAAAAACTGATGAATCAGTTATTCGATAAAAAAATACTAAATCAACCTAAATGATACACAACAGCTACAGTGCTGGAGTCAAATTATCTAGAGGAAAGTAGAAAAAGTGGGTCAGCTAGGCTAATTAGCATTTAAGTGGCAACACCGGCATAATACTCATAACTTCCCAAAAAAAAAAAAAAACCTCACCGCCCACTTTATTCGACCCTATTCACTGCACATCATGGGTCAGCAGTAAAGCTGCGTATCGGCAAGAGTCGTGCGATACGATGCGCATCACGATACATGGAGTTGCGATATGATATTTTGCGATACTGTAAGCAAAGCTACATATTGGGATATTTCTTATTTTAGGAATAGAATAGAATTTTAGCAAAATCGTTTAGAGGCCACACCACAATATGCAAACCTTAGCAAACAAAAATGTATTTAATGCATTAAGTACATCTAAAATTACACTGTTAACCTGAATCCCCTTAAACCTACCCATACCATAAAACCTGTGGCAGCCTTACCCGACTCTTACCTCAGTGGCATCAAGTGTTCTGCAATACGTGAACAAAATAACTAAGTATAATTGTACTTAACATGGTAACTTTCTTATGTATTTATTTTGCACGTAGTCAATAAAGACACCTAATTTTAAGTCGGAATGTTGATGATTATTAGTATTACAATTAGCATTAGGCTAGTACTAGAAGCATGATGAGTACTAGTAACTAGTGTTTTAAATCTAAAAGCTACAATCTGTTGGAGGCAAGAAAATAAAGTTTTATTGACTATTTAGATTTGTGTATATCGCACTTGTTCAATTGAGCTTCGTCTGGTTATAAGTGCAACCACGGACAGCACATGTCGAGCTTTTAAACGCCATTTGCACATATTCCCGCCTGAAAAACAAAAAACGCACATAAACAAAACATATTGCAGTCGGCACAAGTCGGTCAACGATGCTACTACTTCCGGCGGAAGGTGAACCCATGATGTTTTTGTTTTTTTACAGCAGCCCCCTCAGGAAACAGGTAGACATTAACGCTAATATCTGTGGCGTTGCCTTATTCAATTCAATATTCAATTTATTTGTATACCGCTTTTAACATTGAACATTGTCTCAAAGGAGCTTTACACAGATAATGTGGTGATAAAACATCAATATGTTCTTTATAAGTGTAAGTTTGTCCCTGATGAGCAAACCGGTGGCGACTGTGGTGAAGGAAAAACTCCCTGAGATGGCAATGCTGGTATGCTGGTACTTCCTGCCACTGTTTAAGTTCAGAGATAAAAAGTTTAAAAATTATCGATTTTTCCAGATCGATATCGCGTTTTTGAGATTCGATACAGTATCGGTGAACAAAATATCACGATACTCACAAGTAGCGATCTTTCCTCTCACCCCTCAGCAGCTTGATGTATACCAAACATCACACACAGAATAAAAGGGTAGTCTGAAAATTTCTGAAACACAGCAGCATCTAGAATTTATACGGAATGGTACTAATAAAGCAGTTCTCTCAGTGGAGGTGAAAGAAGACCGATCTGGTTTGACAGGACTACAACAGCAACTCAAATCACTACTCTTTACAAACGTGATGAGCAGAAAAGCATGTCGTTATGCACCAAAAAGGCAAAAACTAAACAAACACATTGGGTTGTATTTTGGACATGAATCTGAGGCAAACGTACAGGAAATCGGTAAAACTGTCGACAATAAGAAACAAAAATCTTCCTGAACAACCGGCAAACGCGCAAGATGAAGCACGGAGTGGGAGGGGAAACCACAAAAATCGACAGCTTCGCGACGGAGTTCAAAGCGTCGCTGTCTATTTTCCCGCCTGCTCCCGAGCACCTTGAGCGCGCCGTGTGGATTCCCCGCTGCCAACCGAGCCCGGGTGCCCTGGCGCTAAACAGCTGTTCCCTCCGCGATGCAAATGTGCTCGGTGTCTCGCTTCTCGAGCGCTCTTCAAACGCCGGCGCCGCACATTAGTTTCATTTAGTAGCGCCGTCTAATTACGGCGGCTGCTGCAAACGTTTCCCAAGCTGTTTTCCTTCCTCCGTGTTTCGCCCGTTCTGTGGGAGTGGCGTCACAAAAGCCGCGGAAAGGGAAACGCTGCGACAAATTGAGTGTTGTTAAGCAAACGACAGCAAAAACAATTACTACGACGATCCCTGCTGAGCCTAGTCTGCTACCAGTTCTTGTTTATTTAGGCTTCTTCGGGCCAACGTTTCGGGATGAGTGGGAAGGGGGAAGGGGGTCATTTCATTCTTGCCTCCATCTTTCTTTTAAATTAACACTAATCAGGCCAGGGCGGAACAAACCCAACACTCAGCCCACACACACTACCGCAAAGGTCATTTCATGGAGTTCAAAGCTAAATCTTACATCTCAAAGAACCCATATGCTCGGGAATTTTTTTTTTTTAACCCCTGAGAAAGAAGTCGACGGCGTTTAACTCGTCATTACTCTTCGCCGGCACATGTGAGCGCCGTCACTCGACAGACACGCCGCAATCCTAAACTCGCCAGTCTGGCTCTGTGTGGCGGTTTGGGCCGCATTACACTCCTATTAGTGCACACGGGGCATGAGTGAACCCAAACAAGAGGGCAAGCAGAGGTGAGAGGTCAGAGTGGCAATAAGGTGCTAACTCACCACTGTCGTCGCAGGTGATCGGTTTACCGACGGCCTTTAGTCTGTCAATGTGCTGTCGGGTTTGTTTTATTCTATCTTTTACAACAGGGAAAACTGGACTAATGCTACATCATGACCGGTTCACCAATCTGTAATGAATTTTTCCTCCACAGGGCTTCAAGAGAGAAAGGAGGAAAGAGAGGGACCCCGTTTCAAACTCGCTGGGAAATGTGTTTCCAATTAGCAGGTGTGCTCTTAGGGTAAAGATGATGGGTTTTTGGGTCCGTTATATACTCGACTATTTATGAAGTGAAGGTAGATCTGAGGGTCTGTTTCCTCACAGCCTTTTTATTGTTTAAATGTGGATGGTTGGGTCGTCTGAGCCTATGTGATTTAAGAACCTCACAGCTCGAGAATAAAAAAAGGAAAAAAAAAAAAATCATTAACGGTGAGGCGAAACATGTGGACCAAGTGTAAAAAAAAAAAAATAAGTGCACCGTAGGACGTATGACACTCAGCAGACGTGTATTCCGCTGCCAAGAGGGAAAAGCCCACTTAATTAAACATGCGAGAGAATCTGAAATACCGTTCTTATAAAAAAAAATGTAAAAAGTACATATAATGATGCTCGAAAGATGCTAAGTACTTGCCGCAGAAATAAAGTCATGCGATCTGGGGAAAAAAAAAAAAAAAAAAAAAGATCGCAACCCTGATCCAGTGGCTCAACATCTGCTATGTTCAATCACCAGTGTGCACATCTTGAATGATGACCTGGCACACAGATGCTCACACAGATATCACATTTTAGCCACGCAGGATCAATCAGAGCTGGAGAGCTGATGGCTTTTAATGGTGGAATTTCATTTCTGTAATTAGCGTCTCTCTCTTTTTCTCTGTGACTCGGCTCGTGCTGACAGCTAAATAAGTCGCGATTCGAGCTTTGAACAGGCGTCCATTTTTCCTACATTTCACCATATATGAACACATGGTCGAAAACGGACACTGCTTCGGCTCGGATGACTGGAATTCATTCTTCTTTAAAACAGCAAGGGGTGTATTACTATCTACACACACATTACTGCATTGCTTAACACTGAAAGCAATCCACAGTGTCGAAATGATCCAGAAACTTTGCTTCGTCTTCTTTACATTTCGTAATAAAGTAGAAGGACCCAAACGGAAACATACTACAATGTGAGCAATCTATTCTTCATTACGCCCCTCCTGGGCTTAAGTGCTCAAGTTCGAGAAAAGCGCATGGCACTCATATAGCCAATTTCCATGGACAAAAAAAAAAAAAATAGGGCTTGAGTTGTTCACTGCACTGCTTAAATACAATTGTGTTGAGATTTATTAACTAAATAACTTTGATCTATTGAATTGCTGAGTCTAAAAATACCCATCTAACATATAACCCTGCTTCATTTTCTTTAACAGTAACAATTACACTAGATGGGCCAAAGTACTGGGGGCCCGACTTTTCCAGCCATATTTTAGAACTTACCACAAAGTTGGAGGCACGCAATTGAATGTGCAAGCATTGAATATGTCCTTCACTTGAACTAGGAGACCCAAACCAGGTTGAGCATGACAATACCCCCGTGCACAAAGCCAGCTCCATTAAGATTGAAGGTTAAGGAGTTGAATTGGAAGAAAATAATAAAAATAAGTCAAATAAACATTACGGATACATCGCAAAAAACAAACAAAACAAAATCACATGAAAGCTATCCTGAAAAAGTAAAAGTAAAGCAGATTTTAAAAAAGGGTTTAGCTTGGCTAATCAGAATGGGGAGAGAGTTCCAACGTTTTGGTGCATGGGAGGGAAAAAAAGATCTCTGAGCTCTGACTTCAGTCCTACTGGGATTTGGGATGAATCGCTGACTGCATCCCAGGCCTCCTCATCTTACTTTACTGACACCTTTGTGGCTGAATGAGCACAAATCTCTACGAGCACAATCCAAAATCTAGTGGAAAATCTTACCAGAATAGTGGAGGTTATAATAAGAGCAAATAGGGAGAAAATGTGGAATGGGATTTCAGACGAATCTAATGGTCAGGTGTCCACTAAAATTTGCCCAAACAGTGTACACTTGGTCAAAGTGTTGCTGCTATAACCAAAAAATCTGATTACTTTCCGATAAGAGCAGGCCCTGTGTTTTATTCATTTTCATCATTTTTGGACAATACTTGTCAAGGGCATCTGCGATACAGCTAAATACAGCATAATTAACTGCTGTCTCATGTCACCACAGGTGCGCACGCATGGACAGATTTCTTTAAATCAATGTAATCTAACATTCTTCATACACCTTGAAAGAAGAGTGCAGCCTCATCTATTTAAAATCAAGACTCATGTCAGATTGAAGAAATGGGCGGAGCTTGGAGGTCATTTGTATAATTGAGTTCGCATCTCCTTTGCAACTGTCGATCTTTCGACATGCGAATGCTGGTGCATTTACATTTACATGTGGCAGGTCTGCATATCTGTGATTTTGGACGTGACATCACGTATAAAAAAAAAAACGATCGATATCATGAACTTCAAGCACAGGTTTTGCGACCCTTCCCATCCGCCATGCCTCACTCGGAGTTACAGTTCAATCGCCTCGGTGATGATGAAGAAAGGTGTTTCTCGGGTTAACGTGACAAAAATTGTAGCGCGCCCTCAGATGGAAGAATTAAATAACGCAAGCGTTCGTCGCCGGGTCAAAGCGGTGAAGCTGGTGGAAACCTGCTAATTTGGCACCCGTGCTTCATCTTTTCCTCCACCTGGCAGCTCGTATATTTACAGGTTTTCCTTTCGAACCAGCCGAGAGTTTCACATACAACCCCGCCCAGCGAGCCTGACAAGACAGGAAATAAAAAAAAAAAACTGCCCAATATAAAGGGGGGGAAAGTGTTTCATTATTTCCAGCGAGTGTCATGATTTCAGTCAAGAAGCACATAATCCAGATTTCTCTTTTATTAGTGTTTCTTCGCACTCTTCTTCCTTTTCTTTTTTGAGTTACATCTTAATATTGCACTAGTAACTGGAACCATATTGGTGCTGTCAGAACACCGCAGGGAGAGACAAGTGCACCGTTGGATTTAATTACGATACAATTTGCTCCAGTGCTGTTGGAGGGAATGCTGGTGTCTCTCGTACATGGTCTGACACATGGCTCTGCTTAAGAGCAGAGCAACAGCAACTTTTATATGGGGGAAAAAAAGGGGGTTTTTGAGATGCTCAAAATGTTTTACAAAGAGGTCCGGCTTATTTTTAAATTAAGTATGTGGTGCAATTTGATGAAAGTAATTTAGAATCGGTATTAAAAAATTATTTGCTTTCATCTGTGCAAAAAAAAAAAAAAAAAAAACGTTTAGAATACGTGTCCAAGCTGTAGAGGGTGTAGTGGGGGGGGGGGGGTTCGGCCTGTTTTACAGACTGAAAGACAGTGATAGTGAGCATGCGATCGATCTCGTCAAATCACACTAACCTGGAAGGAGAATCTCCTCACACTGTGAGGCAATTAGCATTAATTAGAGCAAGAAATAACCAAAGGATCAAAAAAAAAAAAGCATCTGAATACTTCAGGCAAGTAACCTTTCCAAGGGTCAGCGTTTTTTTTTTTTTTTTCTTTTCTATGCAACACATACACAGGTCCAAGCCAGACCTCGGGTCGTTTCTGTCTCCGAGCGCTGGATCTTTTTGCCTCCTTTCAGGGCGACCACGCTTGGGTCCGCCAATTAGAAATAATTAGGCAGTCATTGCGCTGGCAAGTCCTTTTAAGTGCATATATAACGATGCAACGATGCTGATTAGTCAGCGTCGGGTGAGCGCACGGGTTGGGGGGTGGGGGGGCTTGGGTCGGGGAGGCTCGAATGGCCGGCGGAATAATTACGCCAGTGATCACAAAGCCGCAACGCTCCTCTGTACTTCACCTTAATGCGTTTCAAACCTCCACTTCATTACCGGCCATAATTAATCCGCCATTAATTGCAGGAAGGGCCCAGTTTACCTCGCTTCGTTTCTAATTATCATCTTATAAATAGTTATGGTTCTAATTAATGTGTTCATTAGGCAGGATATTTTTTCTCAAAGCGGCGCTCCGAGCCAAAAGGTTCGGTGCGCTCTTCTCTCAGAAGCCCGAGCAGCCAGAAGGTGAGGCCGTTTGGCTAGCGCTCGTGCTTTCATTTCGCTACGTTCAACCTCCTAATTGGCGTTGAAAACCCAATTTTCGCTAAACTTCAAGAAGAGACGAAATTAGGAGCGGAGTGAGACGGGGAGAAAATTCATTTCCGATTCCAAAAGCAAACGGTTTTTGTGGTGTTTTTTTTTTTTTTCCTTCTAAAAAGGGACTCGTGACCGAAGCGCTTTGAACGGGATGAAAAACAGACGGCGCACGTTTTATTCCCGGACCTAAACCGGACGCTCGCACGACCCATAAAAGAGGAGAAAATCAATTCAAACGCATTTCTGGCGACCGGCGAGAAAGACGGTCACAACTATAGGAGAAATGGAGCATAATGAGGAATCCTAATACATTCCTCCAGAGAGAGAAAACGGCCAGGGTAAAATTAACCGGCCCTAATATTTACTTGGAATCACCCGTCCGGTGGCTAATGAGCGACTATACGGCCAGCGAGCATGTTTCCTGGATAAAGATCACTGCGCTGACCTTTGACCAGACGGCTGCCTGATTTGCTCTGATGTTTCTCCCGTCTCCTTTCAGTTCGGTGCTCTTTTAATGTAAAAGACGCACAGTGTCGGACCGCACTCACCTGGCCTCGGGGTATCCGTGTTTACAAATTATAATATTTATTCATTTCGTATTTATGCGCTCGCTGAACAAAAGATCCTTCATCCCTGCGTGACTGACACGAGGTCCGAGATACGAAGAAGGGTAATCGAAGCGCAAAAAAATGAAAAGTCTCTTTGAGTCTGGCGCGAGGAGAAGAGAGAAAAAATAAATAAATAAATAAAAAACACAGGAATCCGAGTAATGAATTAATCTGTGCTCAGCTCACACCAAGGAGGATGGATGTGCATCTGGTGAAGTGCGTGCACGTGTGTGTGTTTGCAATCTGAATAATATATCTTGTGTGTCTGTAATACAGCCAATTTGTGTAATACAGTTCTGTTTACTAGCTAGGCAATCTGTTCCATTGTAAAATGTATTTTAAATTACCTAATGCATCTTATTTTCATCCCAATTATTATATCCCGCGGCCACTGTAAACAATATAGGGAATATGAAAATAGAGAGACTCCGAAACATCTTCCACTTGCTCGCTCGAGGCAGATGGGAGCGCAAATTACATTCACGTTTATTCATTACATTATTGGCTCGTGATTTTATCCTAAAGCAGAGTAGCGAGCGGTGACGGTTAAAGACTTCGCTCGAATCGAGGAAGGAGCCGATCCACTGATCTATCGTTTCCTGTAGAAAATATATGACAAGGTAAAAAAGGGAACGCGGTGGATGCTAGAATCCGCTTTTGCTGCTTCTTGTTGGCGAAGACAATCATAATGAAAATTCTATACTTTCAAACCGGAAACGGAGCTCGAGAGCCAAGTTTCGCATTTCCGAACGTTTCCAAATGGAAAATGGGTCATTATGGGATGAATGCAACAAATATATTTAGATATGCATAGAGCTGTGTGGAGGGCTGGAGTCACTGTTTGAGTGAACTCGATGTGAGGCAGAGCAGCTCTCTTTCTCCTTCGCCCAGGGGAGCGGACTTGTAGCTCGGTGTGTCGGGAGGAGAGAAAGCGTGGAGGAGAGTGGAGGAGGGTGCACGTGGGCCAGAGGGGCTTCTTTTGGCAGGCGGAGGGAGCTGCGCTGGCGGCTAGCCGGGGATAAAAGGCCTCTACCGTGTCACTCACTTACTCTCCTCTTTGGTAAATAAAGGTTTCTGACAACAAAGGCCAGCAGCGTTTGTCTAGCCTCTAGTGAGGGGGGGATATAAATAAAAAAAAGACACCAGTGTGCACTCTGGATGTAAAGACGGAATAAAGAAAGACTAAGAGAAAGCGATGGAGGAACAAAAAAAAAAAAAAAAAAAAAGAGAAAAAGCCATGAGTGGCCTCAGATCTGGGCTAGTGTAAGCATGTTGATTTTGATTAAATAAAGAACACACGCCCTGCCAAAAGCAAGTACAGCTTCAGCTTGGATCAACAATTTACAAGTCACTCATGGAGGTGTGTGTATGTGTGTGTATGTGTGTATGTGTATGTGTGTGTGTGTGTGTGTGTGTGTGTGTGTGTGTGTGTGTGTGTGTGTGTGGAGAAGCATAGGGTCCTATCTGGAGACGAGATTAAGGGTTAGAAGAGGTCCTGACCTCCATTCCAATCCCCAAAAGTGCATCTGTGTGGTACTAAAGAGAAAAAATAAGCCACAGCACATGCTTATAGGAAAATAATCAATATGAGGGTTGTATCATGTGGCCTGGCATGAAGCTGAGTTACTACTACCGTTCGGAGTTTTATTATTTTTCAATAACACCATGCCCTGAAGTGTTTCAGTCATATTACACCACAGGAATTTGCCAAGAATAACCGTTTTTTTATTTATTATTTATTAAAGAAAGGCGTGTATTTCGCACCCATTTGTAGTAACATCTAATGTTGTAGAACTGTTTAACCAGTAATGGTGTGCGGTATTGACAAAAAGAAAAAATATCTTTTTTTTTTTTATCGCTAACGATAATTTGACAAGATTTTGCTGAGCGTGTTATTGTGCTGGTACCTAAAAGACTACCGTAGACGGCTGACGCCCAAAATTTTTCAAGAGTTTAGATGTTTAGCTTAATGCAGTTTAGAGGGACATGTAATGCTTTAACCTGCAGTTAGAAATGAATAATGTTACGCTGTTTTAAACATAGAATGTTGAATACTGATATTCGAGATAATTTTAAAAAATTAGAAGATACTTTTAATTGTCAAATTAAGTCACTGTTAATAAGCGAGTCATAGCGATTGTACCGAATCATTTGAACGGGTGATTCGTGCAGGAACGAAACGCCAGCATGTTGCTCAGAGGCAGGTGTCTAAAACATAAGTCTCTTAATATCGACTGTTGTATAAAATCAATTCTGCATTTGTAACCATGCTGATTTTTGCAGGGGGGAAAAAACGATATTGCAAAAACGTTTGGGTTTTGCAATATACTCGATAATGTCAAATTGCACATCGTTAAAACGTCAATTACGATATTTTCAAAGCATATCGACGATACATATCATACACCCCTATAAACCAGCTATAAGCCTCCCCCTCTCTCTCGTATTAAATGAATAAGAGGAAAAAAAAAACGGACAATGGAGACTCCTTACATAAAACCTACTCTTGCACCACATCAATCATGACTCACATGTTACTCAAATCCCTGTGCGAGTAGAAACAATACACTATAGAATCAGTACTATATGAGAATGAGTGTATTAATATTAAAGTTAATAAACTTGAAATATTCTGACCAATCAATATGAAGATTTAAACAATGACGTGGTATAAATCTGTCATTATATATTATTAATATCTAATAATTATAGTGACATGAATTAAAAACCTATTTACAGGCAGTGGTTTTAGGGGACGTTTATTTTCCAGATTGAGCTCCTTCTGAGAAAGTGATATTTACACCAGCAGCTTTGACTTGATGTCACCTCGGAGACCTATGAACAATGTTCTATGTCGGCCGACACGTTAGCCTAAGGCATACAGCGTTGCAAAAAGTCAGAGAGAAACGATATTTGTCCTGAAGGAAACCTGTTTAACATTTGCATTTCCACCTTTTTTTTTTTTTTTTTTAAGAAAGAAGACGAAAGGTGTCTTTCTTTTTACTTGTCACATGTAATTTACAGCACAGTGAAACGCTTTCCTCGCACATCCCAGCAAAGTAAGGAACCTGGGGTCAGAGAGCAGGTCAGCGGTGGTACAGCACCCTGGAGCACTGAGAGCTAAGGGCCTTGCTCAGGGGCCCAAGAGAGGCAGCTTGGCGATACATGGGCTTGAACTCCGACCTTCAGATCAGTAACCCCCGAGCCTTAAGCTCTGAGCTACCACTTTCCTAGTTCATGAATATATTACATACAAATAATGCGATTTTAAAATGGTCTTTTTATGTAAAAAAAATACATAAATAAATGTTTTCACTTTAAATAAATAATTACACTTAAGAGGGCATATCTAGGGCTGGGCATCCGACTAGTTTATTAATTTATTTTATTTATATATATATATATATATATATATATATATATATATATATATATATATATATATATATTATTTTTTTTTTTTTTTTAAATTAAATAAATAAATAAAATTCTTTTTCTATTTGTAATTACCATGTCATGAACCAAACCCATAAGTGAGGTCTCAGATCACAAAAAGATGGCAACTGCATGAACTACTATGTCAATCAGTGTTTCAGTTACCTCCTCCACCCTAAAGAACGAGCAACAGGGAACGTCACATGGTACGTGGTACTTTTTGTTGCACTGTAAAGGCGGTAAAGCTTTCACTGACACCTTCAGGGTCCTTAATCCTGTCCTACTAAAACACAAGCAACCTGCTCGCACTCGGGCCTCGCAACCTCAAGCAGGAAGCATGTCGCCTCCCGTTGCTCTAATCCACCAAGCAGAGCAAGTAATGAAATATTGATCACTTGCACCGTGCTGTCTTTTAAGCAGAATGTTGTTTGGTATTTGAGGTCAAGCAACACTAGGGCCTCTTAACCCCTTAACCTCGGCGCACCTAATTGTTAAAGAGTGACGGCTGGAACGGATAACTGCTCTTAAAAAAAAAGAAAGAAAAAAAAAAAAAGAAGAGAAATCTAATCGCTTCTCAAGCTAGAAAGTTTCAATCTGAAAGCAACCTGAGCGCGGTGACAGGCAAGAAATCTTTTCTTAATATCCGCTCTTTTTTCCCTTAAAACCGTAAGCGTATGAAGCGTGATTGGATAAAATGTATCTGTATTTGCTATGATAAAGAGGTTGCAGACCCTCTGCACACAGACATATTGAGCAATTGCTTTTTTGCAGCCGCATCCACGCCGCATGATCTGCCTGGTTTGATCAAAGGGAATAAACATTAATGTCTAATGGGTTATCAGCTACTCGAGCTACTCTCGTCTGTCATGCGTGTCAGCGAGGAAAAGACTGCAAGTCTCTACGGGCGTCCCTTCTGTTCATCTCATTTTCCAATATGAACAGAAACAGAAAAAAAAAAAAAAAAAGAGCCCATAATAGACCATTATTTAAATTTTTTTATTTTTTTATTATTATTATTATTATTTTTTTTTTTTTTTTTTGGGGGGGGGGGGGGGTGGCGGTGGGGGGTATTTATTTATTTATTATTTAGACATAAAGGGAAAGCAATATTTGCTCCCAAAACTGCCATAATCTTCTCACCAGCAATAGCTTCACGCTGCAGTTATGATTCTTATTCGACTGAATAATATGCACTCCACGGGTAGGTTTTTTTTTTTTCCCCTCCCCAACTCTTCTGTTCATATTTTAGATCTCACATGGTGCTTGCTGATATCCTGTCAGTATATCAATCATAGTGAGCCGTCCACTCAATCCGCCCCAGATTTATCAGGGTGCTAAGTCCCCGACTCCATAAGTCGACCCAAACTGTTTTAACGTGACAGTGACTGATAGCTGCCTGGACCAGGGCAACCTGTTCCACTTAGCTTAGCTCACGAACATCCAATCAGGCCTTCCGAACTTCTACTATAGTCCACACTAACACTAAAATCTAAAAATAGTTCTGAAATGTCGGATTCTGAATCCTATATAAATATGTAAAGTATGAGAGTTTTCTTTGTCTTTTATATCAAGTTTTATTTTATAATACAATATTCCAGATAAAAAAATAAATATATATATATATATATATATATATATATATAGCGCCATGAAGATATGACCTACATGAGTTGGACTGGAAGATCTTGAGTGGCTTGCAATAGAGGTCTGACCTCAAGCCTATTAAACACCTTTAAAATAAATTAGAACACTGACTGCACCTCAGGTACCTGATTTCACCAACACCCTTGTGGCTGAATGAGCATAAATCTCCACAAGCACACTCCAAAAATCTAGTCAATCTATATAAAGTTACTGTGGAAGGGTAAACTTAAGAACCTTAAAGACGTATTTGGGCTGTAATTAACATATAAAAGATGTTACAATAACCTAGGACTAAAATGGCCATGAAGAGTTTGCACTCAAGTGTCTATCAGTGTACTGATAACCTTAACAATGAATGATGTAAACAAATGTGAATTCTGGTGTGTGCAGATGCGGGTACTACTGAGTCTGGTTCCTCTCAAGGTTGTTGTCCTAATGTCTCATATCTCAGTATCTTCCTAATGTCTCATATCTCATACCCCCCCCCCCCCCGCTGGTCCTATAATATAGTTATACTTTATTATGCTAAATAAAATGTTAAGCTCTTAGCTGCCATGTACATTTCTCCAAATGGTGGAAGGTTCTTTGTCTTGCGTTAGTTGATCGCTACATTAGCCTTGTAAAACTAAGCAAGCAAAACTTGAAACATCACGTCTTGGCTGAAAAGCCGTGGCTACGTGATTGTGCAGGAGCGTATTTTGATCCTCCGCTTAGTTTTGATCAACTACTTCAAATGTAAGTGCTACACTGTGCACCTGCTCGTGATTATATCCTTGTTTTTCGGCGTGACACAAATGTCTCCTCTGAACGTGCAAAAGCTACACTATTATCTCCAAAAACTTTTGAATGAAATCGTTTTTCTTTCTAACACCACAATACGGCCTCTCTTTCTGCACAAGTGTGTGCGCACGTGTGTGTGTGTGTGTGTGTGTGTGTGTGTGTGTGTGTGTGTACATGAAGTGGAATGTGACCGTTTCAATAAACAGTGAATAGATAATTGTTTTAATTGCATTAATTAATCAGTCTAAGTGCCTCCTTTGTCTTCTTCACTCTAAAGGGCCCAGGGACAGGCAAAAGCGCTTTGACCCGAGGGTGCTCGGGCCTGTGCTTAATTAATGAAATTATCAGAATGTACACTAATAGCTGCCGCATTTATCGGGAGAGAGAGCGTGCGCCGAGGACCGGCAGCTGGCAAGAAAAAGCAAGTGGCTCACAAAACAGAAGGTCTTTAATGGCAGGCTGTCACGAGCTAATTAGTTGAGCCGTCACTCTGCGCAAGTATAAACGGGGGAGACTTGAGGGGGAAGTCGGCGTTTACATGGGGTGCAGCCTGGCTTCCTTTTTTTTTTTTTTTTTTTTTGCTTGTTATTCTTTTTAAATTATAAACACACAGCTCTTCTATGTTGTTTGTTTTGTGTTTGTTTGTTTTTTTCGTTTCACTGAAATAAAACTCATTTTGGCCTAATACAAACATTTCTTGCCATCTCCTACCATCACGGAAAATGAGAGACGGGTAAACACTGCAGAGAATCTTTTGGCTGAGGGTTTGTGCTTGTATGCTGAAAGGTTAGAACGTGTTCTTTTGTTTGTTAATAATGTTATCGTTACAGATTTTTTGATATTTGTAATAATTTATTTATAATTTGTAATCATTTATTTTAAAAAACAATCATATATAAATGCTAATATGGTGAAGTTTTTAAAGAATAGATTTATTCAGCATTTCAAGAAGAATGAAAAATTTATGGAAGGAGTCTCCAGTGTCAAATCTTTTTTTAACAGTCAGAAGTGGTGTTTTTCCCCACTCAGTGTTTCCTACTGAAAAGCAGTCTTCACTAATAAACTTTGTGCATGTCTTGCCAAATGATTGCATGAAAAATACTTTTTAAAAAAGCATCTAGCTCAATCGGAAAATTCGTTCCTATTAAAGTGGGCGGATATGCTGGGTGCATATTTTAAACATTTCCACTTACCTTCTGCGAATCCGGGAGTGAGAACGGCGTGATCTGTGGCCCCGCCCCCTGTCTGCGCTTCGGCTCCGCCTCCTTTCGGTACTGTGGCTTTTCTTTCTGTGGCTGGAGCCTCTCGAGGAGCTGCTGCTGGAGCGATGCCTGCGCCTGGAGTGGCATCAAAACACACACACACAGCTTCTTTTTTTTTTTTACTACTAAATATAACTGTCCATTGATTTCTAAGCTTTGACCTGCATACAGTCCCTAATGTACTGCTGTAAGGAATATTTAGAATAGTTGTGTAAAGTCAATAACGTGTTTTATGGAGTCGTAGTTTCGAGTTAACGCGCAAAACTCTTAATGATAATAGCCAAAGCAGATAATCGGAGCCCATCAAGTGGAATGACTCACCGTGCTGTGTTTAGAAAAGCTGACATCACTCCTATAGACGAGCTACTCACCCTCCCACAAGTGCACACGTGACTCCATTATTCTCCATTATTTCAACTAATGAACTCGCCCACTTTACTCTTTCAGTTTCTTTCAACTTCCCCCATCACTGTCTGCTGCGGACTCTTTCAGTCTACCTGCAGCCTGAACAGAAAAGCTCTTAAATGTTGATTTCATTCTATATTTGCCTAATTAAACTTACAACCTCGTCCAGCAAGGTTCTGTACTCTTATAGCATCTCTTAGCAAGTGACAGAAACAGCCAGGCTTCCAGACTGGGGTGCTGCATTTCAGTTCGACTAGAAATACGAACTGTGAAACTGTGCTCAGATACTGCACTGAAGTCTAGTGTGTGTGTGTGTGTGTGTGTGTGTGTGTGTGTGTGTGTGTGTGTGTGTGTGTGTGAGAGAGAAAGTCACTCATGATTAAGATTCAGTAATATTTACTATTAAAACTATTTCATTTCCCAGTGGCTTGCACCTGTTTAAAGCTACACTATATGAACAAAAGTATTGGGACACATGATCTTTCCTGCCATATGTGGTTCTTTTCCAAACAGTTACCACCAAACTAGAGGCACACAATTGCCTAGGACTTCTTTGGATGCGGTACAATACAATTCCGCATTCACTTGAACTTGGAAACCCAAACCTGTTCGAGCATGGCGATGCCCCTGTGCCAAAGCCAGCTCTATGATGACATGCTTTGCATGGTTTGGAGAGGAAGATCTTGAGTGGCCTGTTACTGAGCTTTGACCTCAGCCCTACTGAACACCTTTGGAATGAATGTGTTGACTGACTGCACCTTAGGCCTCCTCACCTCATCATCATCAGTACCTGCCTTTATATATTTTATATATAATATTATTGAGTAAATGTGTGTTTTGATATAAACGTGAACAGGGACGTGTTAATTTGTGTGTAAAAACCGAGCATGACATCTACACCAGACAACCCAAACTCTATCCAGTCCACTTCCCTCCCTCATGTTATCAAGCCAAATCCCTTCTGTCCTCTCCAAACCGACTATTTGTTTCTCAGACAGCAACTGTTTCCCATCACGTATAATGCACACTGACCAAATGGCATGAATAATTGAAGTGCGACAGACGGCACTAAGAGACTCCCTCAAACGGTGAAAGCGTATGAATGCGTCTGTGGGGAGCGAAGGGGGTCACATGACACGCGGCTGGTCTTTTCATTTTCCTATTACAGTTGTTTCATTTGATATGGGGTTCTCCTGAAGACGAAGACTGGTGCGATGGGGACGCTCGGATACCTGGCAGTTATTGTTGCTATGCTTCTAAGCTTTGAATGATCAGATCAGATCAAGTTCAGATCCTGAAATCGTAGTATTTTCTCTGAAGATGATTAATGAACGTATATGATTTTGCATGCCGTGTTTCCCGTTTTGATTGGACGCTACTTAGCACTAAAAGTGTGAGCCCTTGAATACTGAAAGCATTGATTATATTTCCATCCAATTTGCGGATAATTATCGTTAATATGCAAATAATGTACAGGTTTGCTTTAACCATTAAAACTTGTCCCGGAAAACCGTAGCGCTCCCAAGCAGCAAACCTTAACGATTCGCTGAAATCGTTCTGGTCCAACCTGCAGCTGAGTGAAGCCAGTGGGCATTTCCCCCCCTGCTAATATCCTACAGCTAATGTACACACAGCCTGTTTGCATTTAAAGCCCTATAGCTCCTCCTACTTCCTCACAGGATAAAGTGTCGGTTTGTTTACCCTGAAATGTTTATTACAACCACACATAAGATGTGCTGAATTTTAAACCTACTTTATAACTGAGTACTGGTGAACGTATAACACTCCTGCTGTTCTGGTATTTATTATTCCACGCATCTATTTTAGACTTAGGATGGGGGATATGTGGCGGGATGGAATGAGACTGCCAATGGAAGATAATGTATAGAGATCAAAGTAGTACTGAGTGCAAAAAAACAACCATAGAGAACAAACGTGTGAAAATCAGATTTGATTCTTGTGGTGTCCTGTTGTGAACCTACGGTATTAAAAACCTGTACACGTATTGTACTATTTTATTATTTTTTTTAAACCTACTTCTTGTCTCGGCCTCTGTCTTTGGAGCGCGAGCGGCTTCGTCTGCTCGAGTGTTTACTGCGGCTGGTCACACGGCTTCCCGATGAGCTGGATGAGGAAGACGAGGAAGAGGAGCGGCGTCTGTGCTTCTTTTTGCGCCGACTGCGGCTGTCGTCCTCGCTGTCGGACAAGTGGCGGCCCATGTCCGCTCAGTGCCTTGGTCAAAACGGGGAAAAAAAAAGATGTAATGCTCATTAGGGGCGTATTTTTCGCACTAGGGCTTTCGGTTCGATACGCACGTGTAACGAATGCAATCCTTTTAACATGCGTACCGTAGTTAAATTCTGAGTTTCCGCAGGAAATTTTTTGGTTTTTTTTATTATTATTATTATTATTATTATTATTATTATTAAACTTGAAAACACTATAATGCCACAGGTATAAAAAAAGAAACTAGTGTTGGCTACTTACTCCGTACCAGAAATAAGATTAATTTTGCGCATGCATGATAAAGAATCCATAGCTCTAGGCTTTAATAAAACATTTTTAAAAAACACCATTTTGTTTTGCATTTCTTTCCCCAAACCGTGAATTTTTTGTACCGTTACACCGCTAATGCTCATCTAAGATCCGTATGAAGCATTTTAGATGAGCAGTACATGTTTTCCTATAAGAAGTGGAGCTATGAATCTGTGCATGTTCGTTCATTCTTTACTAAGAGCTATGTTGTTGTCAGGTTCATATACGGTTGAAAGGGGGCGGTAAATTTCCAGAAACTTTCCATGGGAACTTCATCTGGAGAATGCACTGAAATTTACTGGAATTAATCAGAGAATTGGGGAGATTTATACAATCTGCATCGTATACAAACAAATACAAACATTTTGTTTGGTCATAAGTTGACATGGATGCAAACTAATACAAAAGATGCAATGACATTGATGCAAACAAGGACCCTTAACCCTCGACAGTTAACTGCCCTCGACAGTCAGTCGCTCTGGATAAGGGAATGTACGACACATCGCTATTTAGTCAGAACAATCAAAAAGTACACTAAAATTTAATTTGATAACAGCAGTTCCAATGGCAGTTTTTATACCAACAAGTCAACCGTAACCAAAACTATAAAGCTTGTAAAGAATGTGGACAGTCTGCAGGGCTTAGGAACAATCCTGTTTGAAGCTCCACCTTCAAACTTTATGATAAAAGAATGATTTCGCACCAAAATGCTTTGTAGATTATTTGTGCAGTTTATCTTATTAAATGCAAATAAATAAAAAAAAAAAACAGCCTGGTGATGGAATAACTTTAAACACAGCAAGTGACAGGCACCAAAGACTTTCACAGACATTCCACAACATTCAGCGATAAACGGCTGATAAGTCATTCTTGAATAAATAAGATGCTGTAATAGGTGACAAATGTGTTACGGTAGAGTCTAAAAGGGTTTAATCACAACAGAATGTCAGGAAAAGATCCCATTATACAACCCTGTTGATGATTCTTTCTCTCGAACAGCATTCATTTAGAAGTGTTATACTGACTATACCTAAGTTTAGACGTATTTTTTGTGTGGTTAAAAGTTCATTTTTTTTCCGGCACGGGGCTGGAATTCCATGTAACACTAAATAGTCTTTGTAAAAGACAGTTTAAAACAAGGAAAGCGTCTTCCCACAATGAAAAGAATGTATTTCGGGATGATAGGTGCCCAATAAAAGAGAAAATACAGCATAACTCTTCCTCCTTATCCTCAGCCGATTCCCAAACAACTTTTTGCGGTGCAGCTGAACACATCGTCCTGCTGAAAACACCACTGCCAGTGCAATATACTGTTAGCATGGGGGGGTGTACTTGGTCTGCAACAATGTTAAGAAAGATTGTGCGTGTCAAAGTAGCATCCTTTTGATTACCAGGACGCAGGGTTTCCCAGAAGAACATTGTTTAGGGAACACAGTCCTAATGCCATCACATTTCTTTGTAGGTCATGCAAACGCACATGAAGAAAGCAAGTAAGTAGCAGATCTGGAGGGATCATGGATATTGAGTGTTTTGGTGAACTGGGATGTTCGGAAACCCCCCTCCCCCTGTTCACTTGTGCTACGATTATGTATTAAAGGGTTGTAGGGTTCTGAAGGAACATTCTCTCATTTCACTGTGGACTAAGTCAGCTACATATGGTTCAAATGACAATAAAAGCGTCTTGACTTGATTTAAAATGACTCCCGATAGTATACTCTTTTTATTTCAAAGCTTCTATCCAAACATATTCCAGCCATCACGTGTCTCCAGGGTCAAAATGAACAATGCACCGAAAATTGCACCGGAATTTATTTAACCCGTCAGATTTCGTTGTCGGCGACATCAAGGCCATCTAGCAGCCGTACAATAATAATTTTCACGTCCTTTGATTATATGGTCAGAGAGCGCACTCGAAGCTCGCATCCGTAGCAAACTGCACAAGCTCAAATATATCCGTGTAGACAGCTGTTTTCTCACTCCACAATTGCTGACAGAGAAAAATTTATTGATTTGGTTAAAAAATAAATTAATTAAAAAAAAGTTTTTAAGGCAGACTTTTCAAGAAAAAGTCAGGAAATACTTTTTATTTATTTTTTTTTTTCTTAATTACGCTTTTTCAAGAACCATTTTTGCTTTTTAATTTTCTTTTCTGTAGAATTTGGACCAAAAACCCCAGCAATTTTCCTACATATCAAATCACCAGGAAAACCATACTGCACAGGGTGTCTGTGGTTAGAGAACTCGAAAGGAACTGTATTTTTGTCATTTTATGAGGTCAATACTGATGCTTCTGCTAGAGACGACGTATGCGGTCAACGTGAAAAGAGAAAAGTCTTCAGTGGGTTTCTTGCTTTAAGACGTTCGTTCTCGCTGTATGAGCAACCTGTCTGTGATGCAGCATTCTTTTATACTGCGTTTCTGTATAATATTGAGGGTGTTTATAGCCATGGTGGTGTTATAACAGTATTAAGAGGTGGATTGATTCAGGTAGGACACCACAGAAGGACTAAGGTGTGAAATCACAACCTTACGCTTGCCCATTTTTCCTACTTTCAACACTTCAACTTCAAAAACCGACCATTGCTGCCTTGTGTATCCCTCTGCCTGACACATGCCAATTTAACAAGGTAATGAATGTTTACATCAGTCAGGGGTTCATTTTAAGGTTGAACCATTTGTTTGTTTATTTGTTTCTTCAAAGCCAATATGAGACGCATGTAAATATTTATACAAACTCCCAAATATTCTTACAAACCTACAAAAAAACAAAAAACAAATAAAATGTTCTTACAAGTTGTTGTTTTTACCTACTATGTTAAATAATACAAAATTTCTCAAGAAAATTGCATTCTTACCCTTTATCCTGTCTGAAATATCACTGAGCTGAACATGCTAACCAAACCGAGCATTAGCTAGCTCGCTCGCGCAAACACGGCGCCATTATTAAACAACAAATAAAGTATTAGGCAATAAAACATAACAGAATGAAGCACTAAAAATAAACGTTTATTTAACACATTTTGCTTACCGGCTGCCAAGTCTTATAAATGAGCCTCTTTTAGGTCACAAGCTTCAAAACACTCAAACCCAGGCGCCATGCAGTGACACAACAGACATTACTACTCGATAGAGTGACGCGCGAGTTCGGGAACCAACCAGTACAAAAAATCGAACGCAGAGCAATCGCTCTTCTCTTCTCTTCACATCACGTCACCTCTCCTGCGCTCTCATACGTGTGTTTACTCTTATTCACATATTCAGGCAAAAGTGCAATATTTTCGCTTTAAACAATCCTGGAAATATATCTTGTTTATCTCGAACTTAATACACTCTAATTTATTCAGATCACAATTATGCAGAAGCAGCACGTGATAATAATTTAAAATCTTTTCATATATTTATATTGATTTAAATCTGACAGCATTAAATCACACCACTCTACCACTACAATAACCATGCACAATAATCAGATTCACTGTATTTTTTTTTTTATAATATTGTGATTTGAGAATGTTTAATGATGACCAGATCTTTAATTCGGTTTACTAATGTCTACACGCATTTAACTCATCTTTATTCATTACCTGTGTGATGAAAGAAAAACACTATAGATAATGTCTATGCACAAATGTCAATTTAAATAAAAACATTAGCAAACATGGAAAGCCCAAAACAATACAACAACCCCTCGCATTTTATATTTTATCTATTATCATACAAGCAGAATCATTTATGTTCATGCATCGGGTGTGTGAAATCTCGATTTTAAAAACATAAAAAAAATATTTGAATATTTGAATGTTTGCATCATAATAAATAATATAAAAAGGCTGTATTTCTGTGCACGAATCCTACTGAGTCTGCAATGTAGTGTAATTTTTATACATATAGCAAATGAGACAAAATAATTTAGATTCAAAATTCGTTTAGATAGATAGATAGATAGATAGATAGATAGATAGATAGATAGATAGATAGATAGATAGATAGATAGATAGATAGATAGATAGATAGATAGATAGATAGATAGATAGATAGATAGATAGATTGGTTGATGAATTAATTAATAAGTAACAATAACTGTAATACATGAAAAAATTACACACACACACACACACACACACACACACACACACACACACACACACAAACATATATATATATATACGTGTGTGTGTATGTGTGTGTATATAGATAGATAGATAGATAGATAGATAGATAGATAGATAGATAGATAGATAGATAGATAGATAGATAGATAGATAGATAGATAGATAGATAGATAGATAGATAGATAGATAGATAGATAGATAGATAGATAGATAGATAATTAAGGCTATTGTTGCTTGTTTATTTATAAACTATATACAGAGTGTGTGTGAGAGAGAGAGAGAGAGAGAGAGAGAGAGAGAGAGAGAGAGAGAGAGAGAGAGAGAGAGAGAGAGAGAGAGAGAGAGAGAGAGAGAGTGTCCAATTTGTATATGACCAGTAAAACATGAAACTTTCTTCTTCATGGATGTAAGAAAACATTCCGGACGCTTGAAAGGAAATCTGATGAATGCTCATGGTTCTGAAGGCATCATAAATATTTAATAAGGCGAATTGTTGGAAAGAAGAATTTCATATAGATTATCAATAAACGCCTCCAGTTTGGCTCGCCTCGATATGATATACTTGGTAGATCCTGTATCTTGTTGTATTTTGTCTTTTTTAATTTCCTCTAAATTGCTGCGTTCCCACAGGCATTTGGTTTCCTTCGCCGCAAACGATGCATTATTTATCCTTTTTTTTTTACTCAAAATATATAATCATTTCAGCTGTGTGGATAGTTTTTGCAGTAATTAACCACCTCCAGCGCGGATTCATAACAAAGTACTTTGCAATTAAGCCTCTAATAAGGCATAAAGTTGCAGCTCAGGGAATTGAGATATTTATGGTTAATAGGCTGAAGATATGCAGTGGCGTTAATCTGCTTGCATTTAGACCTTATAGATATTCATTCTTTATTATAGACAATAAAACAGACCATGTAAAATACAGAATAATAAAATAGAATATTGTATAATAATAATAATAATATAGAATGCAGAATAATTATAGAAATATGCAACTCTAATGCCAAGAAGCAATACATTCCTCGCGCGTGCACTCCTATGCACTGGTATTTCATTCAAGTGTTAAACAAACTAACATCCCAAAAAAAAGTCTGTTTATCTCCAATTGAGTCAACTGTTGACATGCATCTCAGTCTCTTGCATATAGATTGCTATTTTTTTTTTTTTTTGCACAAGATCGATTTTGGCGATTTTTGGTTGCACCGTTCAGTAAGGAGTCGTCAGTCCTCGTCTGCACGCGCTGCTCGGTTTTGTCGTTTGCACGTGTAAAACCGCACCCCTGCGCGTTGAAAAAAAAAAAAAAAAAAACGCTCCGGCGCGAGGAACCCTAAACTCGCGACCACGGAACCTGCGCTTAATTGCATTCATTTGTCCGTCCTTGTCAATCTTGGATCGATGACCAATAGCATCCTCGTGAGGGTAAGCTGAGGATGAGGGGTTGATAACCCCCCCCCACCCACCCACCCACACACACACACACACACACACACACACACACACATACACACATACAAACACGCATACATACACTACCTCCTCCGTTAGTGCACAGCTACAAGAAGAAGAAGAACAAGAAGAAGAAGAAGAAGAGGAGGAAGAAGAAAAGAAGAAGAAGAAGGGAGGGGGGCTCATCCCGGCTTCCTGAGGGGAGGTAATTTGCACGGATCAAGGGGCCAGGCGTTGCAAAGTATAAATAGTGTGACTTCAATCGCGGCTCAGCGAGCAGCAGGTCTGTAACTCCTCGCGCCGAGTCCAGGAACCGGCCCACATCTCCGAGCTGTCGAGCAGAGCGCGAGCTCCGAGAGTTGGCAGTCCGCACTCAGCTCGTGAGGAAAAAGAGAATAAGATCTCACACAGAGAATAAACACCACTGATGTCTTTCCTTAGACTGTTAAAACTGAGCTTGAGTAAGTGAGTAAAAGGAAAAAAAGAGAGAACAGACAAGACTGGCGGGGTTTCTTTTCCTTTCCCCTTCTTCTTGGGACCAGTGATGGAAGAACTCACCGCTTTCGTGTCCAAGTCCTTTGATCAGAAAGTGAAGGAGAAGAAGGAGGCGATCACGTACCGGGAAGTGCTGGAGACGGGCTCGGCGCGCGCCAGGGAAGCGCTCCAGGTTGAAGTCGGACGCGAGGACGTGAGTAGCGTTCTAGCGCGAGGAGCGGTCGCGCGCTCACCCATCAGAGAAGCAGACATGACGGGACCGGAGAGGACGAGGGACACGGGGAGTCCCAAACTTACAGACGGTGAGGGCTTCACTTTTTTATTTGTTTTGTTTCCTGTTGTTGTTTTTTTTTACCGTCGAAAAGAAGGAGGTCAGTCGATGCATAATGACAAGCTTTTGTTATTATTAATAATAATAATAATAATAATAATAATAATAATAATAATAATAATATTTAAGCACGGCCATAATTGCTAATAATTTGGGCTCGACAGAATTCTGCCTCTCTCCCATTATTCTAGTAATTTGTTTATTATTATTATTATTATTATTATTATTATTATTATTATTATTATTATTATTACATGTACAATTTTATTTTCAGTACATAATAACCAATTAAATATTCCCATCAGGAAACTTTACAAATTTTTCAATCGTACACGTTGCACGAATGCGTTAAAACATTAACAAATACACACACACTCACACACTCACACACACGTTGGTGAAGTGGAAAACGTGTGTACACAGATCCGTCTTTACTCTAAAACGTTTCAAAAAACACATTTCCAAGGCTAGGGCATTTATTATGACTATTACCCGAACTAAAATGATCGGATTATGTTTGGATTATGGAAGTAATAAATAGATTTTTTTGAAAACGAAATAAAAATAGAAACAACCTACTGGACAGGTCAGCATTTGAAATACACACTACAGCATGAGATGCGCTTTAGTTTACAATCCTTCACACTTATTATGGGGCAGTTAATAAAGTTACTGAACTGCAATATAATAATAATAATAATAATAATAATAATAATAATAATAATAATAATAATAATAATAATAATAATAATAATGGTGATGATGTGATAATGATGATCATAATAACGTGTCGCAGAAAGCAGTGATCTGGAGAACTGTAACATTCAGACAAAAATGTGCAAAAAATATTATCTTCGAATGTAAAAATATTATACTATAAAAATATTCTCCATCTGCTTCTTTTTCTTTCTCTTTTGCTTCTTTGTTATTATTATTATTATTATTATTATTATTATTATTATTATTATTATTATTATTATTATTATTATTATTATTATTATTATATAATATCTATATAATTATTATATTATTATCATTATCTTTATTATGATTATTATTATTGTATGTTTTTATATTTTTTATTTATCATCAACGACCATGATAATACTAGTTATAATAATAATAATAATAATAATAATAATAATAATAATAATAATAATAATAATAATAATAGATGCATATATTTGTTCCATATGGTCTATTTAGCTCGTATGAATTAATAATGCATGAAATTATTGAATATTTTTTCCCCCTTGAATATGCACTGTGTTAGTGTAGTGCAGTGTTATATCATTTATAATTTATTTATTTTTTACATTAAAAACCCCACTTGGCGAGCTGTTTATCCGCTGCTGATGAGAGTGTAGTGAGCTGATGTACACCGTGTATATGTAGGTTAGTAGGTGTAAATAATTAAAGAGCTCTGCTTAGGAGAACAAAACACTCGTGACTGATATCAGGCAAAGCAGACTGATGCCTCCAGAGCGCAGCCATTTATTTCAAACCTCCTCAGATCTCAGGCTCGCGTCCTCGCGTGTTGAAGGAAACACGGGTTCTCGTGCACTACTCAGTTCATAGCATTTCTTTATTGCTCGGTTTGGGACCGAGTCCATTCGTGACCCTTCTTGTTTCTTCTTCACCGTGAAGGCATCCTGGAGGTGAAGGAACGGAAAGAGGACGCCAAGCCGACCGAGGATGAGACGCAGACCAAAATCAAGCAGAGGAGAAGTCGGACTAACTTTACTCTGGAGCAGCTGAACGAGTTGGAGCGGCTGTTCGACGAGACGCATTATCCGGACGCGTTCATGCGCGAGGAGCTGAGTCAGCGGCTCGGGCTCTCCGAGGCGCGCGTGCAGGTACGAACCGGTCTCTCTCCGTCTGCTGTGGGTTTCAATGGAAAGCTGGAAAGCACGACTTGCATTTTATTATGCACCTTTTTGGGCTAAGCTTATGTTTTTTTTGTTTGTTCGTTTCGGTTTGTTTGTTTTGTTTTGTTGGCGTTTTTTGGACGAAAAACGGGGTTGCGTTTGTGCACGAGGTTGTGGCTTTACTTCAGATCGAACATGAACCTGAATTGCGTGGTTAATTGCAAACATTTATCTGATGCAAGAAGCCTGCAATGCTTTTCTGTTTAATCCATAAAGACCGTTTTCGTAGAAACAAGAAGGAAGTTTCTGATTCTTGTTTAAAACGCAAATAATAAATAAATAAATAAATAAATAAATAAATAAATAAATAAATAAATAAATATTACTTAATAAATAATACTTAAATACATTCAAAGAGTTGTTACAGAAAATTAGTATGTGGTTGCCATATATTTATATATTAATTGTGGGGGTCACGAAAATTTGTAGACATGGTATATTTTTAGATTGACTGTCTGAAAGAAAGAAGGAAAGAAAGGAAGAAAGAAAGAACGAAAGAAAGAACGAAAGAAAGAAAGAAAGAAAGAAAGAAAGAAAGAAAGAAAGAAAGAAAGAAAGAAAGAAAGAAAGAAAGAAAGAAAGAAATGTTAATAAATAAGAGAAATCACATAGGGAAAAATGAATTAATTTAAATAAATATTTCAAAATCATAATAGAAATATTATGACCCTAAAATAAATCTAGACAAAATGATTGTTTTGTTTATAAATTTTTTGCTTTAATAATTTCTTTAAATCTGAACCCATTTGAAGTCTTTTTGGTTTAACTTTAGGCTGTAAAATCGCTCTCCTTCTTTTTTTCTTGTTTTTTTTATTTTTATGTATTTTTTGTTTTTATTTTTTGTTTTGTTTTTTGCTATAAGTTGACCCCACAGGCGACATCTGTAGCATGTTTTTTTTTTCTCCTCGAAAGGGAAAGGCCATCTGCACAGAAACATAATCAGAGCTACTTGCGCTTATAGTGTGTGTGTGTGTGTGTGTGTGTGTGTGTGTGTGTGTGTGTGTGTGTGTGTGTGTGTGTCTGTGTGTGTCTGTGTGTGTCTGTGTGTAAGGAGAGACGAGCATTTGAGCCGGAGAGCAGTGATAATGAATACACACATCACATCTCGGTGTGATTGATTTCCAAAAAAAAAAAAAAAAAAAAAAAAAAGCAGACAATTATCCTCTTTGGATTTCTTCTAATCTATTCATTTGCGTGCAAAGGAGTTAATATTATTCGCTTTCTGAATATAGCCTTTATCAATATTGTGCAAAAAAAAGAGAAAAAGTGAACTGAGCGCCTTTTTTTTCTGCCGTGAGTCCCAGTGCGCATTGGGTAAAGCGCATTGTGTCCCCCAGTGAGGGAGAGCGCGGATTACCATACATTATATATCATTTTCACGCAAAAAAAAAAAATCTAGCTGTTTGCATGCACACATTCACAAAAAAAATAAATGTTATTTGATTTGTAAAAATGTCTTTTTTACAATGCAAATAAAATCATTTTTTTTTATGTGTAATAAATGATTAAAAACAAATGAAATCCCACACCAGCATCCATTCAATCAGTATTAGTTAGTTAGCAAACAAAAATAATATAAATTTTTTTCGTTTTGCATCCAGAATTTCCTTTTCAACATTAAAGTAAAGAGTCGTGTTGATGAAGTGAACCTCGGGTTCATCTGTGCAGCTTCTGTGCTACAGGAGGCGATTCACAGCAGATTAACATAGTAATGAGACTCCTAATCTCCAAATCCCAGCTGCTGATGACAAAAAAAAATAACAGTTATTTTTTTTATATAATAAAGAGATCGGGTCTAAAAATCTTCAAAAGGGGGCTTTGTGAACAAGTTGTTATGACAGTATTATGACAGTAATTAAGCTGAACTGGGCGCCATTAAGCGACTCAGGAACATGAATTCTCCTACAGATAAAGGTAATTAATTTGGCCCGTCTTTACTAATGGGAGAGTCAGAAAGCCTTGCTCGGATGTCCAAGGCTATAATCTCATGCTGGTGTTTGGTATCAGAAAGTCGATTAGGTTCTTCTGGCACACCGAAGGGAAAGATGAAACCGGGGATGAGAAGGCCAGGGTACTGTGGTCCGATTAAAGAGGATCAAAGCTTTCGTCCTTCTCTTAGTTTATTTATACATTTGGAATCGTCTTCTCTTGTGGTTAAGATGTTTGCCTTTCTTTCTTTCTTTCTTTCTTTCTTTCTTTCTTTCTTTCTTTCTTTCTTTCTTTCTTTCTTTCTTTCTTTCTTTCTTTCTTTCTTTCTTTCTTTCTTATTTGTTATCTATCTATCTATCTATCTATCTATCTATCTATCTATCTATCTATCTATCTATCTATCTATCTATCTATCTATCTATCTATCTATCTATCTATCTATCTATCTATCTATCTATCTATCTATCTATCTATCTATATAGTTTTCTGTCTGTCTGTCTGTCTGTCTGTCTGTCTGTCTGTCTGTCTGTCTGTCTGTCTAGACTGCCTGAATGACTATATTTTATATATTTGATCTGTCTGCCCATTTATCTGTATTTTTTTCTATCTATCTATCTATCTATCTATCTATCTATCTATCTATCTATCTATCTATCTATCTATCTATCTATCTATCTATCTATCTATCTAGTTTTCTGTCTGTCTGTCTGTCTGTCTGTCTGTCTGTCTGTCTGTCTGTCTGTCTGTCTGTCTGTCTGTCTGTCCAGACTGCCTGTTTTACATTGTCTATTTATATAGTTTTCTGTCTGTCTGTCTGTCTGTCTGTCTGTCTGTCTGTCTGTCTGTCTGGACTGCCTGTTTGACTATATTTTATATATTCTGTCTATCTGTCAGCCCATTTATCTGTAATTTTTCTATCTATCTATCTATCTATCTATCTATCTATCTATCTATCTATCTATCTATCTATCTATCTATCTATCTGTCTGTCTGTCTGTCTGTCTGTCTGTCTGTCTGTCTGTCTGTCTGTCTGTCTGTCTGTCTGTCCGTCCACAGCATTTTGTTTGAAAGAGTCTATTAATTAAAGTCCATGGTTAAGCATCATTAATATTTTAGTCTTCACAGGTGATAGACTACTTTTCCTACAGTTGTTGTCTTCCCTTTCTTCTTAAGAATTACGCAAACCCATGAATGTATATGCGACGCTAATGAACTTCTTTCCCTCCAACAGGTTTGGTTTCAAAACAGGAGAGCAAAATGCAGAAAACAAGAAAACCAGTTGCACAAAGGTAAGCGTTCGCTCATATATAAAACACATCAAATATGCGCTAAACTGTTTTCAACGTCAAATCTCTATTTCACAAGTCGCAAATTGCAGAATCCAACATAGAAGTTTATTATATTCATGAATTGCACGTGCTGTTCCAAATCTGCACTACAGTAAAGCAGTATTTAAACCACAGCATGCGTTTAATAATAATAATAATAATAATAATAATGATAATAATAATAATAATAATAATAATAATAATAATTATTATTATTATTATTATTATTATTATTATTATATATGAACAGTGGCCAGTGTCAGTTTGGTGCGTGCTGAGGCTACATTGGGTCCACGACAGCTCATAACACAAGTGACACACTTCCTCTCTTCGCAGGGGTGCTCATCGGAGCTGCGAGTCAGTTTGAAGCGTGCCGCGTTGCGCCATATGTCAACGTGGGAGCTTTGCGCATGCCATTCCAACAGGCAAGTGTCCTCTGTAGCGCGAGCTCTTAGACAAACCGAGTGCATGGAGCGAATGTTGCTTTGGCACGAGCTTGGGCCAGGCGGGGTGCACTGAACCTTGGGTAACGGACATGCAAGCATTTGTTTTACAGCCATAAAAAAGCTCTAATATGGAAATAGGATGATATACTGTATACACACATATACAGTTAATCAATGCACAATAGATTATTTCCTGAGCTTTGGTGATATTTATCATCTAAATTGCTCAGTTGATCTTGTTTTAAAGTACAACTGCTATGCAACCTATACTAAATTCATCTCCATTACCCAGTGATCTCTCTCGAAAACCATTCTACACTCTAAAAAAAAAGCACAGAAAAATTGACTTCAATTGCAGGAAACTTTGGTGTTTATTTTTGGACCCATCAATATTTGTTGCACAGGTGCAACCTCATTTATTATTTGTTTTTAGAGTGTAGTTGCATTCCAGCAGTGAAGTTAATATATATTTCCCCCCCCTTCCTTCCTTCCTTCCTTCCTCCCCCCTTTCCCCCTCCCCACGTGTGCGTCCGTAGGATAGTCATTGCAACGTGCCACCCTTCTCCTTTCAGGTGCAGGCGCAGCTGCAGCTGGACAGCGCCGTGGCGCACGCGCACCATCACCTGCACTCTCACCTGGCGGCGCACGCGCCCTACATGATGTTCCCCGCGCCGCCGTTCGGTCTGCCCCTGGCCACGCTGGCGGCCGAGTCAGCGTCGGCGGCGTCGGTGGTGGCCGCGGCGGCCGCCGCCAAGAACAGCAACAAGAACTCGAGCATCGCGGACCTGAGACTGAAGGCCAAAAAGCACGCGGCGGCGCTCGGACTGTGACACGCCGGCGCGCGCGCAAAGCCGCCAACGCACCCACCACCATTACCACCACCACCGCCACACTTCACCTCCTAACCCGAGGACTTTCTTTCCCTTTTTCCTCCCTTATTTTATTTTTTATTTATACACTAATGAAGGACGCCCCAGAATCTAAAAAGGCTTATTTATAACACGGACTGTGAAACCGAACTGAACCCTGTCCCGGACGCAGGCTTGCAATCTGGACGAACCGGACGTTTGTCCAAGACAAAAACCTGGTTCCGAACACGTGACAACGCAGCTGGGACTTTTGACGCTTGTGTGACACAAATTCTGCATAGACTGCGTTTCGGTTTAATATCTACTTTATTAGTTATATTTGAGGAGGAAAAAAAAATAGATAACAAAAAAAGAGGCTGGCCTCGTTTTATCTGAAACAGAGTTTCACGTGAAAAAGGACACTTATGGATGTCTGTTCGTATGGACTATAAAATGAACAACAAAAACACAAAATCACATGAAAGCTTTTTTTTTTTTTTTTTTAAACGTGCCATCACGTAAGCTCTTGGTGAACTCACATCAGAGAAGCCACGTGAAAACAGTTGGACACTTGGACACCTTTAACGATCACGTGAACGATTTCTTTTGGGGGGGTGGGGTCTAAAGCCAGTGGACTTTTATTTGGGAAAAAACAATTTAAAACAAAGAGAAAAAAACTATCACACATTTAATACACATTTTACATATTATTATTATTATTATTATTATTATTATTATTATTATTATTATTATTATTATTATTATTATTGAGTGTATGGTGAATTTATCACATATCAGGTTTCACATATCACCTTCTTTTTTTATTTTTTTTTATTTTGCAGCTTACACTGAGGTCCAAGTATTAATGTACAGATTCAGATCTTATACTGGGAACATGTGTACAATATGTCCAAATGAAAAGATATTTTTGGTTATTTTGTGCTTCATGAAGACATCGTGGGAAAACGTCTGAGTTTTTTTTCCCATTCACATCGTGTTTTAAAGTCATGTTGATCTCTATGTAATGTTGGTGTTTTTTTTTTGTTTTTTTTTATTTTTTTTTATAAAGTGTACCTGGACTGCAGGCTCGGATCTCCTGGAATATCCCTGAAATACCTTTGAACATTTTTTTTAAAACAAACAAACAACGAACAAAAAAAAGATAATTTCATCATTACTGTGAAACGTGAACTCACCTGACCACAGTGTTTTCATTTCATAATAAATCCACAAAACCTTTTGTACAAGATCTGTGTTTCTGTTCTGTGAAAGGCTGATTATTATTATTATTATTATTATTATTATTATTATTATTATTATTATTATTATTATTATCATCAATTATCCATGGTTTCTTGATTCATAAGAATTATATATATTTTTTGTTACTGATTACTAGTCACCAGTGATTGGTTTGTTGACTTATCACTAATTATTAATGAAATTATTATCAATTTGTGTGTTTATTTATTTATTTTCTTCAGTTCAGATCTTTTGGAATTGGTCCAATTAGTACTCAGAACACTAGTTGAATAATTGTTTTTTTTTTAAACTTGTACAACATGTAAAAATGAATCTTCCCTACACAGAAAATGGCAACCCAGGTGGCACTTAAACCCACAATCCCTGGTTTTACATTTGTAAATTAATAAACCTAAAAATACTTTGCGTTTATTAAACAGGGACCGCACAATTAAAAGAACTTATGAAATGTTATTTTAAAAGGCTTATAAAAAAACATCTTAATTATAATATATTTTAATTATAATCATAATCTAATAATCTTTTAATAGTTTTTTTCACCATGTATTCAATTGTGGATGTCTCTCTCAGTTTATTATAATAATAATAACAATAACAATAACAATAATAATAATAATAATAATAATAATAATAATAATAATAATAATTATTATTATTATTATTATTATAATAAATAATAATTATTATTATTATTATAATTATTAATGTGAGATTATTTTCCAGCAATGTTTTTCTTTTCACATCAACATCCAATACTATTAAATATCAACAATTATATGTATATATTATATTATGTTATTTGAAAATATTTTTTTTATTATTTACTTTTATATTAATATTGTTTGTTTTATTTTTCATTTAGCATTTGACTCGTCTAGCAGGCCTGTGCTTTAATACACACCGATGTTTTAAGCTATTAATTAATAGTGCTCAGAGGGATAAAGGGCGCTTGAGTATCGGGTTCAGACGCCAGTGATATTGAGTTATTGATCCACGCCGGTTTTGAGGAGACGGATCTGAGAACAAGCCTGAAATTTTTCTCAAACCTGACCATTTCACAGTGCAACTTCATCTGACACTCCATCCTCACACTGCACCTTCATCTTACACTCCTTCCTCACACTGCACCTTCATCCTACACTCCTTCCTCACACTGCACCTACAGATCACACACCATCCTTACACTGAACCTTCATCTTACACTCCATCCTCACACTGCACCTTCATCTTACACTCCATCCTTACACTGCACCTTCATCTTACACTCCATCCTCACACTGCACCTTCATCCTACACTCCATCCTCACACTGCACCTACAGATCACACACTATCCTTACACTGAACCTTCATCTTACACTCCATCCTTACACTGCACCTTCATCTTACACTCCATCCTTACACTTAACCTTCATCTTACACTCCATCCTCACACTGCACCTTCATCTTACACTCCATCCTTACACTTAACCTTCATCTTACACTCCATCCTCACACTGCACCTTCATCTTACACTCCATCCTCACACTTAACCTTCATCTTACACTCCATCCTCACACTTAACCTTCATCTTACACTCCATCCTCACACTACACCTTCATCTTACACTCCATCCTCACACTGCACCTTCAGATCCCACACCATCCTCACACTGCACCTTCATCTTACACTCCATCCTCACACTACACCTTCAGATCACACACCATCCTCACACTGCACCTTCATCTTACACTCCATCCTAATTCAACAGAAAAAAGTCACATGCACAGTTTCTTTAATTTAGAGTTACATAAACAACTTCTTATACAAATTAGAAACACGAAAGTGATAATTTAGACAAGCAGGTTGATTTTGATGTTTTTGTTTGTGTTTTATTAATTTTATTATTTTTGAACATGCATTTTTTATTGGTCTTGGTGAAAGAAAGAAAGAAAGAAAGAAAGAAAGAAAGAAAGAAAGAAAGAAAGAAAGAAAGAAAGAAAGAAAGAAAAATAAAAAGAAAGAAAGAAAGAAAGAATAGAAAGAAAGAAAGAAAGAATAGAAAGAAAGAAAGAAAGAAAGAAAGAAAGAAAGAAAGAAAGAAAGAAAAAATAAAAAGAAAGAAAGAAAGAAAGAATAGAAAGAAAGAAAGAAAGAAAGAAAGAAAGAAAGAAAGAAAGAATAGAAAGAAAGAAAGAAAGAAAGAATAGAAAGAAAGAAAGAAAGAAAGAAAGAAAGCCACACAGCATTTAAACTAAAGCATTTCATTCACCTACTGAACTAAACAGCTCATGAGACCACCAAGACCATAAAAACACCATGCTCTCCTTTTCATTTCCTGCCCACTAAAGGGTAATTGGTGTCTCAAAGTACTGGTTTGTAGACACTCTAATGGTCTTTAAGCCTGACTTCTGGATAGCTGTTAACATGAGGCCTCTGACAGTGGACGGTGAAGTGCTAATCTCTCTCTCTCTCTCTCTCTCTCTCTCTCTCTCTCTCTCTCTCTCTCTCTCTCTCTCTCTCTCTCTCTCTCTCGCTTTCTCTCTGCACTTTACTGTCTATGTAGACTGTAGTTCACATGAAATTCCACAGTGCATTACCTAGGACTGTAGCTTAGCGTGAGACTTAAAACTTGTAACACAAGAGGAAGAGCCATGAATCATGTACAGGCCGAATTATGACCTAGTTATAGTTGCTGTTTTAATTGGCATGTCAGTCCCACATGGCACAAAATGTTAACGTTCTGTCTGAGACAAAAACCAAGCGGGTTTATACACACAATGTATTGCACAGAGATTTTAAGTGGTTTCATGCTAGCGAAGCTCAGACGTGGCTACATATGGCAAAGATACCGTATGATGACACTTGAAATGGCATTACTGTATGTGAAAATATAGAAAAGATGAGCAAAAATAAACTTTTAAATAAAAAACAGTAGGTAAAATAAAATAAATGACATAATGAACATAATGCTAACCAGCTTTGTTCGATATGCAGGCTCTGTTCGATTGACATGTTAATGACTTGGAAAGCATTATTTTTTTTTTTTTAGGAAAAAAATTTAGGACCAGACATAATGCCAGGGATATGCTAAACCACACTGCGATATAACCTCTCACAATAACGATAAGCTGTCATATCGGCCTCCTGTTTTTACCAGCCGCCAGGAGCCACACACTCCCCCTTCCTTTCCTCCATCTGCCCTCTGTCTGTTGTTTCTCCACTTTCACACCCCTCCCTTCTCTTCCAAGCTGACTTTTCTGCAACTCAGCAATGTGAATTGCCAGAGTGACGAGTTTTCCTTAGCCAGAAACGATACTGCAGGACTATTTGAACCGCTTAAGACTCCGAAGATTTGCCCTTAGGACGGCGCTAACAAAATGACCATAGTGCCGTAATTCACTTCCGAGCCATTCGTCTCATCTCTTGAACTGTCTGTGGTCCATATTGGGTCTTCATGGTCTGTTGCTAAATTTACCACCGTAATATTCAGCCAGGAGTTAGCGCTGATTTATTTGCCATAAAAAAAGAAAAGCACTTGGACACTCAAGTGGGCACTCGGCTTGCAATCTTGCCCAACGAGACCACTTCCACCCACAACTTGAAGCCACTTTAGGAATACGAAATCAGTATAATTTTTTATTTTTTTTATTTTTTTATAGTTATAATTATTTTTCACAATGTACAAGGAATCTTGACTGAATTCTTTGACAGACTGTTCTCCATGTCAGAGTAAACGTGAAGACAATCTGCAAAAATGCCTACGTTCTACTGTCAGTTGGCGCAATCTGATCTCATGCAAGAAACACGGTCGCATAAACCGAAAGCTAAAAGTGAGACATTATTCTTTCTAAGGCCACTAATCAAAACTCCTGACCACACAATTCTTAAATGTTGGGCAAAATCGATCCTAAAGCCATACGATAAAAGTGACGTTTCCTCTTAAGATATTACGATCGTAATTTTTCCTTCAAGCTCGTCATAGACAGATAAAGGGAGTATGTCAGATGACTCCAGAATGAAACCTGGGATCTATCCTGACAGCTGAGGAGACCTATTGGGACTGAGCACGGGAAAAAGAGAGAGTGAAAGATAGAAGGAGAAGAAGAACAAGAAGCAGAAGACGAAAAAAAAAAAGTAGAAGTGGAATGAAGAACAAACTCTCTGAAGGTTTGCCTTTGTTTTATATTAAGTGCTCTGAAAAAGAAAAGTGCACACACTATTGGACAGGAGACAACAGACATCATGGGGATGGAGAGATGAAAGGGCAGCTTCAAAGCCATGAAATGCAGTCGGAGTGAGAATGAGACAGACCGAAAAAACTTGCTCAAATAGCGCTCCCTCAGCCAATTAGGCAGCCATTACTCTTGAGCTTATTGTCCATGTAGTTAGAGAGTCTTTTAGAAACCACTGGGACCACTTTGGCTTGCACTAGTAATAAACCTCTGGTCATTGTTTCTTTGCTGAGGTACAGGTGCTATCAGAATTCAATGAAAACACCAATGCTAACTTAATTCAGTTTTTAGCACTACTGGGGGTCATATCATTCAGTTCAGGAGCAAAGTATGAGGAAAACATGGCCAAGCGAAATGAAAAAAAAAAGGCTTGCTCAACTTCCTGTGTAAATGCTCAGGGATGACCAGCAAACGCTTTATGGACTTGCAGGGTTATTGTTGTAATTCGGTTTCAGCTGGCAATGCGATGTGGAGATAATAAATAACCTGGCTTTAGAGGAAGATAGTGTATGTTTGGGATCTCTTTTCTCTCTTAAACTTTTTGGTGTTGGGAAAATAAAACCCAAATAAAGAAAAAACCCAAATGAAGAATAGCAAATTCAAGCCACATTCTACAAAGCTGTACTGATTATTTAGCTAATTATATTTGCAAAGCTTTTTTTGAAAAGCAATTTTTTTTTCCTTTGTTAAATCCTATTTTGGTTATTCCAGGTTTGCTCAGGTAAAATTCCAATTGTAAACAGTAAAAACGAACAAAAACTTTCATTTATTCAAGCTAACCAATTCATTTAATTGACAAGAGAGCAAGTAGCACTATCCTAGGCTACGTCTATACTAATCCGGCTAAATTTAAAAACGACGTTTTCTTCTAAAAACGCTCCGCATTCACACTTTCAATTTTAATCCAAAGTTGCTCATCCACATTGAAACGTCTGAAAACCTGCATACCCGTCCTGCACATGAGAAAAACCTAAGACCCTTCGACCTGCGTCATTTCCGCCTGCAATTTATTTATTTTCAGTCTCTTTTAAAATGTTGCGGCGATGACTAATAATGCGGCATCATTTTCAAAAGCCTCCGTTTTCATAGAATGAATAAAAATGCTATCCCAGTGTAAACAGAAGGCCAAAACAGAGAGAAAAAATATGCGTTTTTAATAAAAACGTATTAGTGTGGACATGGCCTTAGCCCTAGATTTGGCTATGGTGACTTGAAATTTTAACCTAAATTTGCTTATGCAAATGTAAATGTCGTTGAGGTAAAGCAGAGGTATGATGTATGTGGGTGTTTTACAAGTATGTTAGCGGGCCGTGTCTGGTAACTTATCTAACACTCTGCTAGCAAATTTGTCCACAATAAAACTTCAGTTACTCTGTGCATCTTTGGTAACTTGTCTTTTGAAAATCATATCAACCATATCACAAAAACAGCTTTCTTCCAACTTAGAAATATTGCTAAGCTAAGAAACATGTCTATATCTGATGCAGAGAAGCTCATCATGCATTCATGACCACCAGACTGGACTATTGTAAAGCATTACAAGGTGGTTGTCCTGCATCATTAATAAACAAGCTACAATTAGTCCAGAATGCAGCAGCCAGAGTTCTCACAAGGTCCAGAAAATATGACCATATATCTTATACACTGGCTACCAGTTACGTTTCGCATCGACTACAAACAATTGCTACTTACATACAAACACTAAATGGTTTGGCTCCCGTGTATCTTTCCAGTCTTCTAACATGCTACAATCCCTCATGCTCCTTAAGATCTCAAACCTTTGGACTTCTAGTAGTTCCTAGAATAGTAAAGTCCACTAATGGTGGTAGAACATTCTCACATTTAGCTCCCAAACCTTGAAATAGTCTTTCTGACAGTGTTCGGGGCTCAGACATACTCTCCCAGTTTAAGTGCAGATTGAAATGCACATTATTAACTTGTGCTTGTTAATATCATGAACAGCAGCTACACTAATTCCTCTCCACTGATTTTCTTTCTTTACAGAGAGGCATCCTGAGGTTGCGCCAGCTCCAGTCGTGTCCCACCTAATGAAGATTGTGGACCTTTAAAGAAGTAGATGCCCAGCCCACAAACGTCCCGAACCATCTAGAGACGTACCCGCCAGTTGGATTCCATCTTGATAACTCTTTTAAATGTTTAAAGGCTCTGGCATGGAGAAGCTGGTGTTGGATCTATAATGGTCTTAAATATTGAGCTATTTTATAAGTTGCTCAGTAGCTCCTGGTTCCATAACCTTAAATGACTGTATAAGACTGTAGAAAGGACATTAATCATAATCTTACATTCAGGTGCTCATGTTAGTTCAAAATTATTTTCAAAGCAAACAAGAAAATTGGATGAAAAAAGTATGAACGGTAAAGACCTATTTCTCTAAAACATTCTTTTTGAATAACACAATAGGTAAACATGTAACAACATTATAGTTTAAAATGAATAGATATGGTATTTATTTAATAGCTGATCTAAATTACTTATCTATGACACATACCCAACTTCTGTGGATAGCTGTGTAGCTATATCTCTAGCTACTGAATATAAAACATTGATATTGATTACAAAGTAAACCCTTTAAGGGTTAAACTTTAGCATTTTATCCCTCGGTGTGGGTGAACAGCATATTTAGCATGCAAAAGCTTTACATACAGACTGTTAGATATGGTGGTGGATCACTGAGGCTTTGTGGCTTTAAGGCTGCTGTACAGGCAGTTCCTGGGAAGATTGTAGGAATCATGGATGTTCATACCAAAATAGTTTAGCATAAATTGGTTGCCTCTACCAGGAGCAAATAACTTAAGGAAATAAGACATATTAATCCATAGCCTTAGCCATAGATTGATCTTAATCAAAATCAGAGTTTATGTTCTGATGGGCAAAGCTTTGCTATGAGAACAGCACTACAGAATGAATGTGACACAGAGAGTAGATTAAATTGTACAAAATGTATAGTATTTTAAGACATAGCATTATATTCCAGTGATTGTATTTAGATGTATTTATTGATTTCACTCTTCCTACTCCTAGCAGTATTGACAGGTGCATTACTATGGAAATCCTGGTCACAGTGAAGCCCTGAATGGCTTGATTAATGCCTAAACGACACACTCTCTCGCAGGTTATGAGATTATAGGATCCACACACCCCAAAAAGTATAACAGCAGGAGACAATGTCAAAACTGATAGGCGGTGTAGGTTTAGTTGGGTCTCTGTGTGGGCCGGTGTATGAATCTAATGCAATGCATGTAAATTGATGTCACAAAACCTAAAGAGGATTGACAATGGAGATTGGGAAATACATCTCAGGCTAGTGTAAGGAGCGAGCAGGCGTTTAAAGAGAGAGGATTTAACAAAGGTCTTACCATGCTATTGGATTACTGACTTGGCTCGAGGATCTGGCAGCATTTAATTAAATAGCTGTGCATTAGCGTCAAATGTGAGCATAAAGCTTTAGCAAGGAGTTGGTGTGTGTTTGTGTGGAAGCAGAGGCAGGCAAAGAGAATTACTTGTTTTATTCTTGAATAGGTGAGGAAAAAGTGTCTAGTGCATTAGACGACTGTATGTTCAGTGATCTTTTTCTCATCGACAGCACATTATAGAGGTCATGATCATTTAGTGCCTGGTTTGACGCAGTTCCTCTATCAGAAACAAGATATTTTTTACTACTGTTCAAAAGCTTTAGATAGTCTCAAAATTTTAGAAAGCTATAGAAAACTATAGCAAAGGAAAGATCAAATGGAAAGCTAATAATGAGACTGTGGTCGACCAAAATCCGTAGAGAAAACAGATGACTGCTGGAGCTTTCCACGAGCAGCCAGAGGATGGTTGTTGGCTATAACCTGCAAAAGTCAAGGCCTGAGTGAAGCGTGACCATAGCAGTAACCCCAATAAACCACTCCAGCCACACGCCAACTCTGACCCAAAACACAAGAGACCTACACACTCTGGCTGCTACTGATGAAAATGACAGAAGGGTCCAGAATGCCATCAGCCAACACCAACAGACAGCACCACTCTACAGGCCTGTACCATTTAGAGCCCACGATATAGGAAACAAGTTAGGTAGAACATCTCGGATAGGGCCAGTTAATCAGGGGGAAGACAGAAGAACGAGGTTAATAAACCTGAGTGGTCAATGTCAGTTGCAGTTTGCCAAAGCATGGATAAAGACATAAACATATGTCACTTAAGATTGAAGTGTAGTTGATGCTGAAGATAAGGGGTCAGGGCAGCATAAGAAGGGAATGTAACCTAACAGCATGAGCAAAGTCATTATTTTATTAATAGAAGAATGGGAAAATTAGGAAATAATAATGTATTCAGTAGACAGTGAAGTCTGTAGTGGATCATTGAGTCCTGCCTAAACTCATTTCCACCAAGGAAAACCACAGTCACAGTCAATTAAAAAAAAAGGTCCACCTGTGTCTTGCATAACATTTTCCAAATCTGAGATGCTACTTCTATGTGTGGATGTCACACACCTGATCCTATGCCCTGCCTCTGCTGTGCTATCCAAGAAAATGAATTGGTCTCAGTAAGGTTGTGGTTAATTCAAGGTACAGAACACCATCTAAACTTGTGCTTCCTTGGTAATTGATGCTTCTGATGATTCTACAAGTCTGGAACGGTACTAGAGTGATAGAATGTCAATCCCCCAAAAGATACTGTATTCCCTATATTTAATTGGTGGTTAAGAGCACTGTCTAACTGCTGTAAGTATAAAATCTCCAGTAGATGTAGATCTGGGTTGGGTGACTGCAAAGGTCATAGTGTATTGCTTATATGATATTTATACTCAGCAAAACAATCATTGGCAGCCCTAAGTACTGAGTTCACTTAATACAATATGAGATGCAGATGACTTCTGTAACAGAAGCACAGATAACTAAGTCCCTTGACAAGTCATGGTCTTTACAAATGATGCCAATTAGAGTTACTGGTCAGACAACACTTGAAAAACAGGTCATAGGTGGCTTCATGCATATTAATGCAAAAAAATATAGATGCAAACAGATACACAGCCCCCATGCAAAGATTGTAAATAAACTGTACATTTGTTTATACTGCACCAATGAACAAGCTATCAGTAATATAATAAGAGCTCATTTTACTGTATTCTAGTCAAAAATCGTGGTAAAACATCAAGTATAACACAGATTAAACACATATTATGTAGCACATGATGCAAATTATAGCCACAGAAGAATCAAAACAGAAAAAACAGTAAGTTCTCAACATTTGATTTAGATTGTAATGTTTATAACAACCTGTCATTCAGACATGGCACACGGACAGAACAAAAACTACAAAACCAAGTAGGTTTCTGTTAATCCCATGGCATGCTTTCATTTTATATAAAGCCCTTTTATCTTTCTTTATTTATCAGCACTGTTAGCATTTTTGCGTCAAGCATATCTGGCTAGCAGTATGTCGTCCACCCCCCCTTACACTGTAGCGCTTTACTGTCAATGATAACTCGAGTGTGAAAGATCTGGAATCAGATTTCCCAACATTTGCCCTCAAGCAAAACAAAGTCTCTACTGATCTTGGAACAGTACTTGAGAGCAGCCTCTCCGACACCATCCAAGGCTACGAGCGCCTCACGTCAACGACAGTGGAATGTAAGTGTCGAGAAAGCCGAAGGAAGACAAGCTTGATAAGGTGAGTGGAGATAGAGAGAAACGTAGGAGTCGTGCTGTCGTGGGATGTGTGTAGGGACGAGGTATCGAGGACACAGCGAGCACCAGGGAGAGACCACTTTGTCGTTTTGGAGAAGTTCTGAGTGGCACTGGCTCTTATCTTAACGAGTACATGAGGTCTTTTTAAAAAAAGGTCACCCTGAGGACACGTCATCCCACATGTTTGACTGACAGGTGAACACTGTTATATGTTAGGTGATGGAAAAGAAACTCAGTCTGAAGTCTGTAAGGTGTTGATTTTCTAAAAAGATATTAGAGGAATCAGTGAGATTTGGGCTTCTGGTTTATTTTCCTTGACTTGATTGTTGACTGTAATGTAATATCACATGATTAGATACAACTTTTAGATAGAAATTTGTCATTCAACAGTACAGGTAGACAGCAACAAAATGCAGTTTAGCATCAACCACAAGTGCAAATACTGTAGTAGCAATTGTGCAAATTGACAAGTGCATATAAATCTGCAAATGATATGTACAGAAGGTAATATACAGTATAAGTGGATAAACTTACAGCAAATAAATATAAAGGCTATGGCAGTGAAAAATGTGGATGAGCTGTTGACTAAGTACAACAAATAAAGAGAAGGGGCTCTGGGCAGTGTCAAAAATGTCCAGGAGCTGGTGGGCAAATATACTAAGAATATACAGTACATAAATAGATATAAGAACATATTTAAGAAGTTAGAACAGGATGTGTGTAAGACACAATATGTGAAGAGAATGGAGGATATAAAAATGTTCAATATGGGATATGTACAACTGTACAAAAGTTATACAAAGAGTATATACAGATGATATAGAAATATGATGATAATATACAGAATATCTAAATAGAATGATTAAATAGAATAAATACACATGAAAATGTAATATGCACAACACAATGGAATAATTGAACTTATCAAAAAGGCTTCAAAGGCACAAACATGGCATCAACCTATATGAATTTCCTGTAGTTGATTTTTCCTCTACATCCTCTGGCACTTTTGTATTAAACAACCAAAGCCATCATGAAACATTTTTTTTTTATATTGGGTGCTTCTTGTACTTGGAATCATGTTTACGATGCTATGCCAATGAAACAGACTCTTTAATAGAGAGCTTTAGAATGGCCAACCTGAGTGCAACAAGCAATATATGTTTGAGTGTGAGTGCTCAGTACTTGCAGAACTGAAGTGCTATCTTCACTTGCACACTTTGCTCCACACTCACAAATACCTTTATTATATAGAAATATATAATTATTAGTAAATATGCTATACTTTTATTATTTATTATTATAATACTCAATACTACAATTTCTCGCAAACATCCCGAACCATCTAGAGACGTACCAGTGCCAATTGGATCCCACTACATGTGTGGAGTTTTGACATTGGACCTCCTGGAGTGCTTAAAGGCTCTGGCATGGAGAAGATGATGCTGGATCTGTGATGATCACAAATGTTGAGCTCAGTAGCTCCTAGTTTTATAACCATAAAGACTGTATAAGACTGTAGAAAGAACATTACTTATAATCTTATACTCCAGTACTCATGTTAGTTCTCACTCTCCAGTGTTCTGTATTGTTTAAAGATTTGTGATCAAACTCTTGATGTCACCCAAATGAGGATGGGTTCCCCTTTTGCGTCTGGTTCCTCTCAAGGTTTCTTCCTCATTACACCTAAGGGAGTTTTTCCTTGCCACAGTCGCCAGGGCTGCTCATCAGGGATAAATGCACACCATTCACCTTAACTGTTTAATTCTGTAAAGCTGCTTTGAGACAATGTCTGTTGTGAAAAGCGCTATAGAAATAAACTTGACTTGACTTGACCAATAATCACAACACTACAGAGACCGAGGCATGTCCTGAGAGTCATATAGTATATAGATTAACATGGCAGAGGTAGAGCTGCATCTCTGAATAGAACATCTGGTTTTATTTAATCTTTTTATTTTTCACTACAAAGGCCTGTTAGTGAAAGGGCCATGTGTTAGAAGTCAGAAAGCGATAAAGTAAATGTAGAATTTGCTGTCTGTCTGAACCAAATAAAAATGAACTATTTGTACCATATTGAATTGCATGCCATCACATTTTTTTTCCATGAAATTGTATTGCATTATATCGCTTTGCATTTAATCAAATAGAAATCGGGGTAATAGGGGTGAATCCTATCGTATCGCATTGATAGCTGCTTCATATGTATCTTTAATGTATTTAATCGTCGGCTATGCTTCCAGATGCGAGTCGCATTTCTAAAGTGTTCTAATACAATTTTTTGTAAATATTAAAGAATATCTAATTGGTTAAGGGGAAAATGCACACAATTTTTTTTCAGCTTTGTGGTGCCAAAAATTCAGGTATTTTAAATCACTAATACAGAAATCATTCATTCTGACCAATTCATTTGACCAATTATCATTTAACAAACATCTCTTAATTAGTCCAGACTGCAATACTAATCTATTTTCCCCCCTTTTTTCATTGAAATTGGATAACTGTAACTAACAGTTACCCTGTAATCCCTGTTTCATTTTAATATGATGCTGTATTCAACAGCTGTTTCGACACCGCCATTTAATTTGCGATAATTTGCTAAATATTAATGTGTACTACCGTTTTAATATGAAGAATCTATTTGCCTGAGTTATTTAAATTTTTGCTGAGAAATTGATTTTGCGCTCGCAGACCTGAAATCTCTGTAATTTTTTGGCGGAGCGAAGAGACAGAGAAATGAGACAGAGAGATGGAGGTGGAGATGGAGACTGTAGGAGAGAGAGAGAGAGAGAGAGAGAGAGAGAGAGAGAGAGAGAGAGAGAGAGGGAACAAAAGAGGTAGCATGCAGGAAGGGGGGCGGAAGTGTGATTCCCCCTGTAAAAGTTTATCCCTCTGGCACCATTATATAAGCATACATATGGGACAGTCAGAATGGAAGACGACACTTTAAATGACATTATTATAAAATGCAATACTCCTGGAATGATCCCTTATTGAATTAGGCCCCATGATCCAAGATGAATTTCCCACTTACCTAATCCATCAAGGGGGGAATATTAAAAGATAGGCCTCAAGTAGCATTAGAATCTCTCTCAGTCTTTACTTTCATTATTTTGAATTAGGGTGCTGCTAGGGGAGAGCCTCTTAATGAGAATTACTATGATTCAGTGGCCCCGGCCTGGCTTCTGACAAGTAAAATATTAACTCCTCCGTCACAGCTGTCTGAATTAAAATACTTGGGAGCAGCGGACGCGTTAAATTAAATTGCCCTTTTATGTTCCTTACACGGCTGACCCCCTGTGGGGCTGGAGTGCCAAGGACTGTCACCATCAACGTACATGGAACAGCGAGGAAGGAAGTCGGGTGGAAAGAGTGGGCACTGCCACTGGGAGACACAGAGCGATCCGGTTTTTACCTGCTCACTGGGAATTCTATTGCTCTCCGTAGGAGTAGACAGCATCCCTCATTCTATGGTTGTAGTATTACTGTATATTCAGCAGAAATTACAGCCTTGCTCACATCTACTACTGATCATGATTGATGAATTTAATAACAATCAGTTCACGCAAATAAGCGCATGCTAACCGGTCGGCTGTTAGCTTTGAGTTGTCTGTGGTAGCAAGTCCGGCTGAGACCTTCTTTTTTAATAGGAAGTACAAGAAGAACAAAAGAAGCGGTCCCAAGTTATTAAAAATTCCTTGCTCAACAAGCACTCACTCTTAACTTCCTATTAAACTCCCTTTCTTTGCTGTCTTTTTTTGCATTATGTATTGATGCACCCCTGCACCATAGAATATTCAGTTATGGTTATTGAGAGACAGGCCTTTAGCCTTTTCCATGCCCTCATGTTTTAAACAAGCGCTGCATGGTCAACATTTAAAAGCGCTAGTTAGAGCACAGATGATCCTGTAATCAGGCCTTAATAAATGGAGAGTGAATCAAATTTACATCCACCCCTGACAAAACGTGGAAAAAAGACCCTTTTTGTACAGGATCTTGGCGAAGGCAGAAGGAGAGGCCAAGGCGCATCGTGCAAGCCTGGGCGGCTGACTTCCGGGCCCAACTCTCTTGTACTCGCGCCAATCCGCCCGCTCACCCTGAACTCTTAGGTCAGGCTGCCAGGCTTATGGAAAAATGGGAGAGCACTCTCTCCCTATGCCTGTGTCCCTAGCAGCGATTTCCCTCCGACCGCATTGCCGGAGGACCCTAGAGTCCTTGCGCTTCGTTTGAGCTCTTTAGAAACAATCGATTTGCTGAGAGGGCGAGAAAGAGAAAAGGGAGGGAAAGAAGAGGGAAAAAAAAACCCATGCACACAGCTGTGACCTTGGAGTCTGGAAATGTTACACTTTAAATCGTTGAATTTTTTAAAAATAATAACATGCCCCAGGACATGTCATCTCTCCTCCACAAAAAAATAAAATAAAAAATGACAGGAATACATGAATGAAAAGAACAGCTAAAGATATAACAAGTGCAATGAAGCTGTATGTAAAAGCGGTTATGTAGGCTTGGAGGTCTTGTTTTCAATTTGAGATATTCTGATCGGCAATAATATACTTCACAGAGGTCGGTGCACTCGGCCGCTCTGTGCACTCAACCAAGCCAAACTCGGAGACATTTTCAACCTTGCACTGGAAGAGAACGCCCTGAGCATCTGTTCTCTTCCTCGCTCTCCATTTTCACACTGGCCCTACTAAAACAAATCACTTAAACAAAATCCCACACGGCCATGTTGGAAAGAACATTTACACAAGCAGTTTCCTACAAGAAAGATGTGGGATGATTACATGATTAGCGTAGCATCAGTGTAGCCCTGGGCATTCATCTATACACCACCAACACTCTCCAAGAGAGGGGGAAGAAATCAATGTTTGACCTGAGGCAGATTATTCAAACGTTTAATTGGATATTTATGCAATTTTCATCTGCCTTCTGACCTGATGATGTTTTATAAATTATATCTTAGGAGCCATTACGCTAATTGGTAGCACACCTCTAATTGTGACAACTGAGGTGATGACTCTTAGCTTAATCTTACTCGCTTGCTTGCTCTCATACAATAAATGCCAGTGTCTATGCAAGTTCACTTGATACAGCTGTAATCAACTGGTCATGGTCTTTAAACAGTTCATGGATCGATTAGAAACATGATTTGTTGGAGAAAAGATTGAATGGTTGTATGATATTCATTCATTCATCAACAGTAACTGCTTTATACTGCTAAATGATTAAGTGGATTCAAAAAATATCCCAGGCACGCCTTGCTAGATTGTATACCAGTCCATTGCAATGCTTTTATACTTTAGGATAATTGAGTTACAATGGCACAGTCAGTTTAGTAGCATAAAACTGGAAAACCTGAAAGAAGTCTATGCAGACACAAACACTAGATACACAGCAACCTGGGCTAAATCAAACCAGTCTCTCTGGAGCTATGAGGCATCCTGCTTTATCACCATGCCACCCATTCAAACACTTTATTTACCTTTATTATTGTTTATTTTATAATATTAGTGCTATACATATAGTTCTAACCAGGTACTTCACAACACTTCATCTACCAGCGAATCAGTCCTGACCTAATGATTCTCTCATGGCATGATCATTGGGTCCTTGTCTAAGCAAATGGCAAACAAATTCCAATTACCACTCGATATCCGAAAGGCAACAAGGCCACTTGTCGATTATGGGTGAATATCAGAATCAATAACTCTTACTCTTGCATTCAATCTGCTGATTTCAGACAGTCACTGCCTCGAATAAGCCCTGTATATTATCCACACTCGCTTAAACCAACATTAATCAGCCCACTTCGTCTGCCAATAAACCCAGTAGCTGTGATCACAGAGCGATTAGTCTGAGAAAAGCCTCAATACTCCAGATCTATCCACTACATCTTTTGCGAGAGACTTGTGGCTGTTGTTGCTTGTCTGTGACTGAATTTTTGCGAATGCAAAATCAATACGTTTTGTCTACTTGTTGAATGTTCAATTTGTATCAATAAAAAAGTTGAACTGTTATTTTTGTGACCTCCCTTTTGTGATCATCAACTTCTTGGGGAACATCCTGGATGTTCGGCTCTAATTTCGGACCAACTGTCTTAGTCTCTCGAGAGACCTCCGAGATCAGCTCGAGTACCCTGTAGTGGCACTTTTTCCTCTGACAGCAGGTTTTTCGAAATGACAAAATCCATCCTTGTGTATTGATCAGTTATTCCTCCATCTCTTGGCTGGTCGCCCCCTGGTCTCCTCCCCTCTGCCTTGACTCTCTATTGATCCTGCACGGTGATTGGTCGAGTGGTAATTTGAGACGGACATTGACGGATGGCCACCAACTGTTTTTCTTTCGTCTTGTCCTCCTCTCCCGGGGTGATGAAGTCATACTGCAAGTGACACTGCCAGACTGGGACCAATTGGAGGAGCAGTAACCTTTAAAGCCAATAGAAGATGTCTGTTCAGAGAGGGCTTGCCTTGTCCTTTATTGATGCCCCATAGGCATTGGCTGAATGGTTCTCATAAATACACTTCCACAGTAGGTCTAGTTGAAGCAGTGCTGCTCATACCATGACTCTACAGATCCTTCTAACAAAGCTGTATTGAGGTTACTGACTGAAGTACACAGGGTCACATCTAATAATGTTTCATTAGTTTCTTTAGATTGCGATTTGTGCATATTGATCCCGCATATAATTAATTATCGGTGAGATAGAACAAAAAGTTTGAAAGGGATTAAAAGCCTCATTTTAGAGCTTTCTTTTTTCCTTTGGTGCCGTAGTGACATGCAACAGAGGATTTCCCCTTTAAGAGCATCACAGCCTCCATCTGTAATCATATGCATGATTTAATAACGGTGTAGAATATAATCAGACAGTTAACAGCCTGATAATGCGCACTGAGCTTCGAACTGCTTGACAACTCAATCGTTCAAAACTGTTTTTGTCACATTACTGAGAAAGAGGAACAAAAGAAAATGAGGAAATTAGACGTTCTTTGAATCGTCAAAGATCTAAAGACTAGGTCTGTTCGCCTGACATTGAAGTAGCCTAGAGGTGGCATAAAATAACTCTCAGAGGAATCGTTCTCAACACAAAGTGATACTTCACCTTTGGAACAGATCACATATGCCTGGTGCATATTTAGAATTATATTTAATAGCTGGATTTGAAAGGTTTACAGATGTAGGAGGTAGGAAATAGAGGCTGTGCGGTGGCAGTAATGGATGAGGTTAGTGTAAACTGAAATGTAGCTGGGGTTTGGACTGGGCAGCATGGCTTCAAGAAGCAGAACTTAAAATATCTGTTCTTGAATTAAGTGCACATGGGTAGAGGCCACAGGCCAAGCCACAGGGCACTTCCACATCTCATTTACAGGACATTAACGACACTCGATAAAGGATAAAGTAATTTAATACACACTACTACACAGCTCAGTCTTCAGCCTTTGCCGGGCTGCTAAACACTAGCAACTACATGGCTCATTTTTCACACTCTTTGCTTATCTACCTCATTTTTCTTCTATGTTGGCTTCTTTACTAATCAATTTTTGTTCTGTATTTAAGTGACCGTGACCTTTCTTCGAAAGGCAGGGGTTTCATAGATGCTAAGCTCTCAACATGTCAATTTGGTTAACAGAGCTAAAGCAAAATGTGGACTTTTTTATTTTATCAAGAAAAAATGTAAGGCTTTCTTGCCATTCACCTTTCTTTCTTTCTTTCGCTCTTTTTTCAAGGGGAGGGCTCGCGTGGGGAGTAATTTCAGCGGATTGTGAGCGGACAGTACCTCCGCTGGGATCGCTGGCAATCATGGGGGGAAACAATGTTTACATCGATCACCTGTCAGGAAGATTTATGGCTTCATTTTGCTGTAATGGAGAATTAGTGGGAAGATTATCAGGGACTCAACACTCGCCGCTTGTTACCCCGCTGTCCAGGCCGGCAATTTGTCTCCCCCGAAGCAGGCGAACACTTGTGACGGCACGGCCGCTTGCCCACTAATTCAATCGTGTGAAAATGCTGGAATTAATTTGTTACAGGAAAATTTAAATAAGGTGCCGTGCACACTAACCGGGTACGGCTGATCCGAACATGCTGGAGAGAAATAGAGAGATCTGCTGGATTTATTGTTCCAGGCGAGATATCGATATTTTCGATCCGGGAGCCCTTGTCGAGGGCTTAATGTGTAATAATTTCTAATTTAGAGCTGCTCTCCAAGATCATGGCTTTGAAACCAGAGCAACTCGTGGGCTCATTACAGAGGCCTGGTGCTAAGGCTTTGTCTAAATGCCCCGTTTGAATGTAAATGTAAAGGGGGTTATCTGTGCTTATCGGCCCTAGCATCTTTAATGTGCCTGACACGGTTCTTATTGCTCTCACTGCCTGCTGGGAGCCGAGTAAGCCTAATAAGACACATTTACGCAAATCAATCCATAACCCGTGCCCACGCTGTAATTACTCCATGGCTCAGAAAAGCAAAATAGAAAAGAAAGAGAGAACAAAAGAGACTCTTAGGCAAATAAAAGTAATTTGACCTTCTGTAATCAACTTGTTGTTGGCTTATGCATTTATTTAGTGGGGGTTTTTTTGTTTATTTGTTTTTGCACAAAGGCAAATTTATCCATAAGTCGATTTAAAAAGAAAATCACTCTAACGCTATGCATCTACATGCAACTTCACGAGGCAATGTGGCAATTTGCCATAACCAAACATAGCAAGGGCAAACAAGATCTTTGACGACTTCTGTCAGTGCTCCAGGGGCTACAATAGTATATTTTCATCAGGACAACTAATTCTGGCCGATCACAACCTTGTTCAGACCTAGACCTCGTTCTGCTTTTTTACCATAAATGTTGCAATTATTGTAATAAAAGTAAAACATTTACAGCAAAGGGAGGTGTTAATATTTTCATTTGTAAATGACTGCCAGCTTCGTATCCATAGTTGGAAAGATAATCGTGGCTTCAGGCATTTAATTAACGAGCACAGTAAATCATTGTCTCTTGTAATGCAAAAAATGTGCATCATATCCCTACAAAGTATGAAGTCGTGCCATTTTATAGTAGTTATTGCACCGAGGTGTTGGTTATTGCTACGCTGATGGACATGGTGACATTACCAAGTATTCAGTAGTATTGCAGGAAACAACAGGGATTTCTCTACAAGCATTTGAATCACAAAAAAAGTCACCTCACCTTGTTTAACAACAGACAGTAATAAATTCCATACTGTACCTGCTTTATTTCCTGGCTGAGCATAAAGCCACTTAAATTCACTTCATACAGCATGTTAGGCTCCTACAGTATATGACATATAGATCACAGGATCTCTGATAAGTGTCTATTACTCGAACTAAGGCATTATATGCTTTTCAATAACTTTGACAAATTTTCCCCAGTCCCTTGGCAGTTCATGTCGTCCTCCATAAACCGACAGTTCGTCCGTCGGTCCCTTGGCTTTAGGAAAAAGTAATTATGGTTTAAGTACAAATGGCTAATGCGATTTCGAAGATATTGTGGCTGCCTTGAGTTGTACATACAGTACATTTGTTATCAAATATAGCAGTTTATTGTAAAATCAATAAGCAAAATGTTCTTTCGCAGAGGTTGCACTGGTCAAAAGCTTGAATAATGTACACTGAGATTGACGGCGATAGCGCGAACGCTGACCCGAGTGCTGCAAAGTCAAACGAGTGCAATGGGAATTAATAAAATGGGCAATTACTGCTTTACTTCAGGCATGCAGTAGTATTTTATTAATAGTTATAAAACATTAACGTTGATATAAATTTTTTAAAAGCATAAGGTGCAAAATATTAGAAATACTAAATATTAGTTATATCAATGCAGATTCTGTTACTGTGGTTGTTTAATAAAGCAAAAAAATATAGAGGGCTTCAAATGTGTATGTGTATTTGAATTTAAACTGAAATTTCTATGGTCCATAAGGTTTTTTTTTTTTCATCAAGTATTTGTCTATCAAGATTTATATAGTTAATATTATAGAATTCACCTGCCTGCATCATTGTAATGTAAGTCACCTTGATCAGGCAGGTATTAAGGATGAATGAATACTGTAAATGCATCACTTTAAACAATTGGTTCATGACCACATTAATGAAGTGTTTTTTCTTTGTCAAGCGAGATTCCAATCTCACTGCTTCGTGTAAGACTGCTTGCTCACATAGAAAAAAAACCCAAAAAAACTCTTTTGAGTTTGACTTTTTGGTGCACATCATAAAAAAAAAAAAACAACAACAATATGCGGTTATTTTTCTATTTGAATATGCATCTATTAAATTTTTTCAATTCAAACAATATATTCATATGTTCCTCAGTTGCATCTCTAATATGGGGTGGCTTTCTATAACATGTTAATTTTTTTTTTTGTTTTATTATTTTTTTTTTTACAATAAATGTGCAGTTTTACATCTCGGGAACAGGACAAAACCCGAACAGCCGCATGAATCTGTGATATGTGGTCACATCTTGTGAGCCAAGTCCTAGTTTGATCACCTTGTTATTTTGGCAGTGCAATTGTTAGTCATTTCACATGTGCAGTATTTAGATCCTAATGGAATGGCAGAAAATGAAATTGTTGAAATGTCGCAGTAATATGATTTTGTAATACAGAACTGATTTCCTCCACAATAAGAAGAATAATCACAGAAATGGCCCAAGAGCCCAGATCCGAGTGGGGGCTTAAGTGGCTACAAATGCACTGCGTTCCATCTTGCTTGTATTCTTTTTATCCAGCTGACCAGCAAATCATGAAAGAAATCTTCTGGTTTTAATAACGCTTCTACATTGTGTGTAGTACTTTATGACAATCTCTTTTACTGCACATTTATCTAATTTGGTCTCTCATAATGCTTTTTTTTACCTCAGTGTAGTGTATTGACATTGCCCGAAGAAGACTCAAATAGGCCTTCGTCATCTTTCAGGTAGACACTAATGACATTACCACTTGAAAGCAGCAGCAAATATCTGACGATATTAAACGATGTCATAACGGCGTTTTTATGGCCGTACGTATTCGAACTCAAAGACATGCCCTCGGTGTTTTAGTCAGCTCTCGAAAGAAGTTTTAATTGAGCACTCTCTCAGGGTTTTCTTCAGATGTCCTGTCGAGTCGGCTCGTGGTCGTCAGCTACGTTGCTATCAGAATTCCTGTCAGCTCATTTTGGATATTAATATTGCTGTGAAGTGAAAAACCTTCTTTTAGCAAAACCAATCATAGGATAGTTCTGTGCCTTGTACAGAGAAATGTCAACGATACAGGAAAATCAACAGGACAGGAAAATCTTAAGTTCTGTTATTATCGTCTCTTCAAGCCTGTACTAATTTTAGAACTTGCCTACATATACAGATAAAGCTTAATTATTGCCATCCACATTTTTTTTTTTGCAGATTAATAGTTTAAAGTGAATTTAATTTTTGCGTGACATTATTATGCCTGTTTCTGACAAAAAAACATTGAAATTACAAACACTTAGCAAACAAATAGCAAATCTGAATGTTGTTTAGCTGCATTTGAGTGCATTGAGTCATTTAGGCTGTATTGCGTGTGCTCCTTTGTGTACTATTTGTGTCAATGTTGTATACATATTATGAGGCCTCATGCTATAAGGTATAAAGATAATATTGTTATGTAAAAAAACCCCAAATCAAAATAAGTAGTAGGGTTCTTAAAGTAGAATGTTGCTTAATATGCTGACAAGAAATGTGGTCCTACATTGTGGGATGTCAAAAGATATCAACATTTGATGTTCATTTGTTGATTGGACAATGTGAAACTGTCTAGTCAGTGGATTTCACCATACCATATGGAGCTAACGTATGTTCATTTCCACATTCGAATACCATAAATAGTCAATCCTTTCAGAAATTGCTCTCATATTCCTGTCAGAAATCAAGCCAGGTAAGTTCATTTTTGCTAATGATCCCATAGCATACAACAAGATTCCTCATGCAAAGCCAGACAGATTTTTGAATTGCTTCTCACATGGTACTGCACTCTTTCATAAGCTCACAAAGACCCTTTATTAGAAAGTTATTGACAAGAGACAAAGTATCTCATCAAACCTACCTAAAGCACAACGTCTATTTTGTTTCCTTGTCATTCGGATGGCTGTGGCAACCTGGGATTTCCTGATTTCCTGTTTTGCCATATGGAATTCCCAAATGCAGATTTTCATCCAAGCCCTTTTCTATACCTCTAATGCTTTGCATACTATCTTAGTCACAAACAAACTCTTATACACAGAGGACACTCTTTGGAATTGACCATTGTTTTTTTTTCTTGCTGAGGCACCTATCAGCTCCCATGCAACAGAAAACTCATCATCACTCTCTCATTCCCCAATCTATCTCTCTCTCTCTCAATCTCCCAGACTTATGTAGACCCCTGAGCTTCATGTGAACTCTGCCTGCCCTAAACGAACATTCTCTCAACATTCTGGCCCACAACCGCGATTCCCCAATGGTATGCTTGCTCAGACATCACGAGGACCCTTTCCGTCCTGTTTTGTCCATTTTTTATTGTTTTCCCTCGTCTTTTTTGATGGAGACAGCAGAACACCAGAGCTTCCCGTCTCTTTTTTTTTTTATGCCATGAATGACTTTACAAATTACTTAACACCAATAAACCAATGCCTGCTGATTAGCATGTGTTAATTGATGCCTAATTAATTTCTGCTGCCATGCATAAAAAAGGGGCTGCACAGGAGATCGGGGCGAGGGCACCACTTTGCAAGCCGAGCACAAACATATGAATAAACATGGAGGTGGGCTAGTAAAGCACACCACGCTTTAGATGAAACAATTGCCAGGTGTGGAAGGTTTAATAATCAACCAGCCAGGCACAAGGGAGCCAGACACACAAACACATGCATGCCGTTCTACAGCCAAATTCCAAAATTCCAAGAACATGTCAATCTATGTGGTATCTATCTTGCCTCTTCATCCTCAAGCAGTTTACCCAAGAAGGATTGTGACGAGAATCGCCTTTCTTCCCTAATTAGTTTTAATTAGTGGCCGATAAAGTGAACCAGTTCAGAGTCATGGAGATCAGGCATTCAGGACAAAGGTTAATGATGAGTAAAGGATGATGGAAGTTTACAAAAAAAGCACCACTCATGACTACAAAAAGGCATCGCTGTGGAAGAGATCCCTGCGCGAGTCAGAAATTAAAAACTCAGACCATCCCGACTCCCCACAGATCCACCAGTACTGCTCAATATCACCCAGCTTCTGCATTTCTCTTGGTTTCTTTTGAAACAGTGTCCGTTTATCAAATGTTCGAGAGCCAGCGAGCGGGGCTTGGGTGTGTGTGGCACCACCCCTAAGTGCATTAGAAGCCGGTAACAACCACAAAGTGCATTAAGAGTGAGATATATCTGTTATAGAAGCTCACTCTGGAGTCAGACCCCCCAGACTGATGGATGTCCGGCTGCATCTATTTATGATATGGTGGCTTTTAATTCCTATAAAGAGCTTCTTATCGGTCCACAAGATTCGAGCTCGCATTTAACCAAGAACACTAGATCACAATTGGTGACGGGAAAAAAAGAGCAAAATGTAACATTAGATTGGCTATTAAAGGCATAAAGCATAATGCATCATTGCTTTTATGGTTTATTAATCTAAATAAGAATCTAAGAAAGATGTATACTATTATACTTTGTTAGGGTTTTTTAACACGTACCTCATGGAAGAAGAAGAGGAGGCATTTGGTAATTGTTTTATTCCAATTATTTCTCTCCCATCTGGGTTATGCTTGACAGATGAGTTATTAGATTGCTCCTTTCTCAGATAAACATATTAATTTATGCCATGAATGACTGCGCCATTTGAATACGAGCACAAAGATTGCAGTTGTTTTATTAATTGCTTCAAAATTGCTTCTTCAAAACAAAAGCCCTTTTTAAGGAAAGGAAAGTGACGGCGTATTATTGTAGATTTGTCAGTACATCAGGGACAATTAGTGACATATACAGTATATAATCCCAGATCTGTGATGTTCCTGGGCATGCTGGGTTTAGGTTTTAAGGAACCAGAGATGATTTATATGAGTTGACATGCATATCAACTAGATTCGTAATCAAGTTAGCATTTTATTGCACATTCATTCCGAAAAAGTTCTTACTTTAAAAAAATAAAACATTTGATGTGGAAATGCCAGAAGCAACAAAATCCCTAAAAGCGTTCTCATCTTGTGTGGAGTTTTTTGAGTCATGCCATGCAGTGATGGTTCTTATTAAATGTCTGGTGCGTAGAAGAACGATGATTGGTTCAGATGATGGAAGATGTGGGAGAGTGTAAGGATGCACCAAGCCTCCTAGAATCCCAAGGGAAATTCCAATAGGACCCAGCGGTAATACAGTCCCCTTTCGGCTTGATGTAGAGGTTCGACTATGAGGGTTCAGATAAATGTGTGGATGTACACACCCATGCCAGCACATAAAATCTAATGTAAAAAAAATTGGGCACACATGCACAAGCATCCTAGATATTGATGGGTGATTTTATGATTTGTGTATTACTAATATAACATACAAATATAAATGTAAATGTACCCTGCATTTCAAGACATGCATATTTCAGATGAAAAAATTAAATAAATCCTTTACCTTGAAATCTATTAATATTATTTTTGGCAAAAATGTCGAAAACCTTAAAAATCTAAAGTCATTGGTTGTGCATTTATGCAACACAGCTTATGCAATGCATAAAAAGTGTGCACTACTTTTGTGAAGTACACCTTTTTAAGTGTGTAGCAAAAGAGTATGCATGTACTGGGACATACTAACATGACATGCAAAGAAAGAGACTGTTGTGGCCCAGTTATGCACACTGTTTCATGCCTTTCATTCAATTCCAAATTTGTTCATCCCTTACTCAACATTCTACATTTTGAGAATTCTAATCTCAGATACTACTTAGTACAGATAGTGGGGAATTAAGACACAGCAATGCAGTATTTGGAATATTTACACAAGTCCCATGTTCAACAGGAAGTTGCATCATCTTAATTTCCTTGCTTCCATCTTTCCGGAAGAAGAAAACTGTGATTTCTTTCTCCCTAATTTCCTTCTCAGTGATATTCTGATATTGTCAGTATACTGTTTATTACTATTATACAGACAATTTATTTACACTTTTTACACACATTTAATGTACTGATCAGTGCTGCACTGTCAATGTGTTCATTGTCTCATTGTGTTCTGTTTGCAACTCTGCACATTATGTGGTCCTGTGTATAGGTCTGTTTGTTCTAGTTAGTTTTGTGTCATTAAGTTTTCATTTTTGTTGTTTTACAGTGTCTGCATAACATTTAGAAAAACACCTAGTCTTTAATCACGTTCCTTTGTTTATATGCAATAAACTAGGTATAAGGCATAAAGAATTAGACAGTGAATGACTGAAAGAATTGCATAGACAGCATGCTTTCACATTCAAAAGGTTCACCCCCATTCCCTGTACATTTAATTAAACATCTAATTTAACCTCATTTTACTTCATACATGCAGAGTCCATCAAAAGTTTTAAAACACCAAGTCTTTTATGGTATTTGAGACACGTGCATGTTCCTTTTGTTTATACGCAAACTAAGAAAAGGCAAGAACAGAAGAATTGGACAGTAAATTTTGACATTTTTGGACTAGAAGAACTGATGTAAGATCAAGAAGAGACTGCCCCACCCCCACAGTCAAACATGGAGGTGGAAGCTTGGTTTGGAGCAGGGAAGGTTGGAGACTTTCCGGGTGAAAGGAATACCAACATGGCTACCATTCCATACTACAACACCATGCAATTCTGTCTAGACCCCAAGGATAATAGGAATCAGGCTTATCATACAGCAAGGCAATGAAAATAAATGAAAATCAAGTGTAACATCTGTACATTTATATATTTGTTTGGTCAAAGTAAATCTTCGTACCATTACATGAACTAGTTTATTGCGTATAAACAATAAGAACATGCAGGTGCCTCTTAAAAACCATAAAAGACTTGGTGTTTCCAAACTTTTGGCAGTCACACTATATAGCACCTTAGTCCTGGAGGAAAGTTGTTTCAGTTCACTGTGTACTGTACTGTACATATTTGAAGAGACAATAAAACCATTTGACCTGATTTGACTTCAATTGTAATGAATTTGTTAACAGAAAAATACATTTGAACTAAATAATTTAGTGTCTTGATAACTTATACCTTATTACCTTCTGTCCTTTATTGCTAAATTGATGTAATGCTAACAATGCTATTATTTAAGAGAAAATGCTGATATTTTCAACAAAGAAAAATGAGATATATGTGTTGTCTCGCACCTTTTTGTAGGGTTACAAATGCGTGTTATAAAAATAAAATATTTGAGTTGCATGTGCTAACTGTCTATATTACGTGTATCAATTTGACCAACTTTCCTCAGTCTTTATATCATTGTCTTGGGCTTCCTGAGATAATGACTTTATAAATTAAGCTGGAACCGTGTCAAAAGCTGTCAGCTGTGTTTAGATCAGCTGTGTGCTAACTATCTTATCATGCTGACACACACATTCCTTCTCACACTGTGCTCCAGTGAAACGTATTGTATCTTCTAACAGATAGCAACAACCACAACACAATTCAACCACAAAGTAGACATCTTGCTGTAAACCAATCCCATTCAATAATAGCATTTCCCAATAACACTTTGGTTCTAAATGTTCACTTGGTGTGGCAGGTTATCATTCGTGTCAACTTTTGCATTCGGATAGCTGATGTTTTTGATGTATAACCTTCGCTTTGACCACCTTCTGCACCATGCATACAAACAGAGAACTTGTCCAACATACACTGTCAATCAAAGAGTAATTCTTTTTGTGTCGCTGGACTGATTGACAGGTCTGCATTGTTTCAATTGCAGCAGCTCCAAACTGAGGTGACATTAAGAGTTGGGACTTCCCATGGGACCTTTCACCTCTGACAGTCCACAAAATGGTGGCCTGGTTGAGGGGGGATTTAGAGATCAGATAAGTACAGAAAGACAGACCGCAAACCAAATCGAGGTAACAGTTTAAACTGAGAAACTTACTGGTAGGCATTTTTTAGTATCAACTTATAAAATAAATATCTAATTAACTTAAATATATTTTAGATAATAATAATAATTATTATTATTATAATAATAATAATTCAAATTTAACTGACAATGTGTTCTAAATGGTCAATAATATATATATATATATATATATATATATATATATATATATATATATATATATATATATATATATATATATATATATATATATATATTTATTTATTTTTATTTATTATAGATTTTTTTTTTTATTAAAGTTAAAGTGATCAGTTTAATAACAATAGACTATATAACGTCTTATACCTAAATAAAACAATGTTGATCATGATTTTTTTTTTTTATCATGATTTGATTCCCACGACAGTAAAAAAGTGAAAAAAACTCCTGAGCGTCACTGAATCCACTTTGACAACCATTGTACGACTCAACGATGTTCCTGAAACTGTTACAATATTATCATGAAAATATTATGATTAACCAAATACTACCTCCCCATTTCAGATAACGGCAGCACCATGCTGATCTCTACAAGAAGCAGATAAATAGAAATGATAAAAACGTAAGATTGTTTTGATCATCTTATCATTTGCCTGTGCTCTTAGGAGAGTTAATATGCAGGTAATGAAACATTCTGAACTCATTTCCTTTGAAGCAAAGGGCTCGACATAAGCTTTGTGGTGATCATTATGTATTTATTAATTATTCTATTATCTGGACGGTCAGTGGCTGGATTGAATGGGTGCTGTTTGAAATGCTCTGATGTACATCTGAGGACGAAACATCAGTTAAAAACACACTGGGAAATTAATGAAGGGAGATGAATTCAGCATGAAAAAAAAAAGCACAAATAATTAACAAATGTGTCTTCGGGGAGTGCTTCAAAAAAGGCCTTAAAGTAGTTACGCACTTGAAAGCTTCCGAAACATTTCCAAAAGCTTCCCAAATGCAGCGTAAACACCAGCGTTTATGTGAGATCAGAGCTCGGAAAATCTGTCCTAGCGTCTCCAATTAAAAACGCAAAAAAACGCACGATGGTCGCTTTGAAAGTTCTTTACGTCCGCGTCTCACGAGCATCTTTTGATTGCCGTCAAAACCGTCCACCTGGAATGAGTTCTTTGCTTTACTTTTTGCTGAAAAAAAAAAAAAGTTGGCTGATCTTTAATGATGCATTAGTGAGGAAGTCCTGCAGAGTAGCCGTTTTGAGCAATCCGGGCTATTGTGAACACTTCCAATGAGATTAGAGTGACACAAACAAAGTGAGCACAATTAGCAGCAGCTCATCAACGCTCCAGCTTTGCTAAATGATTTTGCTCAGTGGAAACAAATGAGGCCACTTGTGCAGGGGCTGCAGTTGTGAAGTGGCCAGGAAGGCAGATGTAGCATTATGTAGACTCTAATTGCTAGTTTTTAGTGTTGGCATGCACATAGACACACACATACACTAAAACACACACATACACACACATAGACACTAGGCCACCAGGGTTCTGTGAACATCCAGACCCCACAGATCCCATGCGGCTGGCTGAGGTAAGCGAATCCACTGGCTGATGGGGAATCTGGGAGTCAGGGGACACATTTACAGCACATTAAGAGGTTAAAAGTGGGGAAGCCCTTCATTGTTCTTCCGCCGCTTCCTCCACAGACCCTGCTGTGCAAAGTTACAGATAAACATTACCACTCTCAGGTTGGAAAATACATAATCTGACAGTTGGATGACTCTCTGCGGGACAGAGATGTTGGGAATGATCCAGGTCAGAAGTCTGGGGCTCAGAAGGTCAGCTGGGGTGTGAAAACCTCCTCATGTACAGGACAATTAGTTCCCACAGTGACACTCAGGCCACACATGATGATATGGGTATGGAGTAATACAGTAATGATAAATGTGACTATAAGTGCTTTTGCGCTACTGTTTTTTCTCTGCATGGGCAATTTTTCCATGCATAAACTTTATTTAATCTTTGTCCTTTGACTGAGGTGCTGGAGAAGGTGAGCAGCTGTGGGGACAAGCTTGGATCCTTGAGACAAATTAATTGTCTTGTTTGGGTGATAGTAATTTGACAGCCATTAGAGGATAGACATGGGGCCAGTGGCGGGTGAGCAGGGCTGTGTGAGTGTGTGTGTGTATGTGTGTATGTGTGTGTGAGAGAGAGAAACAAATATGTCTCCCTTTGACTGTCATAGAAGGGGGCATGATTGTGGAACACTTAGTAAAGGTGTGAGAGAGGAGATGAAAGGAGATGAAATGAGGCACCTGTTAGTGTGGGTTAGTGTGTTTGTATGCATGGATGTGTGTGTTTGTGTGCAGGCATGTCTCAGACGCCATCACCCCCCCCCCCCACCCATGCAAATCATTACTATCTCTCTATCTCTCTCCCTTCCTTGCCTTTCTCCACTGGTAATGTCGCTGTACATCTTCGCGTCTGGCTGGGTTACATGGTCCGACCTTAATTTGACAGTGTCACAGGGATCTATCTTCATTCTCTTACTTCTTTTCATAATCCAATCCTTCTCTCTAGGATGCAATTAGTGCCCCTAACCCTTCTCCCCCTACCCACCCCCCCTCTTTCACACACACACACACACACACACACACACACACACACACACACACACACACACACACACACACACACACACACACACCCACCCCCTCGTTGTCCCCTAGCTCCCCCTGAGCGGGGCCGCGGCAGCCGCCGGTCCTGCCACCAGATTGCTACAGCTTTCCCTGTGCAATCCATTTAGAGCGCTGGCCCTGTAATGAATATGTACATTTTAAGGACCTCGGCTGGGGGAGGGTCACGAGCAATCAACCTTGAATTCAATTATGGCAGTCAAGGTTAATGACTGTGCACGGTGGTCAGAGGCACGCGGCGAACTGCCGATTATATTTGCCCCCTCCCCACCCTCAACCAAGCAGCATCCACAATGCACCACCAGATAGAGAGAGAGAGAGCGAGAGAGCGAGGAAGAGAGAGAGAAAAGGCCTCAGAGGGATTGGTGACTTGTGCTTTAAGAGGGAGGGCCAGAGAGAGACATAGACATAGACATAGACATAGAGAGAGAGAGAGAGAGAGAGAGAGAGAGAGAGAGAGAGAGAGAGAGAGAGAGAGAGAGAGAGAGAGAGATGCCACATGTAGATAGATGGGTAGATGGATAAAGCAATGTTGGTCGTAGGTGCTCGATTACACTGAGTTCTCCCGGGCAAATCAGATTGCAAGGCAGGTTAAGCAGGACCCCCCCCCCCCCCCCCCCCTTCTCCAGCCAATCCCTCCCCTTCCTTAATACCATCTCTCTCTCTCTCTCTCTCTCTCTTACTCTCTCTCCCTCTCTTTCTCTCTCTCTTTCAGTTTCTCTCCCCTGGTTGCTGTAATATGATTAGTCTACATAAAGACGTGTCTGGAGTGTAATTCAGTGCTTGCTAATGAGCCGCCTGTGTGAACCCATCTCTTCCATATCCCCCAGGCTGCACCCACTCACCTGCTGCTGGATTGAGAGAGCAAGAGACAGAGAGATAAAGAGAGAGAGAGAGAGTGTGAGAGTGAGAGAGAGAGCGCGAGAGAGAGAGAGAGAGAGAGAGAGAGAGAGAGAGAGAGAGAGAGAGAGAGAGAGAGAGAGGAAGAGAGAGAGAGAGAGAGAGAGAGAAAGGAAAAGAGAGAGAGAGAAATATATAGAGAGAGAGATAGAGAGGGGGAAGGAGATGAACACACATTTAAACACACACACACACACACACACACACACACACACACACACACACACACACACACACACACACACGCTCACTGCCATGTCATGGCTGAGGACCCCATTCTGGCTATGTGTTGGGAACAGGTTGGGGGGCCATCTGGCCACTGGCTGTTTTGAGAGGGAGAAATGACATTCTGCAGGACCGGGCCGGGTTTTTGATTTAAAAACACTGGCTTCATTGTTCTCTTTCTCTCTTTCTCTCTCTCTCTTTTTCTCTCTCTCTCTCTCTCTCTCTCTCTCTCTCTCTCTCTCTCTCTCTCTCTCTCTGTCTCTCTCTCTCTCTCTCTCTCTCTCTCTCTCTCTCTCTCTCTCTCTCTCTTCCCCCCTCTCTTCCCCCCTCTCTCTATCTGTTTATTCAAATTGCTACGTCGGAAAAATACATCATTATATCAACATATCATAACCTTCTCCATTCTCACTCAAACACACTCTTCATGCCTGGACAACACACTACTGACTCACATTAATCAGTAAACGAAATCACTTACACACTACACAGTACTTGCTTTTGCCCTCAACACACCCACCTTAATCTAGCCAGACCTGTCCTGTGCTACAGATGACATTCGATGCCACGGCGGCTCTGATAGCTGTAGCTCAATCACACAAGGGTGTAAATGTCACCATAAGGTGGTTCATAGACAGTGGAGGATGCAACAATGCACTTGAACTTTCTCTGCCCTCTCCAGAGGTCACTATCTTAGTATGACCAACAAAAGCAAGCCTCAGCATGTTGACATACTCCTTGCCAGCATGATGACGTGCATAAACAACAAAATACACGTCTTGAGAAGTTTTGGTGGTGCTTTTTCCTATTTGTAAACCTCACATAAACTAAAGTTAGTGCTACTACATTAAAAGTACATCTCCAGAAAACTTGCAATCATTTATGTCATAGCAGCTATAAAAATTCATTTCCCACCAGCCTCTTTTTTTTGTCTCTCTTTAAGGTTTAATAAGCCACAAGAAAATGCCCTGTTGTACTGATGTCTTTGCCTTGTTAGAAAGTTTTTACTTCTCACTCACACTAAAGGTAATTAGAATCTCTGGATAAACTCTGGAAACGATGACATATAAGCACAAATGCATTAATATAAATGTTACAGCTGGAACCTTTATCAGAGCTGCTGAATTGAAAAACTTTAAACCAATCCGAATTGAGAATTCAAGAGCATTGTGCTAGAAATAGTGTTAAATGTGGGTTATATACCTTTCTATTCACCATCATGTGCTGTTGGTTTTATTATTTATAGTATTTTTTGTGATATTTTGTATAGGACTGAGTTTAATATCTATCACGTTAGAAATGTAAAGTAGACCTTTTGCTAAAAAAAATGTATTGGGTTGGTTGCTTAGTGGTTAGGGCAGTGGACTTGCACTGGATAATGGCGTCTGCCAAATGCTGTAAATGCTCATTTTGAGTATATTGTGCATAGACAGTATTGACACTAAGTATAAGACTATAGATCATCAATCATCAATCATGAATGACACTTAATCAACAACTTTAATAGTAATTTGTGAACATTGCAATTACAGAAATTACACTTTTTGTACACCTACAGATACAGTACAAACCAAAAGTTTGGACACACCTTCTTATTCATAGAGTTTTCTTTATTCTCATGACTATGAAAATTGTAGAGTCACACTGAAGGCATCAAGGGCTATTTGACCAAGAAGGAGAGTGATGGGGTGCTGCGCCAGATGACCTGGCCTCCACAGTCACCGGACCTGAACCCAATCTAGATGGTTTAGGGGTGAGCTGGACCGCAGAGTGAAGGCAAAAGGGCCAACAAGTGCCAAGCATCTCTCGGGGAACTCCTTCAAGACTGTTGGAAGACCATTTCAGGTGACTACCTCTTGAAGCTCATCAAGAGAATGCCAAGAGTGTGCAAGAAGTAATCAAAGCAAAAGGTGGCTACTTTGAAGAACCTAGAATATGACATTTTTCAGTTGTTTCACACTTTTTTGTTATGTATATAATTCCATATATAATTCCACATGTGTTAATTCATAGTTTTGATGCCTTCAGTGTGAATCTACAATTTTCATAGTCATGAAAATAAAGAAAACTCTTTGAATGAGAAGGTGTGTCCAAACTTTTGGTCTGTACTGTACATTTAAGGCTGTAGAACAGCCAAGAGACAAGTTTGTTCCTGTTTTCAGAGGCATTAAAGTAGCTACCCTATAGGTCTTCTATCCTGTAAACTCTGCCATGTCAGTGGCACTGGAGAGACCTTTAATAAATGCTAAATCCTACAACTAATGATCAATAGTTCCAATTTCCTGTTATAACAACCGCCACACTTCTGGGAGGATATTCCACCAGTTTTTGGAGTGTCCTTCTGGAGATTTGTATTCATTCATTTGTTGTTTATTTTCTAGGAAAGTCAAGTACTGGGTGAGGTAAGGAAGCCTGTATGGTTGAGGTCATAGCTTTATAGCAGGCACCTCAAGATCCTCCACTCCAACCCATGTAAACCATGTCTTAATGGATCTGGCTTTGTGCACAGTGACTTTGTCATGCCTCCAGGTCAAGTGAAGGGAAAATGTCTTTGTATATTGTATACAGTTGTGCGCCTCCTTTGTTTTATTAAATAAAGACAAATCGGACTAAAATAGTAGCCGTGATCGTTGAGATTAGTAATATGTAGATGCATTAGACAAGTTGATATGAGTTTTTCTTTGTTAAATAACAACACAGATACTATATAGGTCAATATATAGGTCAATACTATATTAGAACAATTGTATTAATATAATAAAAGCTGAAATGATCATGCAAGTTGCTTAAAAAGAACAAGTCAATCAGAATCAGATTTGTGTTTAGCATGCATGGGTTTTCATAAAGGTGTTTAATTGATGTGGTACACTAAGGCGGAAAAACTTGAAGCAATACAATTCGAAGACAGTTGTGTTAAAACTAGATGTGTGAAAGAAATGGTGTAACAGTTGGCTGGGTCAATAGGGGAGCATCCCTGGTGTGTGTGTGTGTGTATGTGTGTGTGTGTGGGAGTGTGTGTATGCGGATGATAAATCTCCCAGGGCTCTCTGCTACGCTCTGTAAATCACACACTCCACCATGAAGACAGGCCGCCTGGCTAATGGTGGCTTAAGCACTTAGTGATGAAACGATTACTCCTAAAACACAGCTCAGCCAGGCCACCATCGAAACTCAAGTTGTGTGTGGTGTGTGTGTGTGTGTGTGTGTGTGTGTGTGTGTGTGTGTGTGTGTGTGCCTTTAAAAAAAATCATCAATAATTTGTAAAGTGTTCTTCCTGACATGATTTCCTTTCTGAAGAGAAGGTAAGCAAGGTTAAGTCCACGTGTTTCTATAATATTGACCTTGTTAAATGCCTTGAGAAAAGGGAAATGCGGCGTATTGGCCGATGCAATATTGATAAACTCTGGAGAATATTGCTCATCCGAGACTAACTGATACTGCTTCACAGACCACTTCTAAACCCTTTTATGCTATTAGCATCTGTGTATATGTGTGTTTTTGAGTGTGTTTTTGGCGGTGTGTGTGTGTGTGTGTGTGTCTGTGTGTGTGAGCGTGTGTGTGAGCGCCTGTGTGCGTCTGTGCGAGCATCATCCATCATTGCTCAAAATGGGCTCCTTCATTTCAGGTTTGAGGCAAAAGTTTGCCTCTCCGATCCCACCCTCATATATAGTTTCCATTGTTCTCCAATGAGACAAATATCAAATTTCAGATGAAAATTTATGGAAATCATATCAACGCTATTAAGCTTGCGACTTTTTGGGGCAATATATTCTTAGTGGCGAGACAGTCCTCTTCGGGATGATAAATTCAGCGCAGTCTTAAAGCATATGGGAAGTGCTTTTTTCACGACACTAAGCAGGGCAACGTATTTGTTATTAAAGTGTGTTTAAATGGATAAGGGTGCACACTAACAGTTCAGCCTATTCTCCCTTCTCAATTCGCATCTTTACCAGCCTTTTATGGATCCCCATTATTATTATTTTATGCTTTATTTATTTGTCATCAGGAGTCTAATGTCATTCTTATTTTATTTATTTTTTCCGGGGAGATTTACGGTAAATGAGATTTACAGACGTACTGCAGGGGTCCAGGCTGAGAAGGCCTCGATGAGCCATGAGCTTTTATCATCTATATTTATCACTGTGTCAGACTCTCTTTCTCGTCTCCTAATCTCCCTGAATTTTTGGCCGATCAGAGGCACTACCGCTGTGGCCCGTCCTGCCACGACCGGTTCTGTTACATCAAAACAACATTAATTCCTATCATTTATAGCCAGGCTGCATCAAAGCAGCATTAATTCAGATGACGTGCCGGCGCTGAGCGGTATTGGCTTCCCAATCAATGCGCTGATTCTCATGGAAAGAGCTATTATTCAAAAGCCTGCATCATGCCTGCCTGCACAGCGTCTGGTTTGATGCTTAGAAATATTGATTTTGCACTTCTCACAAATACCTATTATGTTGCTTGGTGAATAAACAATTAAAGGTGTAAATAAAGATGACAATACGAACTTAGGAGAAAGCAGTCTCTCTCTCTCTCTCTCTCTCTCTCTCTCTCTTTCTCTCTCTCTCTCTCTCTTTCTCTCTCTCTCTCTTTCTCTCTCTCTCTTCTCTCTCTCTCTCTCTCTCTCTCTCTCTCTCTTTCTCTCTCTCTCTCTCTTTCTCTCTCTCTCTTTCTGGAATGTATTTTCATTTCTTTTTTTTATGCTCTCATTTTTAATTTTGACATTCATTTAGGCAATTTACGCCATGTGCTCCTAAAGAGGAAAACAAGCTAATTAATGGAGAGACAAACGATCGAGTCAGCGAAAGAGCGACAGTGAAAGACAAGACGAGTGATTTGAGAGTCTCAGTGCATAGCAGATGGGTCTCAGTGATATAATTAAAGGGATGCACGCCTTGCAATGTTTTCTCTGCTCTGCCATTTTTAAGTCATGTATTAACCTTTACAATGGCTCCATATGTGCTTATAAGCGTATTATAAATCAATGAGCAGCTCCACTGATCTCAGAATAGTACGGAAGGACTATTCCTCTCAGCTTTGATTAATAGGAGCAAAAAAAAGAAGAGAAAGAAGAGCATAAAAGGAAGAAAGGAGACCGAAGGAGACAGTGAGAGCAGCCTGTCAGCGACTGGCATCTCTCGACTTGGTTCGATCAATACCCTCGAGTCCTTCCTGACAGTCGGCGTGTGTGTAAAGGCCTGTGGACAGCTGCCTGCTCTGTCAATGGGAATAAGGAAGTAGATTACTTTTAGCAGCAACACTCATTGGCCAGACCATCGCCTCTTAACTAGTCGACTAACCAACCACAAACAATCACTGACCTCTAATAACCTTTCTCCCACTGGGTGAATTTTCACATTGTGATAATTTGTGAGAGAGGGAATATAGACATGCTTAGTCACCGTCCAACCCTTCTTGTGTCAGACTACTAAAAAAATAATCAAGCTTTTTAGATCATACTCAGTCCTAATGCATGCTCTTCCAGGACAATAAGCAGCACCACATAATACAGGGAAGTGTGATAATTAGTGCTATTCTAAGAAAACCCAACCCGACACCAGAGCATAAAAGAGAGAGCAGGAATTATTTTTCTACCCAAACAGTAGACAGGAAATACACATTTCCCTGCCTGGGGGTAAATATTTGCCACAGCTAACTAAATGAAAGCGCTGGTGGGTGGAAACGGGACCCGGAAGGCCTCCAAATGGACCAGCGGCCTTGGCTAAGCTCGACCGCCATCCAAATCTCCACATCTGATTAGCTGGCCGCTGCACCCTATCGTAGTGATGACAGCTCACTTCCCATCATGCTGCAATGGCCGGGCTAGTGGCGTCCGTCGCAGGAAACAGAAGGGTGACGGCAGGGGTGTAGGTCCACGCTTAGGGCTCCTAATTGAATCATGCTGCTTGGACATGCATGTGTGGAGGGTGGTGCGGGGTGTGTATGGGCAAATGTGGGTGAAACCATGTGTGGTGAGTAACTTATCTGCAGGAAGGGCTGATAAAAGACGGCAGGCACGGAATCAAAACAAAAAACAAAGATAAAAAAAAAAAAAAAATGTCAGCTTCTATAAAAGATCGTTAAGAGCTGAGCGTTTTTAAATTAACATTGTTCTCTTTTTACTGCAAACACATTTTTTGAACATGAATTAATTTAGGAAATATGCTTATTTCTCATTGGCTGTCAAATGCACATTAATTTCTCATATCAAGTTGCCTCTAAAATCCCAATCAACAATTAAAATAACAATTAAAATAAATTAAGTTACTGTGATGCTTTGGAAAATAAGTTTTTTTAAATAATTGTATAATAAATATAAATAATAAAAGTTATAAATAGTAAACAAATAGTATTAACCAGACTCTCTCTCTCTCTCTCTCTCTCTCTCTCTCTCTCTCTCTCTCTCTCTATATATATATATATATATATATATATATATATATATATATATATATATATATATATATATATATATATATATGGGTTTTTTTTATATAATTTTTTTTATTAAACTATATGGCCAAAAGTTTGTGGACAACTGACAATAATATTTGTATGTGTTTTTGTATATTCATTCCACATTTAGTCCCCATTTGCAGTTTTAATAATCTCCACACGTCTTTGAGTATATTCCACTAGATTTTGAAGTGTGATTGTGGAGAAATATGCTCATTGAGACACAAGGGTGTTAGTAGTAAAAGTACTCAAGTAGGGTGAGGAGGCCTGGGTTTTCATTATCATGCAAAGGTACAGATTTAATACAATTTAATGCAAATTAAGATCAAACATTTATTCATCTATTTAAATCTTTTTATATTCCTTAAATTAAAATAAAATTGAATTTTTCTTTAAGCATTAATAAAGTTTGCCTATACTTAAGATATTTTCACTTTATGTTTTTGAAAGCTCAAGAACTAAATATCTTCCAAACTTTTTTTATGCAAAAACAAAAAACAACAACTTTTATATCTCCAGTATATGTGGAATTTTAATTTAGAGCATTTATGGGGCCACAATTGCCATGTTTTACTTGTATATTATACTATAATTGAACTTTTGCCTCTTCAGAAAAAATGCAATTGTTTAGACCAAGCATGTGACACCATAATGACACCATACTGAAAAACAATACATGCCTGTAACTGTGGTGCAAGTCAGTTGGTGCGAGGCAACTTGCAAATCTATACTATTAGCACACAATAGAATGAAACTGACTGACCTCTAGCATATGAAGCCCTGCTCAAGCTTCACACTCCCCCTGAAAACCTGGTCTAGCAGACGGTGGAGATGAAGAAAGGTTGATCCCTTTGTTTTAAAATCTACTTCTCTCTCTCATGCACACACATACACAGACACACAGACACACACATTGAAAGCATATATATTGTATATATGAAGTATGTGACATACAGGCCCTGTGGGAATGGAGAACATGGGTAGGCTAATCCTACCCTATAATAACCTAGGAATGCCAGAAGGGGACAAGAAAACAAATTATTGCTTAAAAATACAAAACTTTAACACAAACGCTGATTTGACTTTACGTTGAATTCAACTAAAAAAATTCCAGAAACTAAACTAAAAAAAACCTCACAAACAGACATTTTATTAAGTTTAATTTGCATGTGGGTGTCACTGACGGTTAGCATGCATTGTTAATGCCAGGCTTTTTTTTTTTTTTTAATGCGAATCATAAAATACATGATTTTTTACACTTGTACAGAAAAGTACCAGTATAATGAGTTGCCAGTATTTGTGCAGTTGAAAAAACAATTCCAGTCAGATGCCAGAGACTGACATACCCACTGTGACATTCTTACCACCATAGCTGTAATATTAACTTACTATCAGAACTTCTTCTCCTTTAGCTTGAGTGCCGCTGCCATAAAAGTTCGAATTTCTTGCATATAATTACATATACATATAATATTATTGTACAGTATTGAATCATGTTGTTAAATGCTATTTTTGAGCTCTGTGGCATAATGTGTGTGCAAAAAATTGCTTAAATATTTACTTTTTGAAGCCTTGATTGTATCTATTATGCAAATGCCACTTTGTTTAACATGGCAGCATGCTGTAGTCTGGTGTAAATTAGGAAAAATACGGGTTTCAACTTAACATCAGCTTAATAATAAATCTGATGCTTCCCTAAAATAAAATGTTTGGTAAAAAAAAATGTACTGCGTTCCCATCCACATCTCAGGAGAGCAAATGAAAACCTATGCTTTGGCTGCCATGAACTAGAAGGCCATAAAAAAAGCAGTGTCTGGATTTCTCTGAATATAGTTTCTCTTTAGGGAAACTAATTAATAACATTACCTCGATTATGCTCAGAGGGGTGGCTTTAATTGGATTTTACTTTGGAATAGTTATGTAGTTAGAATTCATTAATTAATCAAAAATAGTACTTAGGGCTCTCTGGTTGAGAAGGAGTCAGCCGTTTAATGAGCTTCTAGGGAATTCAAACTCATCTAAAAGGTCATGGAGGTAAGAAAGACGCAGTAAAAGGCTATTTATTTGCAGTATTTTGTGCAAATGTTAAAATATGAAAAGTTTGTACATGGACACTATATAGACAAAAGTATTGGGACACCTAAAAAGAGTGTTTAGAATGTAGCATTTATTTTCCCCCTTACTTGAACTAGGAAAGACAAACCTGTTCCAGCATGTCAATGCCCCTGACAAAGCCAGCTCCATGAAGATATGGTTTACATGGGTTGCAGTGGAAGATCTTGAGGTGGCTGCTAATAAGCTCTGAGCCATACTGAACACCTTTGGGATGAATTGGAACTCTGACTGCACCCCCAGGCCTCCTCACCTTACATATAGGTTTTAATGGCTGAATGAGCACAAATCTCCACACTCCAAAGTGTTGTGAAACATCTTCCCAGAAATGTGGAGTTTATTATTATAGCAAATAAGGGACTAAACATGGAACTAAATGTTCAGAAAACAGAGACAAACTTTTGTCCATATAATGTAGATTATATAAGGAGCAGTTACATGATCATACCACAGCCTGTCTAATTCAAGGCTGCAACTCAAATTAAAGCTATAGCCATATTAAAGATCTCATCCATGTCTCACCCACACAGCATTTAGCAATGATTTTAGAGAGAGGAAAAACTGTACAGTTAGATTTAATAAACACAATGACACTGGAGCATCGATTGATATTTGCATCGGTTGATGCAAATACATTCCTGTTATTCCATATAATAACAGATATTATACATGTAAACATGCTCCCCTGGTGGTCTAGTGGTTAAGATGCAGCGCTCCCACCGCTGCGACCCGGGTTCGATTCCCGGTCAGGGAACCATCCCCAGCCACTCTTAGTGCCGGTCCCAAGCCCGGATAAATTGGGGAGGGTTGCGTTAGGAAGGGCATCCAGCGTAAAACATGTGCCAAATCAAACGTGCGGAGGATCCGCTGTGGCGACCCCTAACGGGAGAAGCCGAAAAGAAAGAAAGAAATACATGTAAACATGCTCTGAATCATGCGCTATGTATACATACATAACACCTTATAATGCTTGCCATGTTCTTGCTTATTACATATGTAACACTAAAGCATGAGGGGAGATGGTAGTTAAGTGGTAAAGGTATTGGACTTTGGCTTTAAAAATCCTGAGTTCATATCCCAGCCAAATCAAACTACCACTTCTGGGCCCCTGAACAAGGCCCCTTAAATCCATAGCTGCTCAGTTATATGAATGAGATAATTGTAAGTCTTTCCAGATAGGGGCCATGTCAATGTGTTTTGGGAAATTGGTAGCTCAATGGATAATATGTTGGATTTCTGTTTGGAAGGTCATGGGTTCAAATCCCAGCACCACCAAGCTGCCACTGCTGGGCCTTTAAACAAGGCCCTTACCCCATAATTGCTCAGCTGTATAACTGAGATAACTATTATACATTGTAATGTATGTTCATGAGGCTCTAATATACAGGTAGTGTCTGTAGAGCAAGCTTTTTATTTGTGTCTGTAATCTTTTATGCACAGGTATTGTAATGCACATGCTTGATGAGGTGTTATGCATGAGCATATACAGTATATACAAACACATTAAGTGTAAATACGTTAGATGAAATGTCACTGTTAAAGATGACAGATATACACGTTATACGATGGCAATTATTAACTAAGACAAACTTCTTTGCTAAAATACTTGCTTTTTGATCAAATAAAGTGTTTCCAGATTACTTTACTCAGGATCCATGAATTTATTCTGTGCAAATATCACATCTGGATGTGTACGGATGCCTTTGAGGACATGTGCTTCTGACTCCAGCTGTTGCAGTGAATCATGCAGCAGGCAGCGCTAGTGTAAACGCGTGCGATTCTGAGTGATGCGGCCATATATTCAGGAGCAACTAATCTTATACTTGGAAAAAAGTTTTTTTTTCATGAGTGCTTTGGGTAGTACTTTGTTACAGTGTGCAGCAGTTAACTTTTTATGGCTTCTCATGTCTTCAGGTGCAGTTAGAATCTTATAAATAGCTTACGATTCCTAGTGAACATTGTGAGATCTTGTGGAAACTTCACCACTGCAACACTGATTGATTTGTCAAACCGTGTCTTGACAATCCAGGCATGAGATAGCTAACAGACACACAGACATTTATCTTCTTCAAAGTTGAACGAGAAACTGCTTATGGACAGCACTTATTCTGTACCTGACCTTCTCACATGGGCAAATATACAATAATTTGTCTTTAGTTCATCTCTTCGACACTTTCCAATATACACAACACTGATTATTGTCCTTAATGAGAAATTCCACATCAATCACGTCCTGCTTGTCTAGGGTGTCCTTAAATCTGCATCATGTCTACATGCGTCCCACTGCTTCATCGTTCACAGGAAATACTCTCACTCTAGAAATAGAAACTATACAATTGGTCAAAACTGACTTAGCATACTGTAATTTCCTGCCACCTGCCTGTTTCATGATATATACAGCAAATATCAATTTAGTTGTCAATATTTTGTCAATTTCTTTTAAAAACCTAAACATAACAGGAAATCAATAAAAAAGACAAAGATTCACAAGTCCAGCCACCTGTAGCAAGGGGTCCGTGAGGGTAAAACTGCCTTTGCACTCCAAGTGGGAAGAATGGCATTATTTTTTCCCCTGTCAATCAAACTTGACAATAACCAATTGACAGTAGATAGCTGTGGTGGAATAGAGGAGAGCTTGCTTGTGGGCGGAGGTTGGCAAAAGATCAAATAGAAAGAAAATCGGGTAAAAGACACATGTAGGAATGTCATTGTGAATAGTCTGACAGTCCAACAATGGGAAGCCTAATGCCACATTATCTGCTTATATTAATAAATTACTTCTAAATTCAATGGGCTTAACACCACATACAAAAACACTGTTGAACTTTACAAACAAAATTTGTAAAAAAAAAAGTAACAAATAAATTGCTAATAACCAGAAGACGTGTACAGACGTCCTTCACATTTTGCATCTAGTCCATATTAGGGCTCACCCTCTTGTGCATTTCACTTAAAACATCCTTTCCATTTACATAGCAATCCATCCATTTTGAGTCCATCACTTGCTCCTGTCCCGGAGACATCCATATATTTATGTGTGTGTGACACGTGTGGCGGGGGGAGGCGGGTCGGCGTGTGGCTTGATGGACGTGTAATTCCACACAAAGTAAATCAATTAAAGAGCCCTGTCACCCCCAGGGGACTTTGTGTCTAAAAAGGAGAGGGAACGCGACAGAACAGCGGAGGGAGAAGGAAAAAGGAAAGAGATCTCAGCATTAGTCTGATATTTCAGTATTTTTATTGCCTAATTTGGTTCTGCTTTTACTTCATTTGCCACCATTGGCATTTCTGTTTCTTCTTCTTTATTTTTCGGGGGAGCTTTCATGTCAGTCTTCCTTCTTTCTTCCTGGTCTTTCCCTTTCTTGTCTTGTGTTTCCCTGTGAATACAGCAATCAGAGAAGAGGTGAACTCAGCATCCGATTAGTCAGGTTGAAAAACGACAACCTCGAACAGATTAACCCTAATCCAATCTCCTGCTCACCGGTGTTTTTGCTAATCACTTCCAGACTCAAAATCAAGGTTCCGGTTTTGTAGCTTGGAAACAATCGTTTTAAAACATGTTCTCAATTTTTTTTTCCTAATCGCCGATTTGACACTGAAAAATAAGCAGGTCACGACAGTGGCATGACGATATAAATGGGTTGTCAGATGGAAATGCTTCGTATTAAAAAGACACCTACACAAAACATGGCATTGATTAACATAAAAGTGAAGATAAAGCATATTAGTGCCACTAAATATTCCTTTGCCCTGACAAAATAAATGTAGGACAGCGGCAGGGATGCCTCGTGGCGCTCAGTGGAGCAGTCATCTCAATTGTTGGCAGGAAATTAAATGTCCTGAGATCCTTCCTTCATCCTTATCGAGCCCATCTCGGTGTATTTGAGCTGTATACACGCCCATCTGACCCACACACGCACCAATTTAACACACAGTAACCTCAAGACACCAATACACCTCTAATGACCTTGGACTGTTACACCCAGGCGTGGTTGCCCACTCAGCACGGAGAGTACATTGGGTGCTGGGGATATTATGGATAATAACAGTTAGCCATGATTTAGTGTAGACACCAAACAGAACAATTACTATGAATCTGACATCGTGAAAGTACTATTAGTTTCAGTACATAGTATTAATTATAAGTGTTGATTGAAAAATACTATTTTTTAATACAACTATTGCGTACATATTAATAATGTTATGAATTGAAGGTAATGCGATTTCATCGTGGTGATCTGCTGCTCTTCATGTTAGAGGCAGTAGCTTCAGTACAGGCAAGTCAACATAATGAGGATCAAGCATATGCAAAAGTGGTTCCTTCAGGGTAATCATTCAATATTTCATTATATGCAAAAAAAAAAAAAAAAATCACCCCCCCAGATCCCCCTATTATTAAGGCACAAGGGATACAGATTCATGTGCCCTGAACTCTAATAATCCAGTCAAGCATCCTGCAGCAAAAAACCTGCACATACCCCAAATACTACATGCAAACCATTATCAACTCTGAAATCTATACAAGCGCACAAAGAGACCCTTTCTCAAGCTTTTCATTATTGCGGAAAAGCAATATATAATACCTCGTAGTAACCTGCCAGTGCAGATGCAATATTGTGGCCTGTTGGCAGGCTTGTTCATGTTTCACAGTGCATGTTGTGTGCCCCCCTCAAAAATATAAAAAAAATATAAATAAATAAATCCGCCCCCTTGGGATAAGCACGTGCATAGGCCCCAGCAGCAGGTGGCCCATTGCAGTCTAATGAACGCGGCAATCTGTTACGATCGTGGCGGTGCTTTTTACCAGACAATTAGGCGACTAAGCGTGTAATTATTCCGGGCCAACAAGAAGAAGCTCGCCTCTAATTTCATCTTTTCATTTCTGTTTACTCACCCTCACTCCTCTCATTAATGGGAGATTTTCCAGTCTATGCTAATTGGTTTCAATAACATTCATTTCAGTTGAAAGGGAACGATTCTGATAATTGAGGAGTCGAAGGGGGGGTGGGGGGTGAGGGAAGGGGAAGTGGGATGGGGAGAGTCGGTCGCTCGTAAGCCTCGCGCCTTTTCATTTTCGAGTGCGTCCACGAGACGATGCTTTTGAAGGCGCTCAACAGGTTCAGAGCTAATGAAATTATGGGCGCCAGTAAAAAGGAGTAGCCCAAAAGAAAAGCAGCTGTCTTCTTGTTTAAAAAAGCGTGCAGCCACGTCCAGGCAAAATTTATACACAGAACAATAAAGGAGGAAAAAAGAATACTGAGGTAAGATGACACCTTAGAGGAAACCCCAAACATGTTGAATAGCTTTATTCAGATCGCTATACACTCTAGAGTGTACACATCACTTGAGAAACAAAAAAATCCTCTACAGGATTTATGATCTCTTCTTCACCACCTTATTTTTTACTTGCATATAGCTGGGTTGCCATTTCTTGCCCAAATATCTCTTACATACATGCTACATAAGCTACAAAAGTCCTGTTTGGTCTTTTATTTTCACCCAGACAAAGAGTCATGTTCACCTTCTTTTTTTTTTGCTGGTAAGATTATTTCAGAACGAGCAACGTTGTGTTTTGACCTCCACTTTTGCCAAGCAAATGAGCTCCTTAGTTCATAACAATACCACATTTTCCCTGCTTTATGTTACACTTTTCATGGAATTGTTGGCGTCTATCTTACTCCAGTCTTCTTCTTGGTCCTATTATTGGCTTGTTGCCTGAATGTGTTCACCTGTACAGTGTTTTCAGCAACTGAACGGTAGTGTACATATATAACCAGCTGTGCCAATTTGTTATCACAAAATCCTTCCATGCATCACTGCCTTTAAGAGTTTCAATGTAGTTTTCCATTTCCAGATCACAATTTGCTTAGTTTAGACTTTTGCACCAATATGCACTCAAGTTTACATACATGTATTCTGCCTTTAACTACACACGTACATAACAACTTGTAACAAAATAATACTGCATATAAAACTTGAATGTGTGCCAAAACATTCAAGGTGGTTCGAGGTAAGTTTTTTTGTTTTAAAATCCCCTGCATTCCAAAAGACATCAAAGCTCCAGCAATGGTCAGTATTTCCTCATGTCAAGTGTACAGAATCAGAACCTGGATTTGTTGCTTAGCATAGCATGAGTACCAAGCGCATCAACAGGCATTACTAGTCGATGCGGGCCCATTTAGAGCAAAGGTCCAGGCTTATGTAAGTCATGACTCCAATATTCTCTCTGCAGACCTACTCCAATACAGCCACCAGAAGATAATTTGAGGCAATTTACATCTCATTTGCATCCTATCAGAACGCTAGCTACAAATAGGTATGAGTGTGTCTTAATTGCAATGGGCTGCACTTTTCAAGAAGACACACTAGCATTCTAATTGACTTAGTGGCAGCTCACAGCCATGAAGCAAACGCAGTTGAGCAAAAAATGCCTGTTTAGAATGTATATAGTGATGTTAAGTAATTATGTTCTATTAAGTAGTCTGAGCTATCCCTGGTCCCCTTAAGTGATTGACTTGATGAGTTATGAATTTTCATGTAAGGGTCTTCACTGCATGATAATTGGTGTAGTGGAGAAACACTGGCGAGTTAAAAGAGAGACCATAACAAACAGTAGCTTTAATTTAAATCAGCTTTAAATTACGGCTGAAACTACCATAACACACCTTATGTAGGTGACCTGTTTCATCCTAAAGTGCTGATGAATTCTGAAATTTATTGTTTCTACATCTGTATATATACAGTACCAGTCAAAGGTTTGAACTCATTAATACTGAAGATATCCAAACTATGAAATAACAAGTATGTGCTTATGCAGTAAACAAAAAAGGGTCAAACAATCCAGAATATGTTTTATATTTTAGATTGTCTTATCAGATTCATGAGGTAGTCGCCTGAAATGGTTTTCACTTTACACGTGTGCCTTGTCAAGAGTTCATCAAGAATTTGGGATATTTCTTGTTTTTTTAATGTGTTTCAGATCATCAGTTGTCTTGTGCAGAGGAATGGGTGAGTACACAGTCAATAGCCCTATTATTGCAACTTCAACCTCCATACAAATGTATATTTTGGCACTCAGTTAAGAAAAAAAACAGGCTATTATTGCTTTAAGAAATGAAGGTCAGTCAATCCAAAACAATCTCAGGAACTTTAAATGTATTCCCAAGTGCAGCCCCCAAAATCAGTCATCAAACACTATGATGAAACAAGACCTCATACTGTAAGTATCATTCCAGGAAAGGTAGACCAAGAAATACCTCTGCTGCAGAGGATAAGTTTATTAGAATTACCAGCTTCAGAAACTGGTAACAGCAGACAGTTTGTTTGAGTCAGGCCTTCATTGCCGAATTGCGAAAAAGAAACTATTACTACGGAAGAACGACAAACAGAAGAGACTTGTTTGGGTAAAGAAACACATGAAATGTTTAGATCAGTGGAAAGCTGTCTTTTGGTCTGATGAGTCCAACTTTTAGATTTAAATGGACAGTTACTGAATGTGTGGTTCCCACTGTGAAAGGAGGTGTGATGGTGTGGGGGTGCTTTTGCTGGTGACACTGTTGGTGATTTAGTTCAAATTGAGGTCACACTTAACCAGCATGGCTACCACAGCATTTTGCATCGACATGCTATCGTATCTGGTTTGCACTTAGCGAGACCATCATTTGTTTCCTAACAGGACAATGACCCCAAACACACCTCTAGGTTATGTAAGAGTTTTTTGTTCAAGAAGGAGAGTGATGGAGTGCTATATCAGATGACGTGGCCTTCACTATCTCCACAATCTAAATCCAGTTAAGATGGTTTGAGATGAGTTGGGACTTAAGAGTAAAGCCTCATCAGCCAACAAGCACTCAATACCTCGTGGAACCTCTGATTCAAGATTGTTTGAAAATCATTCTAGGTGACTCTCCATGAGGCTGACTGAAGAATTACAAGGGTGTGCAAAGATATAATCAAAGCTGGAAGAATTTTAAGAATTAAAAATATAAAACATATTCTGGGAAATTGAACACTTTATTATTAAAATAGTGAAAAAAAAAACACTGAAGAATTTGTGTCCAAAACATCGTCACAGCAGATAATCAGTTTCTGTATCACATATATGTATGTATGTATGTATGTATGTATGTATGTATGTATGTATGTATGTATGTATGTATAGATAGATAGATAGATAGATAGATAGATAGATAGATAGATAGATAGATAGATAGATAGATAGATAGATAGGTGACACAGCATTTGTAGGACTTTTTTCAGGTTATGTGATATCCTTTTATATATACAGTAAAAATACACTGGATTTTGTCAGAAAAGTGGATGCTATAGTGTGTTTTGAAGCAAAGTTTCATATAGAATGTGTAGATTTTACAGCTACTCTCTATTAATTTTCAACACAATTGTGCATAAAAGAAATTATACGCAAGAAATAAAGAGACAGACTGAAGTAGGATTTAATAAAAAAAGAAGCAGCTATAAATAAATTTAACCTCATTAGCAGTTAAATAGCAATTGGTTATGATTTCTCTACCCTGTACCTACCTCTAAGTATTTTTTCTTCTCTTTCTCTTTGTCTGAATATGGGAGATTAATTGATGCGGTGAGCCGTTTTCAGGGTGGGCATCCGAGTACCTGAGGTTGCCAAGGTTACCAAATGGAATCCTCCCTCAGACATTCCTGATCTGCATAATTTCATCATATCATTCAGTGCGTTTCAGACTGAGGTTGATGAATGGCATCTTCAGAAGATAATATTTCTGCTTGGATGTAATAAATCTTATGTAAAGTGCTCTGCATTTCATACACCAGCTAGGAGTGGGGATGTGGATAGTGGGGGAGAAGGAGGGAAGAGTGGTGTGCTTGATGAGGTTATGACAACAGGAAGGTTCTCTCTCTCTTTTTCTCTCTCTCACTCTATTCTGCTGCACTCCACCCATCATGCGCATTAAAGTAATTTCCTGTCTGCCTCTTCTAGGCTAGCTGGGGTGGCATGGCCTGGACCCCTGCACACATTTATTGTATTTAATCTGAAAGGTAAGATCAGGCTAGGTTTTATGGCCATTTCAGGACCAATATCTTGTCTTAATTGGTTCTCGCCCGGTGCATCTGCCTATCCATTATACTAGTTTGGTATTTTTAAGGATTAAGTGGGTTTATGGCTTTGGTATATGTACATTATAGAACACACCTTCTGTAGATACCTACTAAAACCTTCATCTTGTTATTAGATCTCTATTAGCTTAAACTATAATTCACTGCTTCTGGGTTGTATGTACAATTACCACACATGAGAAATTCAGTGTATTCCCCTGTATTTTGTGGATTAACAAAATCATTTCTTATCAGGAGGCCAAGCAGCAAAAGAGTGCATCAATTGTTAATTCATCTTCTTCTTCTTCTTCTTCTTCTTCTTCTTCTTCTTGTCACCATAGAGTTTTTGGCAGCTCACAGCGCAACCACCTGATAAAAAGATGTAAAATTTGGCACATTGACTGCAAGGGTCTGAGGTAAATTCTGACCAAATTTGAGCGATGTGCTTCCACCACGATATCATATTTACGACTAATTTGGAAGTTATTTAATTATGTTCATGTTCATACCCTTTGAAACAGATGTCCAAGCAATTTGCAACCGATTCGATTTTCCACCATCATGCAATTTGTCAAAAGCTGTTTCTCCCACAAATTTTGTCCAGTTCATATGGATTTTAAACACTCCAATAGGTTTGTTTGTAATAGGCCACTTTGCTTCGCAGCTATGCAGCCAAACAGGAAGCTCTAACTCAGCGAAGATTTTACATAATAACACACAGCAAAGCAACACATTTCCTCACACAATAACATGTTGAAAATGCTTACATCTAACCGCTTGTACCGAAGACTTTTCCAGTCTTCACTAGTGTCTCACATCATCTTGAGACACTTGATTTCCTACTGTCAGAGAATTCCATGACTATCCATCATTAAAACATAATCCTAATGAATGGAATTACAAATGCTTCTTAAATTATTTTCCCTTTACAGCAACAGTTGTAGCATGTCTGTGAAGGTGCAGCTCACATAGTCTGGGTTCCTGGCAAAATACTGCTTGCGGCTTTAATTGATATTGATTTTGTAATAGCAATTTTGAATGAACAACTAGAACGAAATAAAACAACAAGATGTGCAGATTTAAACAAAGATGGTGAGGTTTGATGCGCCTTTACACAAACTGTTTTTTATTACTCTTATACCACAGCCAATGTTATAAATGATTAAAGAATGTAATATCTTTTATCTTTTGCTTAAAGTTTTTTTGTATATATATTTATAATAAATAAGAGTAGTAATAGCATATTTAACCACTCTGTTTAATTTTAACCTGTGGTCTAAAACAGGGCCAGAACTAATAATGTCAATCTGGAATAGAAAATGAATCCACACCTGCAGACTAATCAGCATTAGTGGACAGTAAAGAAGTAAATGAAATTCGTTACTGTACTTATATAGCTTTTTTGCATATCTGTATTTCAAGTGAAGTATGTCTGCTTCAAAACTTCAAAACGTTTCTAAAGTTTTCTGAGAGTGTTTTCATATAAACTGTGTTCATTATAGCATAATCGTAGTACTTTTTGATAATGAAGTATATTTTAAAGGCAAATACTTTTGTTTAAAAGGAAGTTTGAAGGGAGCACTTTTACTGGAGTAATAATTGACCTTGTATATCTCTAGGTTTACTCAAGTACATGGTTTGTGTACTTCGTCCACCACTGCCAATCGGATTGATGAATTTAACGGTGATATACAGTAGCATCTTTAAAATGTTTATCAATAGAATTTCATGCAGACTCCAAATATATGTGAACTCATTTTTCTTTCATTTCTCCTTGTCGATATTCGGAAAATCCATATTTGGGGTAATTGCACATATGCTACAGTGTATAGACTGTCCACTAATGTATGCTAGAGTATTCCTTTAAGAAATCACAGTGGCAGCTTTCTCACTAGAGAAGCAGTAAGCTCTTTGGTCTGATGGGACCTGACTCACCAAGACATGACACTCACAAGCCCCTGTGATATTGATCTTTATTCCCAAACAGTCAGTGGCCAACAGCCCAAGTTGACATGCTCTTAGTAGGTGTTCTATTAATTATACAACAAAAGGGGTCAAGTAAGGCTGATCCCAACCTTTCTGATTTCTGCTGAAAATCAGTTTGACCCCTGCAAAAATTCGGGTTTAGTCACAACCACTTTATCCACTGGTCTTCACTTATTTATGGCTTTGGTTATGCTTTCCTTCATGTCTCCTACCCTGTCAGCCACTTCAGTTTTCCTTTAGCTTGTGCATGTATTTACCATGCATTAGGCCTCATTAGGCACTAATTGAATGTTGAGTCGCTGAGGGGCAAGTGGCAATGGAGACGGTGTGATAACTAATAACGAGAGAGGGGAAATAAAGGGAGATTGTTTCATTTTGCCCTTCCTGTAGAGTCTTGTTGAGGTAAACAACCCTTACTTAATTTCCCACTTCTGCTCTTTTGATTTTCATTAAACCCAAGGAAAAAAATCCGGGTTTTATTTCCTGCAGCTTTATGCAGGCGTATGTGTGTGTGTGTGTGTGTGTGTGTGTGTGGGTGCGTGTGTTTGTTTGTGTCTGCGTGCCTGGGCTCAAAAGTCAAAAAGTGTGTTTTTTCTGCACCTTGGCTTTGAACGATTGCATTTGTTTACTAATTAGGTTTTATTTTCCATTATTAATGTTTTTAATAAGCCCAGAGTCAGGTGTCATTGACAGTAATGAATGACTTATTTGCGCTGATCGTTATTGCTAAGCGGCTCTGCTCCTTAATAAAGCAGATAATTACTCCGTGTTTGCTCACAGACACATAAAGAACTGAGTATTGACTTTTTGACAGGCCGCGATGCCGTCACCGGTAATGGCTTTTTAAATTGTACTTTTTATATTCATCAGCAGCTCGATGGGCCTGTCATGTTTTCAATTAGAAAAAGCCATAAAAATCACACTTCCTGTAAAACTATGCTGTTCCGAAACAAAGCCAATCACAAATTTGTATTTGGATACACAGTGCACGCATGCACACATTATTAATACTGTACGTGCCCCTTACAGTTCAGATTCAGACCTCCTGTTATTATCAATGAGTTGATATCTCTCTGTCAAGTCTCGCTAATTTTAGCATTGCTGGCATTTTTTATCTTCAATGACAGACTTTCGATGATTGCTGCTGAAAGATATCAAGCCCCTCTGGGAAAGACAGGAAATTACAGACCAAGTGGCCTTTTGAGTGATAGTGGGATTATAGAAGAATGTATCAGGATTTTCTTTAATTAAATGCTGTTCAGTGTGACTCAAATATTAACAAATATATGCATTTGTTATGGACCGTGTGGTCCCCACGTGTCTCGGGCCATCAAGATCTCAAAATTGATATCTTCTTTATGTAAAATGAAGACTTCAGGGAATGTTTACATCAAGCATCAAACTAGAAAAACAAAAAGTGTGATATCAGTGACTTTGACTACAGCATCAATGTTGATGGCACCAAAAGCATCTCAGAAAGCAGAGATTGTATATATGCAAATAGTAAAACAATTAGGGGTGTAACGGTACTCAAACTTCACTGTATGATATGTAGCTTGATATTTAAGTCACGGTTCGATTCAATTTCCATACAGTTCTTCCTCTTCCAAAAAGGAGGAAGAAATACAATACATCAAATTGCTTGTCTTTTATTTTCCTTTTTTTTTTTTTTTATTAACGTAGTTTTTTTATTATTATTAACATTTGTAAACATCAACAGTTTACATTTTAAAAACAATTTGAAATAAAATGCCTGCTTGTTTAAAAAATTTTTTTATAATATTTTATACAAATAGAATAAATTCACATTTTTTTTATTAATTACATTGTGTAATCAATTAAATTGGCACAAATTAAATTGATTAAATAAAAGTAAATAAATAAAAATTTTTCTCCTTTTAAGAGAAATTCTTACAAAACTGTACACATAATGCTAATGAATCCATATTGCTAGCATTAGCAATGGCAGGAAGTGGTGCGATTTCACGCATGCACAAAACAATGAACTACAAATCTTATTTCGCTGCACAACAAATCGTATTTCAAGTAGGGAGTGAGTAACCACAGTGACATTGCGCTAACTCTAGTTTCTTTTTTAGACTCCTGGCATTGTTTTGTATGTTCTCAAGTTTAATAAATGTAAAAAGTTAGGTGTGACATGGAGACTAAACAAACTTGCAGTCCGCCACTTTATATGCTCCTGAGGGAATTCGGATTTGAACAATGTTCCACATGTAAAAAAGGATTGCATTCAGTACACATGCGTGAAAAACTGAAAGCCTTGTACCAAAAAAATTTGGTATAAATACGTGTACCGCTACACTTCTAATAATGATCTATCTATCTATCTATCTATCTATCTATCTATCTATCTATCTATCTATCTATCTATCTATCTATCTATCTATCTATCTAACATAAAAACATACATACATACATACATTATAAGTATGACAATTTACATTAATGTAATTTATAATACACTAAAATTAACACACACACACACAGACACACACACACACACACACACACACACACACACACTGCAAAACTGTGCAACCTGTCAGTGTAAAAAGTGTGCCAGACAACAGTCCATTTAGTGCTAATTACCAGCACTTCCTGGCTGGAGAGAGAGAAAGAGAGGAAAGGACAAGAGCTGTTTTAATCACGCCATTCCCGCTGTGCTAATTCCTTGTTGTTTTGTCAGCGTCATTTCACGGCAGTCGTCGCCTCTAATGATGCAGCGTGTCTGCAATCTCCCAATCACATCATCAGCCACATTACAGATTTAATTTCATATGACTGACAGGCTTTTATATGTGTGTCACCCATCTTCCATCCTTTCTTTACTGAGCAAGAGGAAAATAAAGGAAAATAGAGTAAAATAGAGCAAGAGCAGTCAGGGTATATAGAATAAGCTGTTTATGTATCTGTGATGTAAAGTCTGCAAAACACACTTTTATATTAGCATATAATGAGGCATATTACAGCTTTTGCCTCTTTCATTTGAAAGTCTTCATGCATTGTAAATGTCCATTAGGAGTTTAATGATTTGCTACAGCTTCTGATTTGGTTTGGCATGGGTGTGTGTGTGTGTGTGTGTGTGTGTGTGTGTGTGTGTGTGTGTGTGTGTTTGTGAGAAGGCTGAAATGAGAGCAGCCCCCAGCTGTCTTCCTCCTGTTATCTATTAGGGATCAGGGCTGATCTATCAATTAGCGAACAAGTGATTTCCCCTGACAATGTGTGTTTGTAGCATCTGCGGGGACACTGGACAATAGGATTGTACATGACACAGTGTATTTGCGTGTGTGTGTGTGTGTGTGTGTGCGTGTGCGTGTGTGTGTGCGTGTGTGTGTGTATAAGTGTGCGAGTATGCATGCTGACTCCGACAGCTCAGATTTATCCCCTGCTCTGTTTAATCTGATGCTCTAAATCACAGGTAATGTCAGGTTAAAGTCGCGTAAAAAAGAAACAGCCACAGTAAAAAGTCATGATGTCATCGTTCCCATTACAGAGACCATTGGGTAACGATCACATGATCGTGCTTCACCGCCACTCACATCCTTCTGTTTATTTTTATGACCAACAATAAAGCATTTAATTGTGAGACCCAACATGAAGTAGAATTAATCTAGCCAAAAAAAAAATGTCTCCTGAGGATCAGGGCAATGAGCTGACCCTTGTGCTCCGTTCTCGTTTAAACGTTTCCAGGGTCGATCAGATCTCTTTCCAAAGTTAATTTCTTGTTTGAAAACATCCAACCATATTTGTTTGTCTCGGTATAAATCTTGTCAAGTCCGGAGAGCTCTAAAATGGAAAATACACATTTCAAGTCCACTGTTTGAAGTAGGCGTAATTACGCTGACAGTTTGTGAACTTAGACCAACGTGTGACGAAGACCAGCTCAGACTCACTCAGATGTATGCCACAGAGTCCACGAAAAAAAAAACATGCCAGACTCAGATCAGTTCATTTTTCTAAACATAGCTCTGTCTAGTATGCTCCACAAAAAAAAAAACTGACCCTATGTCAGTGTTGGTCAGTGGTGTATCTTAGCTTGAGTTTGAGGAATGCCAGTACACACGCTTTTATAAGGCACTTAGATCACTTTCCTGTGTTTGTGAATATTTCTTCAGCTTGGAGATCTTTTTGAGCAATTCAGTCAGTCATAAGTTCCTCGATTTCACTTGCAGATGGAAGCATTTTTATACACTCATGCAAATAAAATAAAAAATAGTTGAAAGGTGTCATCGGAGTAGAAATGCATCTTTCATCCTAATAGATTCTCTGTCACCTCTGTCTTTTGCCAGCAAGTTCAGCCCCGGGTCTATAACGCAGTTCAAGCCGGAAGCTGGTCTGCCAATTGGGTTTACTCCAAGATGCAACTCATTTAAACATTACAGGAAATTAAATCTTGCAGAAAGAAAAAAAAAAAATCTGAGCACAATGAAAAGTCAAAATGAGTTCCTAATGTTCCATTGCTGTAATAAACACTTTCGGACAGCATCGGCATTGCTGAGCATTGTCTTCATTTCTCACATTCTCCTCACGGCCTGCCTGAAGAAGGATTTTCAATTAGCAGCGAAGTTTTATTGCTTGTCCCTCTTTATTGCTGTCTGCTCACTCTAATGACTCTCATTTAGCCTATTACTCCCCGATTTGATTCTCGTGGTCTGCTCATGTTTTATTCTGTAGCTACCTCGGTTCTGTTCTCCCCTGCACACAAACACATTCGTATACATGCTGATTGACTTTAAAGGAGCATTCGGACACTGACCAGCATCTGTAATGTGAGTACTACACGATACTACACATAGGTACATTAAATGGACAAAATTATTAAGACGCCTGACTTTTTAAGCCACATGTGGTTCTTCCCCGTGGTTAAATCCCCGGTTTATGTGGCTTGGAGTTGGAGATCTTAAGCTCTTTAGCTCATACCTACTGAACACCTTTGGGATGAATTGGAGCGCTGACTGCACCCCAGACACCCTTGTGGCTGAATGAGCACGAATCAACCCAACTATACTCCAGAATCTAGTGGAATATCTTCCTAGAAGTGTGGAGATTATTATAACATGAAAAGAGAATTAACTGCAGAATTGGATGTTAAAAAAACACATAAGAATCTCAAGGCAAACTTTTATATATGCAGTGTATGTCAGATCTTGTACAAACAAGTATTTCTTGTATATACGCCAATAAACACTTGAATCTTTAATTGGGAATCGACATTTCAACACTGTGCACTCAGAAATGAACAGGAAGCCGACTTCCTAAAAAAGTCCTTATAATGACAGTCTAAGGACACTTGTGGTATTGAAGACAAATTTTAGCCCATGACAGACAGGGACAGGTCTAGGGAAAGTCTTACCCAATCTTTAAATTATACACTATATAGACAAAAGTACAGTACACCTGATTTTTCCAACCATATGTTTTTTTTTTCTCAAACTGTTACCACAAAGGTAAAGGCACACAATTGTATAGTATGTCTTTGAATGCGGTAATATGAAATCTTCCATTTACTTGAACTAGAGGACCCAAACCTGTTCTAGCATGACAATGCTCTTGTGCACAAAGCAGGATCTATTAAGATGTGATTTTCATGGGTCGGAGTGGAAGATCTTCTGCTATAGAGCTCTGACCTCAACCCTATTGAACAGCTTTGGGATGAATGTGAACACTGATTAGACCCCAGGCCTCCTCACCTCACCTACATCAGTACCTGACTTTACTAACACGCTTATGTCTCCAAAATCTAGTGGAACATCTACTTAAAAGAGTGGAGATTATAAGAAGAGCGAATGGGGACTAAATGTGGAATGGGATGTTCAGAAAGCACATGCGAATCTTATGGACAGGTGTCCAGAAACTTTTGACAATATAGTGTATATAGCTATTGCAACTAATTTTCCACTGAACAATTCATTTGTACTAATCTGATGATTTTGCTGCATCCATGTCATCATAAGAACAAGTTCCCAACTCTAAAAAATGTTCCTGTATTTAAAAGGTCGAGTTTTACATATTTAGAGTTTAATGTACAATTTTCCAGACTGATTCACAATATTACTGTCCCAACAACCACGCTATATCAAGTGGACTTGCTTCTGTTTTCTCAGTAAAACAACATTCCCATCTGTCATTCCTATAACATGACATACACTATATCAATCAGACATAACTTTATGGCCACTGATTAGGCATAACATTATGACCACCTACAAAATATTGTGTTGGTCTCTGACACTTGCCCAACACATAAACTTTGAGGTCAAATGTTCATGATATATTCCACCTACTAACAGGGGCCATGATGAAGAGATAATCAGTGTTATTCACTTCACCGAACGCAATGTTACTGTATGATGTAATAATGTTATGCCTGATCGGTGTATATAGACAAATGTTCTTCTTCAAATTGTTGTTACTAATTTAGAAGCACACAAGTATGTGTTTGTATGTATTGTGCATTTCCTTTACTGGAGCTAAGAGGTCCAAATACTGTTCTAGCATTATAAGCCAGCTCCATGAAGACTTGCGTGTATTTATAATGGAGTGGAAGAACTCGTGTGTCCTTCCCAGAAAAATGACCTCAAACCCACTGAACACATTTGATAAACTGGAACACCGATTCATTCTTGCCAGACATCAGTGCATGACCTCTTATGCCCCTGTGGCTGAATGGCTACAAATAGCCACCACCATGTTCCATATAGTCTTTTCAGAAGACTGGAAGCTATTACAGCAGCAAAGGGGGACCATATATTTATAAAAGGTTTTGAACTGAGATGTTCACTGAGTGTGTGTCCACATACTTTTGGCCAATACAAATAAGGTACATGGTGGAGAATTAATATATAATGTTAATTTACCAGCAATACTATTTGAATTAAGCATAGTAAAGTATCAAGTAAAGCCGTATAACGTATTCTCGATGTGTATCACCTTTCGTGTCTGCTTCCAATTTACATCACAAGGTGCTGAATTGCATTTTTCACGCCTGCGTGTGCCGCAGGTGATTTATGCGTTCCACAATTAAAAAAAAAAAAAAGCATTAGATGGCTAGTCATGTCGGGCATGCGATATCCTCCTTTCTGCCGTTCATGCTGTATATTAAACGCCTTAATTAAAAGTGTGACTCGAGTAAATGCATCAGAAAGCGTCGCGCCGATGCGACGTGGAGGAGATTTTAATTTGCTTTCCCGCCCTCAGGTGAGTGGCAGCCGCTGGCCTTGACCCTGCACTGACTGTACGGAGGAATGCAGCACGCTGACTGCTGAACCTATTATTGTGGCAGGCATCATTAATTATCCTTATTGATTGTCTGTTTCTGAGATAAAGCGTTCTGCTGACTGGGAAACACTCGTAGCTATCGCAAGGTCAAGGCTAAAAAAGGGAACGCGGATAATCGCAGGACTGGGATGGGCCGCTGGATGCGGAGCTTGGACATGCACACGGCCTAAATGGGTTTTTTAGCTCGGTGTTCTGTATCTTGCAGTCTCTCCGATTTCAGCGTGGCGCGGGGTAGCTTGAAATTTCGCCTCGCTAATTTTGTATGTTTTCTTCTACTCAGCTCCATTTATCCAAAACGACAAAAATGGATACGGCCGGCCGACCGCATTGACAAAACCGTGGTCACGTATGGCTATCGTGTAAGGTCTTTATGAAAGTATATTAACCTTTTCTCCATTTCTGACCGAGCGAAAAAGCGATATGTTGATGGAGAGTGAGTGATGACAGGGTTTTGTGGCAAGCTCTTGGAGAGCGATTAGGTTTCCCACCCCCGCCTGCCATAATGAAACCATCCAGCACCAGGCAGGAAGTGAGGGTTTTATATTTACACACCAGTACATCACTCTCAGTTCTCTGCTCTGGCTTGCTTTGTGTGTCTGAGTGTTTGTGTATGTGTGTATACTTGTGTGTATATGTGTGTGTATATGTGTTTGAGAAGGACCTGTGGTTTTTGGAGAAAGGGGAGAGAACAAGAGAGAGCAGGCTCAACAAGAAAGAGAGAGAGAGAGAGAGAGAGAGAGAGAGAGAGAGAGAGAGAGAGAGAGAGAGAGAGAGAGAGAGAGAGAGAGAGAGAGAAAGGAGGAGGAGGAGGAGGAGGAGGAGGAGGAGGAAGAGGAACAGGAGCCCGTAGCATGCTGTTGTCCCAATGTGTGCATTTACTAAGTTAAGAATAACATGAAAGCTTGTTGTGCACCCTGGTCCATCAGCACAGCGCTGGAATGGTGAGAGTGCTATGGTGTTAGTTTCCTGCCAAAAGTAATCTTATGTGTATGCACGTCTGAAATTAGAATCCACAGCCAGTTCGGCAAATCTGTAGCGTTTATACTTTATACACGCATGTCTTGTAAAATTGTATAAAAAATAAAAATGTAAGCATCATAATTGATTGTGTTTAGAGAAAACATACAGATACAAATAAAATGCTAAATAAAATTGGTAAAGTAAGATTTGGGGAGGGGCTGCCTTTTTTTATTGTATTTTTTTTACAAACACTGCATAATTAAGTTACTCGAGTGTTTGAAAAGGCTGAATGAAAGCTGGAAGCATGTACAGAGAATCAAGCTTCGACAATTACATCATGAATAATGTGCTTGAAAAAAAGCATCATTGTAGACATAATCAGTCATGTACAATACATTTTTTTGTTAAATAGCTCCATAGAAAGACCCTCATATTGTACAGTACTGTTGTACTTAGGAAAAAATCCTGCATAGAAATGTGAAATATTCCATATTTAGATGATGGATTAATGTTGGAAATACATTAACGTAGCATTTTAAACATAAGACCATCACCTGAGCAGTATATCAATATACGTAGATCATCATTAAATCAAACATTTTTGACACCAGTAATCCATATTTTTAGCATTTTTTGTAAGAAAAAGGTCACATTTGCATTTCTTTAAATCAGAATGATTATATTTTTAATTATACACATTGTACTTTATAAAGATGCACTTACAAGCAAAAGTCAATATTTAAAAGTGTTACAATATGAGACTTTTAGAGTAAAAAAAAGGCAGAATACACCATTGGAACAGGGTCAAAATCCAGTGCTACACAGCATCTGTAATGTTTTTTTCAAAGTCTTAATCTCCATATGAGTGTAGTGGAGAAATACAGGCATATTCTGTGTGCACAATTTCTATTCCAATGAATTCTCATGTATTTTACATAATGTAATGCTGTTAAAAGATACAAATTATTTTAAGAATAATTAATAGGAATATTTTAATGAATATATAGGAATATAATCAATAATGGAGTAGTGTGATGCAATGTGATGCAGAGATACTCTTTTGACTAAAAATTTGGTAATTTCTAAAAACATCATGCCCTGTTTGCATTTTTCTTACACAGAAATACAAGTATTTATTAATAAACCAGAAAGCATGAAGGCGTCAATTTTAAAAACTTTAGTGTGGTGGAAAATGTCCTGAAAACATTAAATTCTGGAACTGGTAAAAAAAAAAGTTATTAAATCGATGTTCACTTTTAAAAACAACTAGTAGATGTTTTACTTGTTAAATTGTTAAAAATGATTACTATATTACACCGGAATAAGCTTTTTGCATTCCTTATGGTTTAAGATTATATTCAGACCTAAACCTGAGAATCTGCCAAAACATATATTCATTGTTGCTAAGGTTTATTATTGCATTGTACAAGAAAAAAAAAACGAGAGAACATTTTCTGGCCTGCAAACTGTAAACAACCAGAGAGAAATGTTCAGCTTTATGACTCAACCACGTTGCACTAGTGTCTCTGCCTGACTCGCTGACTCACTATCCACACTCGGCTCGCGTCGATCGGGACGGCGGAGGAGGAGAAATGAAAGGAAAGCTTAGTGCTAGCTGGCGTTTTAGCAGCGCAAGACAGACAGAAAGTGGGTCTGACACAAATGCATTCCCTTTTCAAATGGCTGTTTGAGGGAGCCGGCCACGATTCAGTCGCTCCACTCGTCTTCTCTCATCCCTCTGCCCATGATTGGCATGTCTTCATATGAGGATTGTGTTCCTCCTCAGCCTGGCTCTCTTTGTACAACCACCTCCTGTCAAACACTGGCTATATATATATATATATATATATATATATATATATATATATATATATATATATATATATATATATATATATATATATATATATATATATATGAACATACAGAGAAAGAGAGAGAGAGAGAGAGAGAGAGAGAGAGAGAGAGAGAGAGAGAGAGAGAGAGAGAGAGAGAAAACCTAAAAATGGACCAAAAAGTAATAAAACACTGAGATATAAGAAAACAGCTCACAGGGACACTTGTGTGAGTGTACTGGATAAGTGAAAGAAAGACTGTGCACAAGAAAACACACACCCACACACCCACACACCCACACACACACACACACAGCAAAACATGCATACACTCGGTTATTGATGCCGAGCTTTAATAAAGAGAAAGGTACAATAGAGGGCGTATTTACTGAGCAAATTGAGAGAATGGCTGAGAGAAAAAAGGAGTGAGCCAATAGCTTTGTGTGATGTATATCAGAAAGAGCATCCCAAGGTCTTTAAATTCATTATGCCACTTTGCCTCTTGAAACAGAGGCAGAATGAACGGGCAGAGTCTTCTGCCGCCACGCTATTGTATTCAGAGCAGAATTGCTAAGCAGCAGCCCGAGGGCACGCACAAGCACTAAGGCCCAGGTAGCGGCCAATCATTACCACAGGGCACCAGACTCTCCAGAGGATACACCCCTGCACACCAACACAGGTGTATGTGTGTTTGGCAAGAATGTGTGTGTGTGAAAGACAATATGTGACTCCGAGAAAGAAAAAAAAACCTTATATCATTTATTTTTTTACTCAGTTATTTAGCAGTTTAAAGGAGAGAAAAATAAAGCAAGCAGAGCGTTGCATTTCAAATGAAAGCTCTGTGTGAGCAGCATTAATTGGTTGCACTTTGTTTATTTTGTGAATACATATATCTCGTTTATTATCCGCTGAAAAAAGTAGCAAATCTGTCACCCGGTTAAGCTAGCTGGATTTATAGCAGATACTTGTCATCTTGTCCAGCTAACACAAAAACTAGCTAACATGATAAACACAGAGACACGATTTCACTGGAAAACAAGCTTGGTGAATAAAGAAATATGATTGGCTGACAAAATATTGGAAAAATTTGACACTAAAATGAACTAGAGGCCAAGAGAGAGGGAGATTTGCACTGTGCTAAGTATACATGAAGTATGCTAGGTCTTGATAAATGGAGGAACAGGCTAGTCTGTTTTTAGAGAAAATTTTGAGAGGGGGGGAAGCTTCCAAAATGTTTATTTTGGTATGTACCTCATTATTTATCTTTTAGCTGGAAATGTGGATTATATTGTACATGTAAAATGTAATAAAAACCGTAAATAGTTTTTTCTGTACTCCTATCATATGTCGATGAACAATGGAGGGTTAGTGTTTTACTAATCAAGTCATATTAGTTGTTGTTTTTGCCAACAGCTAAAGCAATTGTGTGTATGAAATACATTTCGCCTGCATATTTTCACAGTTCTTGAAATTCCCAGGTTACATGTTACACATTTGGTGAAAAATGATGAGCTAATATAACATACAGCACAGGGAAAACAGGTTAAATCTATATTCCCCTTTCCCATGACTCCATATAGTTTCAGGGTACAGACAAGCAAAAATTCCCAAGGTGCTTTTGTCTTCAGGTGCTTTAAAATCATTGTTATTTAATGAATCTCAGTATGATTATGCCATCTTAAGGAACACACACACACACACACACACACACACACACACACATACACACACACACACACACACACACATATATATATATATATATATATATATATATATATATATATATATATATATATATATATATATATATATATATATATACAGTGGGTACGGAAAGTATTCAGACCCCCTTAAATTTTTCACTCTTTTTTATTTTGCAGCCATTTGCTAAAATCATTTAAGTTCATTTCTTTTCCTCATTAATGTACACATAGCACCCTATATTGACAGAAAAACACAGAATTGTTGACACTGTTGCAGATTTATTAAAAAAGAAAAACTAAAATATCACATGGTCCTAAGTATTCAGACCCTTTGCTCAGTATTTAGTAGAAGCCCCCTTTTGATCTAATATAGCCATGAGTCTTTTTGGGAAAGATGCAACAAGTTTTTCACACCTGGATTCAGGGATCCTCTGCCATTCCTCCTTGCAGATCCTCTCCAGTTCTGTCAGGTTGGACGGTAAACGTTGGTGGACAGCTATTTTTAGGTCTCTCCAGAGATGCTCAATTGGGTTTAAGTCAGGTTTTTGGCTGGGCCATTCAAGAACAGTCACAGAGTTGTTGTGAAGCCACTCCTTCGTTATTTTAGCTGTGTGCTTAGGGTCATTGTCTTGTTGGAAGGTAAACCTTCGGCCCAGTCTGAGGTCCAAAGCACTCTGGAGAAGGTTTTCGTCCAGGATATCCCTGTGCTTGGCCGCATTCATCTTTCCCTCGATTGCAACCAGTCTTCCTGTCCCTGCAGCTGAAAAACACCCCCACAGCATGATGCTGCCACCACCATGCTTCATTGTTGAGACTGTACTGGACAGGTGATGAGCAGTGCCTGGTTTTCTCCACACATACCGCTTAGAATTAAGGCCAAAAAGTTCTATCTTGGTCTCATCAAACCAGAGAATCTTATTTCTCACCATCTTGGAGAACTCCATGCGGGTTTTCATGTGTCCTGCACTGAGGAAAGGCTTCCGTCGAGCCACTCTGCTATAAAGCCCCACTGGTGAAGGGCTGCAGTGATGGTTGACTTTCTACAACTTTCTCCTATCTCCCGACTGCATCTCTGGAGCTCACCCACAGTGATCTTTGGGTTCTTCTTTACCTCTCCCACCAAGGCTCTTCTCCCCCGATAGCTCAGTTTGGGCGGACGGCCAGCTCTAGGAATGGTTCTGGTCGTCCCAAACGTCTTCCATTTGAGGATTATGGAGGCCACTGTGCTCTTAGGAACCTTAAGTGCAGCAGAAATTTTTTTGGAACCTTGGCCAGATCTTAACCTTGCCACAATTCTGTCTCTGAGCTCTTCAGGCAGTTCCTTTGACCCTAATGATTCTCATTTGCTCTGACATGCATTGTGATCTGTAAGGTCTTATATAAACAGGTGTGTGGCTTTCCTAATCAAGTCCAATCAGTATAATCAAAAATTTCTGGACTCAAATGAAGGTGTAGAACCATCTCAAGGATGATCAGAAGAAATGGAGAGCACCTGAGTTAAATATATGAGTGTCACAGCAAAGGGTCTGAATACTTAGGCCCATGTGATATTTCAGTTTTTCTTTTTTAATAAATCTGCAAAAAGGTCAACAATTCTGTGTTTTTCTGTCAGTATGGGGTGCTATGTGTACATTCATGAGGAAAAGAAATGAACTTAAATGATTTTAGCAAATGGCTGCAATATAACAAAAAGTGAAAAATTGAAGGGGGTCTGAATACTTTCCGTACCCACTGTATATATATATATATATATATTTTTTTTTTTTTTTTTTTTTTACTAAATTGTGAAATCATTGTTTACTTAAATGCCTTTTTTTTTTTTTTTGGTCTTTTACAAATTCCAGAAATTTAATTTAAGTGCTCTTGAGCTTCAAGAGTCAAGAGATCTTGATCAAGATTTCTCCTTTTTTTTTAAGACTCATCATTACTGAAGTACATCATAAAGTGATCAAATTGCGTTTTTTGTGATCTGATCACACACTGTTTACTGATTTACTTTCCAAATGCACATCAGGTAAAGGATTACACATTTTCCAACATGCTATTTCCATTTTCATGTTTACCTAATGCTTCTAGAAGAATGAGGACACATAAATTGCATGTTTGTCTATACTGGTATAAGGTTACATGCACACACACACACACACACACACACACACACACATGCATACACACACATGCACATGCAAAATGATTTTGGGGTGTTGGTATTCCAGCATGATGCCCATCTATCTTTTTGACATCTCCTAACCCAATCCCCTGGGGGGGTAACTGAATTTAATCCTGAACATTAGATAAGCACCTTCACTTTGTGTGTGTGTGTGTGTGTGTGTGTGTGTGTGTGTGTGTGTGTGTGTTAGAGAGAGAGAGAGAGAGAGAAAGAGCGAGACAGACAGATATTGTTTGGAGACGTGGCGTTTGTACGTGGGTTGGATGAAGGCTAAAAAGAGGATAAAAAAGAAAGAAGCAACTAAAAGTGACAGATGACGTAGTGGCCTTACCTTATGTTGGCACTGTTGCTCACTCTGTCTATCTCTCTATATTTATCTCTCTCTTTCTTACACACACACTTCATATTACTTTACCCCACTTATCATTTATATTGGTATTACATCACAGTCACAACTACAATTGTCTTATAATCGGAATTAGCGATGCTCCTCCGCTCGATTAATCCGTGCTGTAAGGAAAGGTTCACACAATGCCACTCTGGCGCACTTGTTTGTGCTCTCATTTAGCCACAGCTGCTATCTTATCTGCATATCTCTCAGGGAACAGCAGGCAGGTGAGCATTTGGTATGCGGGGACTTGAAAAAGCTCAGGACAGCATCTCGGGAAATGAGTATGCATGCGTATATAAGACTGATCCTGAATCAGGCTGTCAGTCGTAATATCTGTACCGTTTGTTATGTTTTAGAAAAGTTGCTGTTTTGAGTTCGGTTACGGTGAATAAATATTGGCACCAGTTGCGGTGCTCTATAGGCCCTCTGTTACTATTGATGGGAAACAGAAGATGCCATTCAAAGCCAGAAGGCCGTGGTCCAACTCGATTGCTGTGATTTACTGCACGTCTCTAGATGCGGAACGATCCTGCTAACTTGCACCAGCACATGTCCTTTACTTATAAAATTAAAATGCAAGGGAAAAGGGTTCAAGGTTTATAGAGAAATGTGCATGGGTGTTTGTGTGTGTGTGTGTGTGTGTGTGTGTGTGTGTGTGTGTGTGTGTGTGTGTGTGTGTGTGTGTGTGTGTGTCACTGCTCTTGTACTTTTGAAAATGAAAATAATATTGTGTACATTTGCTCACTTTTAAAAGTATTTAAATAGAATTTTATTAGAGAAATATAAAAAAAATAACTGACACTAAAAGATTATTAAAAAATCTACATTACATTTTCCCTTCCCTTGAACTAGACCATGGCATCTTGAGTGGCTTGCTACTGCTGAGACTCTGACCTCAACCCTACTGAACACACCCCAGGCCTCCTCACTTCACCTACATCAGTACCTGACTTTACTAACACCCTTGTGGTTGATTGAATCTTTACAAATCCTCACAAGCACACTCCAAAATCTGGTGGAACATCTTCTTTTATCACAGTAAATGGAGACGAAATGTGGAATGGGATGTTCAAAAAGCACATATAAATCTTGTGGCTTGGTGTCCAAAAACTTTTGTCCATGCTGTATGTTTTGTAAATAGTCAAGTTAATGCCCATGTGTAAATGTATTTTTAGTAAGCAGGATTTTTTTATGGTTTTGCCATTAGGAGAAGCAGTAAGATGTTTAGCCTTTTGGGTGAAGCTCACACACACACAGCTGAATAAATCGATGAAAAGAGCTTTATTGAGAATAGAGTTACGAATTTTAACTAAAATAGTTTTTGTATATTTTATTAAATTATATAATAGCGCTCATGACTCTCCCCCCTTATATAAACATGTATGTGTGTGTGTGCGTGTGTGTGTGGGTGGGTATGGGTTAAGTGTGGGACCACGCATCTGTCTTATACTATTTACTATATAGTGAAGAATATTTCCTGTATAATGCAATTCTGTCAGAAATGCTCATGTAAAATGTCCTCCTACAAATGTCCATATCCCACAATGCACTGCAGCACTCTAGTGTCCAAGCAGACTAGTTATGAAATGCTAACCACTCATTACACACATTGAGAATGTAGGGTATAGGGAGTAGGATGCCACTATGGCCTGGGGGTTGGATTTAATTATGTCATATAGAATCTAATTATATTATATAGCCCATGTACACCTGTCACTCAAGAAAAAGATCCAGATGTGAATCATCTACCGACATACACAGCTGTCGTGACTGCTAGTGCACTGGGATGCAGGAGTGGAGTGTGTCTTCCTCGTGGTAACAGGATCAGACTATAACCGCTACTGTTTGTCTGATTTTTAACTTCCCGTGCTACACGTGAGCAAGTTTTCGCATGCCACAAGTGTGTTTGTTTGTGTTTTTGCAGGGAGCTGTTAATGACAGGGAGAGAGAAATAACCCACCCAGGCAATGACCTGTTATTACTGGGACAGTGAATGAAAAGAGCACCAAGCACAAAGCCATGAGGAGAGCTAATGGAGGAGATACATTTGTGTGTGTGTGTGTGTGTGTGTGTGTGTGTGTGTGTGTGTGTGTGTGTGTGTGTGTGTGTGTGTGTGTGTGTGTGTGTGTGTGTGTGTGTGTGTTTGCGTGTGCGTGTGATGCATGTATGTTTTTATCTCTTGATAGGAAAGTAAATATTGGATTCTTGTTTTATTTGTTAATTTTATTTAATTTAAATAATGTAAAGATGCTGGTAAATATATTATTAAAAAATCACTATAATTTCTGACTTAACACATAAACCAGTCAAGGCAGAGGTTTGTGTTTCACTATGCCCTCTTAAGTTCTGATCCTCTGACTGCTAAATTTCATTAATTCATACTGTTTATAAAAGAAAAGGATTAAAAACACAAATATTTCACTTCGGAACCTTGCAAGAGTATTCAACCTTGCAAATAGTTAGAAAAGCAATGTGGCTCCACTCTTCCTCCTCCCCCTCCTCCTCCTCCTCCTCCTTCTTCTTTCCCTCCTTGCCTTGCACACTTACCACCCAAAACTATCTTAAGTGCATATTGAATTGTGTGTTCAATTAAATCTCTACTCTGATTACCATTTAAAAAACTTCAAACAAAATGTCTAAAGGTTGTAATGAGAATATGTTAAATATATAGTAAACCTGGCAATCTGTGCCAAATAGAAAACACAATATGGACAAAAGTAAAGTAAAACTTTTTCAGCCATGTGTGCTTCTACACTGGTTTCCTATTTGCTGCTATAATAACCTCCATTCTTCTGGGAAGATGTTCTATTTTGGTTGTGGAGATTTGTGCTCATTCACCTACAAGGCATTAAGTGAGGTCAAGGAGACCTGGAATGCAGTCAACGTTCTGATTCATCCCCAAGGTTTTTCATAGAGTTGAGGTCAGAGCTCTATAGCAGGCCACTCAAGATCTTCCGCTTCAACCCATGTAAACCATATTCTCATGGAGCTGGCTATGTCGAGCTGGACTAGGTTCGGGTCTCCAACGATGCATCCAAAAACATCCCATACAATTATGTGCCTCAGATTTTACTTAGGGAAGAATGTAATTTTCCAAAAGCGCATATGAATCTAAGTTAGGCGTCCACAAATTTTTGTCCATATAGCGTCATTCTCCAGACACCTCTCATAATGAACAAAAGAAAGACGGTGTGTAGTTGTTGAAATTTCCTGTGAGGTGATGTTTGTTTATTTAACATTTTCTTGGAAGGAGTCTGTAGTGTCAACACCAGTCAAAAGTAATGTTTAAATGTTATAATGATGGGCAGCCTTTTTCCTTTGCATGGAGGTTTTTTCTCTGTAACATGATACACTGGGTTTTGACTTCAAGAGGGAGGGAAAAAGACTGTTGAGGGAATGATTATATAATTAAGTTCTAAATGGTAACAGGAAGTCAGTTGTTTCAGTAAATTACATGTTAAATAGAGCTGTAAAACAGATTATGAAGCAAGGTGTGCATTCTTTTAATGCAAGTATTGGCAACTTGCTGTGATATATAAGGGCAATAAAACACTACATACTAAATAATACATGACCATGACGTAAAAAGGTTTAAAAAAAAAAATTGTAGTTGGAAATGTCAAGAATGAAAAGCTTGAACTGCTCCAATAAATACATCTAATTTAAATTGCTGTCATGTCCTGAAAATTAGCAGGTGCTGTGATCATTGGAGGGTTTGTAGATTTATTGTTTTTGCAAAACACACACACACACACACACACACACACACACACACACACACACACACACACACACACACACACACACACACAGTAGGCAATGTTGAAACAAAATAATTTTCTTATCACTTTAGCGCTTGTTCTTCAGAGACTCCAGGTCAAAGAGTCAATGCATTAGCTTTGACCTTCTGAGCTGCTATCTCTCTTCTGTGAACCAAGCATGTGGTGGCATCCTGTGTATAAGTGTATAAGCGTACCACTGGTTTTTCTTTGCACTGACATGGAACTCTGTGTGACAGGACTGCTCTGTTTGCGGTGGAGTTTTCCAAACAGACGTGTGGATGTTGGTGCAGACGTTTGAGGTTTACATACAGTTTCACCACTCTAAACTGAAAAGATCTAATTCAGTCCAGAAGGACAAAGTGACGGCACCTAGTACGCTCGCAGATCGGTTTGTGTGTGTGTGTGTGTGTGTGTATTCGCTGTGCGTTTTTATCTCTTTCTGTCTCTGCCTCTCTCTGTCTTTCTCTCTGCTGGCCGTCTGACATTTCACGTCCCACCCCGATGTCGGGATAGTCGTTCCTCTCAATAAGGAAGACGAGCCGAAATTGCATTTCAGCGCCATCGATTTTTATTTTATAGTAAATGGCAGAGTAACAAACCGCCGGGCCGCCGACTTGCGTGTAAACGCTTATCGGATAAGCGCACTTAAACAAGTCCAGGGACTCGATAGTCTCCTGGCCCAATGGCAGCAAAATCAATTCTAATTCAATCAGAGGCAGCAAAACAAATTCCACCCATATTGTTCTCGGTGTAATCCTCGGGGAAGCAGGCCCAGGACAGCCTCGGCCTGAAAAAACACTAGCCACAAACAACTTCTCTGAGTGTCATATTTCAAATGAAATGCCATCGATGTCAAAGAAAAGCCCTTGTTGATCAAGATGTGGATGTGTATTTTTTTATTTTTTTATTTATATATTTTTTTGCTCATTACCAGTGTGGATTATGCTAAGACAGGGAGATGGGGTGTGACAGTGTATAGAAACAAAAACCTGACAAATAAGTGTTCTATGGATGTCCTGTACACACTGTGTGTACGTTCACCTCAACTCTTTTTTACATGTATATATATATATATATATATATATATATATATATATATATATATATATATATATATATATATATATATATTTGTCTCATCTGAAAAATAGCCCATGGACGTGTGTTTTTCCATTTGAGCACCTTGCCAAAGGGCTGATATTGGCCCTGGCCTTCCCATGTATTATTAATTGTTATGTGTGTCTGTGTGTGTTTGTGTACAAGAGACAGACAGAGACAGAGAGAGAGAGGCATTGAGTAGGTTTGAGTTGCTAAAGGGAAAAGAGAGTCCTTAGGGTTGTCTGGCACAAGGAACGAGAGAGAGAGAGAGTGAGAGAGAGAGAGAGAGAGAGAGAGAGAGAGAGAGAGAGAGAGAGAGAGAGAGAGAGAGAGAGAGTGGAAGAAAATATGGAGAGGAGGAAGGGTGGAGAGGAGAGGAAAGAGGGATGGGGTGAACCAAGGAGGGGAAGACGAGCCAGGTTTGGCCGCAGGCAGGTGCCTCTGATATGACAGCTGTTATAGCCTGCTCATAGATCCTGGCTGCTCGGCCCATGGGACAACCAAGGTGTGTGTGTGTGTGTGTGTGTGTGTGTGTGTGTGTGTGTGTGTGTGTGCGTCTGTGTGTGTTTACTGTCAAACGATATGAGAATCTTCAATTAATGTATTAAAGTGACACATTACAGTGTACCTTTACAGACCCAAATCTGTGTAAGAACAGTTTTTTTTTTTCATTTATTGACTAGAAAAATAAAAGTAAGCATCAGGAAAATTACTAAAAATAAGTTTTAATAAGTCATGTGGTGAAAAAAAATAAGAGAAATATTGAAGTACTTTACAAATGACTTTTCTGAAAATGAACTCATTTGAAAATGTTCTTTTTCCTTTTCTGTATTTATTTTAACTTGTGAAGTAACATAGGGAGCTTTACATAACTTAAGTTAACTAGATAGACAAAAGTTTGGACACCTGCCCATATGGATAACTTCCACTCATCTGGGAAGATTTTCCACTAGATTTTAGAGTGTGCTTGTGAAGATTTGTGCTTTATCAGGTATTTATGTAGGGGGTACTAAGGAGGCCTGTGAGCAATTCATCCCAATGGTGTTCAACAGGGTTGAGGTGTGAGCTCTATAGTGGCTCAAGATCTTCCACTCCAATCCGTGTAAAACGTATCTTTACACACAATTTATCAATGCTACCACACCTGAAAACATTTCGCAATTGTGTGCGTCCAACTTTTGGGAAAGAACCACATATAGCTGGAAAATTTGGTGTAATATTTTGTTATATGTTAATTCATAAATACATCTTATGCTACTTATAGAAGCAAATTTCCAACATCACAGAATTGTGAGTGTTACCTACAGGCTGCAACAGTACTTTTCTATACTGTACAGTATTTAAAAGAAGATCACTATTAAATATCATAGCAGCCAAACAAAGCTTCCATAATGTTTATGATCAGGCTAGCTAGTCTAGTTTACTTAGCTAGTTAATGGCTTAACTGTTTGTGAAATACTGACCTGTCCCCACTTGTTTGGCTCCACTGCACTGCCGATCATTATCACGCTGTTTGCTTTGGAGAATTTATGTGATAGATGATTAATCGGGTTACGTGCTTATCTTTCTCCACTGTCTCATTGCTGCTGCTCCTGCTAAGAAAGCACTGTTGATGTTTGATTGGAAATTTTTTGTATTTGCATTTGTATTTATTCACTCAGTAATGGAGAACAAAAATCAATGTAGTGATAACTCAAGTGCTAGATTATACTTATACTCAAAAAGGTTAGCTACAACAATATAGTTTCAAGTTTATTTGCCATATGTACAGATGTCAGTGATAGTTTGTACAATGAAATGAAGTGAGGCTACAGGCAAACTACAGCAAACTACAGTAATATTACACATTATTCAATATTAAACAGTAAGATAAGAGGAAATTAGATATACTGTAAAGTGCTGTAAAGAAAGAACATGTCGATCATTATTATTTACTCCTAGCGGACTGGCTGTGGATTATTGTATCATGTTGGCTTTTTCTGGGTTCTCTGGTTTTCTCCCATATAACAAAAATATACACTGAGCATTGGTAATGCAAGTTCACACACAAAGGCTCAATGAATGAATGATTGATTTAAGTCTATATTTCCTTCTAGCTGCCCACCCATCTTGAGCTGTCATCTCCCTCTCCCTCTCTTTTCATACTATTCAAATATGCTGACTAGACTGAATTGTCACTATCAGCCTATTAGATGTAGCATTCCAACTATGTGTATATATATATATATATATATATAAAAATTGTGAAATATCAAAACACTACCATTTCATAGCAGTAAGGTTGACTGACAGCTCTGTGGCTCAATCAGCATCCTGGGTAACAGACACGGTTGCATTCTTTCATAATTCAGTAAACCCTTTTCCCTTGACGTATAACGCCGGTCATACGGTGCAGCATCATTATGAAGGATTTTAAGCCCAAAGCAAGATACTGTAACCTTTTAACTGTATCTACTCGATGACAGGCTTTAAAATCGGCCTTTTCTATCGCTCTTATCCTCATTTCCTCCTTTCTTTATTCTCTGCTCGAACATTTTCTTTGACTGATGAGATAATAGGTCCCCAGGTTCAATTCATGTTGCTGCCCGAATGCAGAATGAATCATCTTCTCCCACATTTTCCAAAACCTGCTCTCCTTCTCCCTCCCTTTATCTATCTTTCTCTCACTCTCTCACACACACACATACACACACAGAGACCCACTCTTCTATCATGAAGACCAGATTTTCCAAAAAGGAAATGAAAATCTAGGGCAGAAAGAGATATAAACGTCAAGCCTTGTGGTACAGCTGACAGCACTCAGTTACTGGCCAACAAGTGGTTTGGTTTGGAGGGGGGGGTCAGTACAATTCAGACCAGGCTCCGATTACATACACATTTCTATAAATGTTTAGAGCAATGTTAAAATTGCAGCAACACTAGTTAGAACATGAGAAGCTTAAATGGCTACATGTTTATCTCTTTCTCTCTCTCTCTCTCTCTCTCTCTCTCTCTCTCTCTCTCTCGCTCTCTCTTAGTTCCACATTCTGAAGAGAGTTTAGATATTGGCCTTTCTGCCCCATAAATAGGACAACCTTACCACATTTGGAATGTAAAAGACAATGACTATATAAAAACTAGAGCGCTGAATTGTGGGAAAGAAATATCCTAATGTAACCCAGTCTTGTATTTTAAAAATCCTATGTAAAAAAAAAAAAATGTTTTTCTCTCTTTTCTTCATATTTGAAAGTTTGGCCTTGCACCAAAAATGAAAACCAATGTCTCCCAATTTTATATTTGAATCATGAGAATTTTCCCAGGCTGAAAAAATCCATCCTTCCCTCTTCAGTGGATGCTTAATCCTGGTTGTTGGATTCAAGGTCTATCCCAGGAACACTTGGAAATTCTCAATGGACTGAAGTCTATTGCACACTTAGTGTTACCTAAGAATATTTTGTATTGTACAGTACATGTTACATTTATAGCATTTGGCCGGCCCCCTTATTTAGAGCGACTTATCCAGAGCAGGTGAGGGTTTAGCAATGGCCCTTGAGTGTTGCTGGTATTTGAACTTGTGACCTTCTGATCCAGAGTCCAATGAATTAACCACTGAGCTGCCACCTTCTTGTGTGGAAATTATAGAACTGCATGGAAGCTCATAGATACATGGGAGAAGCATGTAAAACTCTCCACAAGCTCACCAACATGCCCTGGTTACCAGCACTATCATGCCACACTTTTGTATTTTTTCTTAAGTGAAAGTTTAAAGGGAGCACTTTTACCTTTCCTGGAGTCATATTTTATCGAGCGTATCTCTACTTTAAATCAAGTACATGGTTTGTGTACTTGATCCACCACTGGCTTTTACAACGATATGAACCATAATGATTCTAAAATAAGCAGGACATTAGGAGATAAGCCAACGATACTTAGCACACATCTTTGAACCATACACAAGAACCTCTGCGCCGTATGCTCTGAGGGATTACTGTCACGACTGGTGTGTATACACATCAGCAAATCTCGGGTAAACAACATAGATCTGACAAACGTGTGTTTTCAGGAATCCAGGTTCCTAATGCGCCACCTGTTGTGTCAAACTTATCACGTCGAACTCAGTTTACAATTACAGGAGCGCTTGTGGTTGCTGACATTGAGTACATGAATGTACACCGATACACACACTAACACGCACATAGAAATAAGAGAATAGCTATGTTTAACCGCTCGGTGATCTTGTTAGCGCTACAAACCGCACAATGTTTTCCTGTCATTAAAGTCTAATGACATGTTATTAAAATCACACTGGGTTCCTGCACCATCGTTTGTGCAGGAACTTGTTGGAATGTCATCACTCGTTTCCGTCTGGAGAGTGTTGTTCTTTCTTTCTCTCTCTCTCTCTCTCTCTCTCTCTCTCTCTCTCTCTCTCTCTCTCTCTCTCTCTCGGTCTTCATTTACTTTCTGTTTAATACATTTGACTCGCCACACTTTTAGATCCTTTTCTATTGCTAATGAACTCTCTGAAGACGTGCAGGATATCGCAATATACCAGGCATCAAAACAATGCAAGAAGCGTAAATAGTGAGGAAACACGGCCAGTCCGTTCCCATTATCCTGATGCATCAAACCCACCCCGCTAGGACAAGAGCGATGCTTTGAAAAGCCTCGCCGCAAGTCAATTGTGATTTATTTCCTGTTTGACTGTGAGTCAGAGGACTTGCTTTCCTCTGCCAGTCCATTGCTGTGGTTCTGACGGTGTTTATAGCTCTTTTTTGGACAGACTTGATCAGAGCTGGATATGGGGATATCCAAGATCTTCAGGAGTTTATGTTATGGAGAACACTTCGATATAAAAGCCTACACATTCAAGAGCTTAATTCTACAGAGAAGAGCTTTTTTTTAAGCCATAAGTCTTAGGAGTTATTCTACAGTAATTGACGATTTCCTACTACGTGGTCATGCTAAAAGTTAGTTGTCAAGCCTTATAACGTCTTACTCGAGTTTGTCCTGCAAATTTGTAATGCTCAGATGTTACACAGGGCCCTAAACCTAAAACCACAAGGAATGCCATGAATTGATCTCGGAAAACTCCATCCACTTCACGAATGAAGTGCCTAAGCGAACGAGACACCGCAAAGAAAGACGAATTTTAAAAAGAAAGAGACAGGAAGTTGATAATGTGCTAAGAAAGTAAAAAAAAAGGAAAAGGAACTGAGGTGGAGAAGGAGACAAGGAAAAATAGACAAAACATGTCTGAGGTTCTGGACCATAACTTGGCACAAGGGGTTTGTGGGCAAATGAAGTAATTAAAAACACACAAACCGCTGCACAGTGAAACGTAAACAGAGGCGAAACATTGTTAGAATGGCAAGGTAGCCAAAATAACGACTTCAGTCGAGGCGATTTAAATTGGAGAGCGTAGTATTGTAAAAGTTTATTCTTTTAAAAATGCCATTTCTGAACCTTTTTTGAAGCTCCTCTTTGAACTCAACACCAGAAATACATCATTTAAACTATAGAGATTAATGAATTACAAAAAAAGTGTAGTCTCAAGAAAGCGCTTTGAAAAGTAGCGAGCGCAAGTCAGAAAAATAACTGATTAGCGAGAGATTCGGCGCCAATGCCTCACCTTAGGTTACAGCTATCTTTGAGTCAGCTCCCCGTTTCAAAAACAACTACATTATGCTGTTAGATATTTTATTTTCAAAATGCTAAATGTCAAATCCTGTGACTGGAAGAAACCCTTATGCTAATATCCAAATGTGTTAGCATTCGTATTTAAGGCACTCTTTCAAATTTCCCCTCGTCTTCTGAACTCTAAGGGGAAAAACATGTGTACATATCTCGCTTGCTTGCTTTTTTTGTTTTGTTTTGTTTTTTAGCTCTCTCTCTCTCTCTCTCTCTCTCTCTCTCTCTCTCTTTCTCTCTCTCTCTCTCTCTCTCTCTCTCTCTCTCTCTCTCTTTTACTCTTTCTCTTTTTCACCATTAAACAGAAAATAACCTTTTGGTGTGTCAGGCCCTGGGGTATTCATTCAATCTACAGCTACGCAGGTCCCGTCTCTACCTCTACTCTTTTACATCGTCTCTCTTTCTCACCTGCGGAAAAAAAGAACAAAACAAGCGGGAAGAATGTTTATTAACACCTCCGCTGGCTCACATGGCCCCGCTGGGCTGACCTGATTATCGCCTGTTTGTAATTACACTGAAACCAGAGGTGTGCTGTTCATGGGGGGGCCCTGATGATTAGGGAAGACGAGGCTCTCTTGCTGTCTACCCAGGAGCCTCGGCGAGTATTAATACACTGTGATAAAGGCCTGTTGTTTTTGGGCCTTTGTTCACCAAGGTACATATGGTTGTAAGGTGGATGATACCATAGGCTATAAATTTCTGTGTTTTAAAGAGGGATGGGGGGTTTGCATGGTTAGGCAAGGGAGTTAATGTGGAAGGTTTTTTTGGATTTCTTGCATTCGTTTGCTATGTGCTCCTTTGTCAATGTGTTGCCTTGTGGAAAAAAGAAAACACTTTAAATAAAAAGATTCTGCAGATTCGAAGTTGTGTGAGTTGCAGGCACATGGCGAATATTCCCTGTGGTGTATTCACATGAAATAAAAATGTTTGTTCTAGGACTAAATTAGTCTCAAACAAATGTCTATAGGTGTGTTTGGGAGAGAAAAAAGTTACTATATGTATGAGATGCTGTAAAAGTCTCGCTGAGATTATGGGATGGAATGACAGCCTGCATTAACGGTTCTTGCAGATCATGTGAGGGCTAAAAGGTTCTGGAAACATGTGGAATGTTCTGGAACAAATTGGTACATTCTGATTTGAGTCTGATCTGACTACAATGTTTTTTATTTTGGGAAAGTCATACTGAGTGTGTGTCCTGTGCTCTTGTTCATCTGTCCTATCATGTCCAGGGGCTCTGTGCAAATGCTTGTGCGGGGGAGTTTATGGCAATGAAAGCAAGCACAGATAGGTGCTGCCATCTACTGACCACTAGACACAGCTTCTATAAACATATAAAGCATATACTGCGTCTGAAACACTGGGATTAATTCTTTCATTTTCAGGAAACATTAGTCATAGTCAGGGTTGCAGTGGATTTGGAGCCTATCCTGGGAACACTAGCTGTGAGGAGGGAATTCAAACGCCTACATGGGACACCAGACTATATGATGGCACCATACACACAATCATTCACATAAGTGTTTATGTCCTGTTTCAATCAGTATGGGCATGGACAAATACGGATGCTTTATTTAAACGTGTATTTAATTAATTAAGCCAAACTCAACATAAAGCATGAAGACTACATATTTTTGTAAATATTTTAAAGTAATTATGGTGTTTAAAATTACGTGAATCATCAGGACACCAAACGTAACTTTTGCTATGCTTCCACACGGACGGTTTTAATTGCCGGAAAGGTGCACTATCGTGGTTTTTCCATCTGGGGAATAGGGATATCAGTCTCCGATCCATTAACACTGTAGATGGCGGTAATGCTCTACTTAAGAATGCGAACCGCTAATAAAGAGGAAGACGAAGACTCATGGGGGGGGGGGGGTTTGGGCTATTTTAAAGACTTGAGATTTTATACTTGGCGCATCAGTAAAAGAAATGTTTAGTTATTAAGGATGTTGTGAATAAATGTGTGTTGCACTGAAGCTTTTAATTTTGCCTGTTTTATATTTATTAATATTTTTACTAAAAATGGTCAAACAGAAATGTGTGCTGCTTTAAGGTTTAAAAACTATTAGACAGGAGACATTGTAAGATATCTATAAAATCTTTAACTATTTATTAAACATCACAATCACTTTGACAGCCCTAATAATTTGTTTATTATTTTTTTTAACTGTCGGTAGCATAAGCCCTATTGCTTCGATGCTAACTTTAAGATGCAAATTTAAGTGGATTTTCCCAGCATCTGACATGAAACCCTTCAAAACAAAGCAATCACTCTAATTTCCCAAACTGCTGCTGGCAGCATGACCTCTAACGCTTCACCTTTCCCGCTTCAAGAGTCATATTTATCCAGTTTTGTTAGCTTTATGACAGTATCACATAAATCTCACAACCACTAGCCGTTCAAAAGGGCAATATTTTATCTGTTTTCAGTACAGCTTGTGTATGCAGTTAAAAATAATGCCGACATTCATGGAGGCTTTAATGAACAAGCTCAATGAACCATTTTTAATGGTTTACAATCTCATATTTTGCCTGAAAATGTTTAACCAGCATTATTATTTGAAATAAAAATAATGTGGAGGTGATTTGTGTAAAGTTTGAAGCATATTAAATTGCTATGAATTTTTTATAGGATTCAGATGGTGTTGATTCGTTTTATTGTACAGCAGCTCGGACAATAGTGCTAAGTGTAAGGTTGCATATTTTAATTAGGTTGTTCTAATAGAGAGACCCCAACCACAATGTTGTGACCCAGTACAGGGTGGTGGAAGAGTTGATCCCAGTTTGCAAGACTGTTCTGGGGAAAATGTCTATAGATGTGACCAGTAATGGGCCGTCAGGGCCAGCAAGGCCTTCTCTGCTGGCCTAAACACTATCAGAAGAACTGACCTACATTTATAACCTAAATTCCAAAATTTGTTCTATAAAATTGTATTAAAATATTCCCAACAGTTTATTCTCTTCATTTCGTAACATTTCTCTTGTACGTGTATGTGATGTTAGATTTTTTTGTCCAATCAGATTTCAGTTTGTGCTGTTATGTCAATCTAATCTGCACACAATCTAATTTACACCCACAATGGCTGATGGAGGAAGAGAAATTTATTTGGTCTCGGATCTTCTTAAAAACCCGTTTTTAAGAAAAGCTAGACATTGTGAGGACAAATTTATAGAACAAATTCTAAGATTTGTTCTATAAAATTGTATTAAATTATTCCCACCCCGAAGCTAGCTAGCTTGTCTCAGTCCAGGAAGGGGTTTGTGCTCCACTTCCAGACCAGTGTATACGAGCGGTACCACTAGATTACAGCCTCTGAGGAGCGGTGCACATTATGAGTATGCATCTCTGGTGAGTTGGTTGTATTTTATTTACATTTTTAATGTTTTTGTCATGTAATTAAACAAATATTCTTAACTGGGTTTCTTGTTTTAGTAAAATGGTATTCACCCTCCATATGTAAAATGCCTCTCTTTCTGTAATGCCACACGTTGTTATATTGCGTTTTTGTATATTATTAATGGTTTCTATAATTGCAACGTGATAGTGGTGGTATTGAGAGGTGGATTAAGTTGGGTAAGTCCCCACTGAAGGCCCAGGTACCAAATGCACGGCCCACCACTGGAAATGACAGTGTGTTAAATATTTTGCCTGTTGCCTTTTCATAGCCACTATCCAAATTTACATATGGCACGATTTCAGAAAACATAATTCCCACACTTGCAGGAGGTACAAAAATACCAAGCGATTGTAATAATGGAGAGACAGCTACTGTCTTTTTAACTTGAAAATATAATGACTCAAATCTCGATCACATGCTCCATATGTGCAATATGTATGAAAATATTTAATTGTGATTAATCACACAATTGATACGAGTTAACTCATGGTTAATCGCAACTTAATCGCACATTTTTCTGTTCTTAATGTACCTTAAATTCATGTTTTTTAACAAGTTTTTAATACTCTAAACAACATGGGCATGGACAAATATGGATGCTTTGAGCAGATGTATGTTTATTATTAGTGAAACCAAATATTCTTGTTAATGTCTTAAAGTAATTATCGTGTTGTAAATTACTTAAATCATCAGGTCACAAAACTGAACTTTTTGCTATGTTTCCACACGGACCGTTTTAATTGCCGGATGAGTGCACCATGACGAATTTTGGTGCTTGATTTGAGACTTCATCAGAGACATCAGTTAAAAAAAAAACCTTTAGTGATTAAAACGCATTTTTCTGTGGAGTTTATTTATTTTTGTATATCTGAGTAAAGATAGGATGTCGTAAAATAAACGTGTGTTGCGCTGAATGTTTAAATTTCACCTCTTTTATATTCATTTATTTAAATTTTTATTGAAATGCTCAAAAAGAAATGCACGCTGCATTAATCGTGCATTAATAAAATTTGTGCCGTTCAAATTAATTTGCGTTAATGCGTTAATAGCGCGTTAATTTTGACAGCCCTAATAGATACATTAGCTATTAAGTCAATGAAGCCCTCAAAATTGACCAAATGCTGGATTAATTTTACCACATAATCGAAGCCTAGTAATGAAAGGATAGAAAACTATTAGACAGGAGATACAGTCGTATCTTATGGTTAAAATGTTGGACTTTTTATTGGAAGGTCATGAGTTCAAATGCCAACACCACCAAACTGCCACTTCTGGGTTCTCTTACCCGGTCAGTTGTACAATTGAGATAATTGTAGATGAATGTGAAATGTATAAATAACAGAATTAATTATGAACACCATTAAAAATAACATGAAAAAGGTAGAACATTGTTTTTTTTCATTATTAAAAATATAATAGATATATAATAGAATATAAATAGCTGTTATTAGATGGAAAACATACATTTCTATTGTACAATATTTTCTTACAACATGATGCCCCTTCAGGTTTTATTTATTCCTGATCATCTTTATATAACTTATTGGCAAAGATGTGGAAGATAAGGTAAAACACTTACTGCTCCATTAGCAATGTACTGGTCGCACTTGTGATCTAATACAATAAAACGTTACAGGCTATTCCTTCAATAGCTGGATTGAATTGAATTTCCTCAGCCGTGCATCCGATGCCCGTGAGGCTGTCTGAAAAAGAGAGAAGAGAGAAAATTTGGACAATTATTCTCCTCATAAAACGTATGATTCCTGATGCTTTTCTTTAATGTTTTTTATTTTTTAGATTCAAGTATAAAATGCTTACTTATGACAAACACATTAGCATTGTGTTTCCAACAGGATCCATAAATCTCCTAGCGTCTCATAATAAATCACTATTTTTTTTGTGGTAATCCAACTTATTTCGAAGCCTTTCTCAAAATAAATAAAGCAGTAGTGCTTGTGCGAGTGATGGACGGCGATTTCCATTTACTACCTTCGCAGCGTCTCTTTGACTGTTGTGTGTTTACGTGATTCATACACTTGCTAACAAAAAGTGACTTGTTTGTTTGTTTACATGAGCGCCTGACTCATTAGCTTGTATTAGCTCAGTGGAAATGCATACATTTCTGTCAGAAAGATAGAAAACAACTAAAAACGACTCCATCAGGAAAGTAATCCTTTGGTGGGTGGTCAGATACAAATTCAATGGATTTCACCATCAGTTCAACTGCATCATCATGTCATTGTGGTCAGTCAGGTGGACTGAAGTGAATAGAAAAAGAGAAAGACTTTTACTAGACACATATATATATATATATATATATATATATATATATATATATATATATATATATATATATATATATATATATATATATATATATATATATATATATATACACTACAGCATAGTAAAATTCTTTAAATATCACAGTTTGTTAGAAATCTGGGGTCAGAGCTCCCCTATAGCAGATAGGGTAAAGGGTCTTGCAGCCTGACACTACTGGGGCTTAAACCCCCACCCTCCAATCAGTAAACCAGAGCCTTAACCACTGAGCCACCAATTAATTATCATTTTAAATTATACATGAGTTGCAGATAAGGGAAAAAAACCTTATAAAGTATGTTTTTTATATACTGAAATTTACTCAACACCATTCTTTTTATGCTAATCAACTGGTGTTTTGATGATGATGATGATGATGATCACAATGATGTTCATGAATATGATGATAATCATGAAGACAGTGATGATGGTGATGATCACAATGAATATGATGATAATGGTGGTGATGATGTTTATAAAGATGATAATTATAATGAGGATCACAATAATGTTAAAAAAGATGATAATGAAGATGATGATGGTGATGATGAGAATGATGATGGTGATGATGCTGATGATAATTATGGTGATGATCACAATGACATTCATGATGATGATGATGATGGTGACGATGATGACACGTTCATAAAGATGAATGTGGTGATGGTGATGATCACAGTGAAGATGATGATGATGGCAGTGATGTTCATGATGATGGTGATAATGATGATGGTTTTTATGCTGATGATGATTATGGTGATGATCACAGTGATGTTCATGAAGATGATGATATTGATGGTGATGATGTTTATAAAGATGATGATGTTGGTGATGGTTATGATAATAATAATGGTAATGGGGATGATCACAATGATGTTCATGAAGATGATGACAGTGAAGATGTTCATGAAGACGATGATGAATGTGGGGATGGTGATGATGAGCCCAATGAAAATTATGATAATGATAATGATGAGGATGGAGGTAAAGTTCACAATGATGGTAATGATAATTATAAAGATGATAATAATGGTTGTGGTGATGATGCTGGTAATTATGATGATGACAATGATGATGATGTTCATGATGATAATAATGATGATGACTGCATTGTCAGGCCAATCACATCACTCCAAACCCCCGAATAGGTGTGCAATAGATTTGTGATCCGTTGTGTGCGTGTGTAAAGGTCATATAGTATATGTTTTACGCATATGTTTATGCTCATCAAACCTTAAAAGATGTGATTATACCCTGTAAATAAAGTGTGAGTCTTCCTGAAAGAAACCACGTTCATCAGGAGTTAAATGTTTAATAATCATACATAGGATATAAAGGTGATCGGTTAAAGAAAGTGTGGTATTGATTTGCAGTGTGTGAAAGAGGTGTCCTGCCAGCAGAAAGCCTCCCACATTAACAATATTTTCCCTTTAACTTTGTCTTAATTTTAAGATGGTCAGTACAGTCAGCAGTACAGTTCAAGACGGTAAAGCATACTTGTCTCCCATTCGCCATCTCTAACACAGAATATCATAAACTAGAGCTACAGTAAAACTGATATGAAACGTATGCTGTTACTATACAAACTTGGACTTGCTGACATGTCCTGAAAATGTTGTCGATTAAAACTACTAGTACAGTCTTCCAGATACTGCATAATTCTGGACAAGGTGGTGCCAGTGTACATTAGTGTCATCTTTCCATTCCGCCTCTGCCTTCTCAGGTAAATAGATACAGACAGGGTGGCTAGTGTAATGGGCGGTAGATGTTAGTCTAATCCTCTTAGTTACAATAAGAGTCTCTTGATTATGTTGGTTAAAGACTGAAGCATTAACATTCAAGTATTTCGTGAACTGCAAAAGATATTGTATGTATTAAGATACAGCCTAGCCTCATTATAGACTTATTGTTTCCATTCAACTCTACTCTCCTTAAAAAAAAAAAACATTAAGAATCACCAGTTCACTTCTCCTACACCATTTCCTCTCATTGTATTTCTCTACCCTTAACCCTCCTCTGTCTCATGGAGCATTTACTCATTTCATTTTGGCTCTCCACCTGCTCGCCTCTAGAACCACATTTATATGAAAGCAAAATAAACAACACTCTCCTGAAAACAGCACTGTTAAGATTTCGAAAAGCCAGCTACAAGATTGTTTAGGAGGAGGAAGTCTGATCTGCCTAGACAGATGTAAAAGAACAGACAGAGTAGACAGTGTAATGAGAGGAATGAAAGCATGGAAAAGAAAATATACAGAGAATGACCAAACTTAGCTTCACCAAACATAGAGTTCCCAGACACATACATTTTTTCGTATTTCTGAGTTTATTTTTCATTACACATTCAGTACCTTGCTGTCCTGCAGATCCTGGGATAGAAAACGTACAGAGAGATTATACTCAAAGGAAACTTCAGCTCATGGTTTCTTTGTTAATTTATCTTAACACTTAAAAACTGAAAGTCTAACTACACTATATGAACAAAAAGTATTAGGACACGACTTTTTTAAGCCATATGTACAGTAATCCTTCCCCAAACTGTTACCAAAAAGTTGGAGGCACCCAATTGTATAGGATGTATCAGGATATGGACTTCACTTGAACTAATAGAACCAAACCTGTTCCAGCATGACAGTGCCACTGTGTGTAAAGATATGGTTTACATTGGTTGGAGTGGAAGATCTTGTGCATCCTGTTATAGAGCTCTGTACTCAACATAATCGTACACCTTTGGAATAAATTGTAATGCTGGCTGCACCCCAGGCCTCCTCACCCTGCATCACTACCTGACTTATTAATACTACTGCCCTTGTGGCTGAATCAGCACAAATCTCCACTTAGCACTTCAAAATCTTGTGGAACATCTTCCTAGAAGAGTAGGATTATAACAAAAAAGTTAATATAACTGCAACTCATTGTAAAAGCGATGTCCAAAAAGCACATACAAATATTATGGTCAGGTGTCCAAAATTACAACATATAACTTATAACCTAATTAATATATACAATAACAAGTATTTACTAATAGGTAGAATTTTGCTTGGTGCCCAACCAATTGAATAAACTACCGAACGCAATGCTATTCTAACCTGGAGTTAGGAAAGAAAACATGCTAAGTTGGATAAAAATAACATAGCTTGTTAATGTTATCGAAGCAGGATGCCGTTCCTGCCTTTTAGGAAACAACAGAAGAACAAAAAATAGCTATACTTCATACCTATTGACAGAGAAAACTACATTGTCTGGCAAGAACAAGTTACAGAAGACAACAAAACAATTTAGATTTTTTTTTCTACATTGATGATGATTGGATAGTAACTTTTTTCTCACGATATACCTTAAAAAACAGTTATTTTCTGTGTTCTAAAACAATTAACAATGTCTATACATCCCATCAGTGTGTGTGTGATTTGTTTTTTTATACTGAGGCAAATATAAGCAAATATCATACATTTTTTAATACTTCAATACACTATAGATAAAATGCTGTATCGGTATTTGGCAAAGCAAACTGTGTGTGCGTGTGTGCGTGCGTGCGTGCGTGCGTGCGTGCGTGCGTGTGTGTGTGTGTGTGTGTGTGTGTGTGTGTGTGTGTTTTCGTTTCTGCCCATTACCACATTTTGCTTGGTGTGATATTTTGATTTAGTCCTAATGAGTGGTAAGTGGCCAATACTTTCTTCTACAGGAAACGTGTGTCAAACTAATTAACTTTTAATGAAAAGGAAGCCACTGATTAGTGTGTTTTTGTTGGCACATGCCAGGATTGAGGAAAGAGTGCACTATGGTATGAACAGTCCTCTTTCTCACCACCCCCTTTCAGCTTTTGTGTTTGGCCAGCTGTTGACCATCTGTCTAATTTTGAGATGTGAAAGTTATTGTGAGAGAAGACAGAGAGACAGACAGAGAGAGTCAGACAAAGAGAGAGAGAGACTGAGAGAGAAAAGGAGAGAAAGAGAGAGAGAGAGAGAGAGAGAGAGAGAGAGAGAGAGAGAGAGAGAGAGAGAGAGAGAGAGAGAGAGAGAGAGAGACTGTGATTTACAACCAGAGTATTACATTTATTCCAGATAAGACCACAACAATAAAGGCCTCTGTTGTCTCATATTAAGTAAATACAGTTCAATTAACTTTAGATACAAAGCCATGGTTTGTTATACAGTTATAAATTTTAAAGCATATTATTTGTTAGCACATTTAAACTCATAGCAAAAGGTGTTTATTTGTAATAGTGAGAAATTACTCATAAATCTGGACCAAACAAACAGGTCTGGAGACTTAATAGGTTTAAAAAGGGGTTGTCACATTTCGGTGGACCTAATCAATCTTTGCAGAACCAATGAATGTACTGATACATCATCCATTCATGTCAGGAAGTCCAAGCAAGCAAAATCAACTGCGTCATGATGCATTATGAGCCACCATTTGAAAAGATGCAATTGAATATAAAATTGATGAAAGTATATAAAAAAAATATGAAAGTATTTCCTTTCACATGTACTTAAGTATCCAAATTACTATGATTTATCATGGTTATAATGTTCCTATTATCATTTTTGTCACAAGACTCTTTGCTTAATCAACTCAGTTTATGTGAAACAACTCTGATTTTACACTTAGCACACCGATCTATTAATAGAATGATATGAATTACTCAAACACTGATTGGTATCTTTTAAAATGATCATGAGCCCAAATGTTCATGCTAATTAGATACCACCAAGCGGCAATCAAAACAAGTTTAAAACAGAGAACGTGCTTTTCCCTGATTGGTGGCTTAATTGCTGCAAGCTTGACCTAAGTTTTTATCCACTTATGAAAAAGAAAGCAGAGACTGATTTACCAACATGTAGTTGAGTAAACGTGTAAAAGTAAGATATTTGACTTTAAAATGTAGTGAAATTAGAGTAAATGTCTCCCCAAATCTAAACAATTTAACAAAGTACAAATACGAGAAAAAGCTACTTAAGAACAGTAACAAATTTGATTTATTTTGTTACCGTTCACCACTGCTGTCACCACAATTTTGAAGACAATGACACAAGTTGTAGGATGGCTTTAAATGCTTTAGCATTACATTTTCCTTTCACTACAATGCCCCTGTACACAAAGCTAGCTTAAGGAAGATATGTTAACATATCTTCATGGAATTGGAGTGGAAGACTTTCAGTGACGTGCTCTAATGTCAACACTAATGCTCTGAATAAGCAGAAATGTCAACAAGCACACTCCAAAATTAGGTATATTAACCTAAACTGATCAGTGAATAGTAGAGCAAGCATCGCAACATTACTACTCTATTATTACCACTATATTTACTGTTCACACAGCTTGCAGAAAAGTTATGATTAGGCCTGGAGTGGGAAATCTGGAGAAGTGAGAGGATTCCCAGTAGGTGCGGTGATCGGGTGAGCTATAAATGAATTAGTGTGTAGGATGGTTTTTTTCATTGCTGGCTACAACCTCAATTCTTCACACACACACATACACACACACACACACACACACATACACACACACACACATATACACACACACACACACACACACACACACACACACACACGGGTACAGATAATAGTTGAGAGAATTACATGCCAATAAAGTTTAGCATCATATATATATATATATATATATATATATATATATATATATATATATATATATATATATATATATATATATAGTAGGACCGCCCTTGGGGTCCTTGTTGATGTCCTTGCTGGCTCAGATAAGCTGCATCAAAAGAGGGAAAAAGAAGCATTGTTTTGTCAGAGCACACACATGCAGCAATATCGAAATACAAAAATGGACAAATGGATCAATTCATTCATTCATATAGCACAATATTTATATTGACCCAGAAAGTCAAATCCATTATAACATTAGGGATCATTACCAATTTTCATACACTACCTTCTACTATCAACTCTCAATAATAATAATAATAATAATAATAATAATAATAGTAATAATAATAAACAGGTGCTGCAGTTAGTTGAGCATTTTCTGTGTCAGTGTTTAGATTTGGCTTATGTCACTCCATCCTCCCTCATCGGGCTGGACAGACCTGTGCCAGGTTGTCTTCATGCCAGCTCAGCTTTGTCCATCCTTCATGCCATCTGTGTGCTCTCAGGTGAATGTGTATGGATGAGTCTGGCACATGCAATGCCCTTGTGTGCAAGGTTTATGCTTGGCATGAAGCTGTCTTTAAACATGGCAAACAATGCAGTGCTATCGAGGCTGAAAGCTGGTGTGCAAATGAGACTGTGAGAGGGAAAAGTTTGGACACAAAAATAGTACCAAAACAAAGAGCCATGATCCAAAAACATTTGTGTGTTGGTATGAGGGGGAAAAAAACCCTACATTTTCTAGCATATATAATAAAGAATACATTCAAAGCTGGACTGAAATGAAATTAATGCTATAACTGTAACATGCAGTAAGACACAGGATGCCAATCACTGAGGTAAAAATACATACAGGTAGGTAACATTATACAAAAGTAATCTATTTTCAAAGTTGCAACAGGTAAAGCATTAAAAAACAGTCCTTTCTCAGGACTCCCCAGGTGTCACCTTAGCTGGGATATGAACTCATGACCTTCAGAGCCAAAGTCCAATGCATTAACCACTAAGCTACCACCTCCCATCAGGTGTACTGGGATCCAGTTATTTGTTGTTCTTTTCTAAACTGTTACTATCAAAGTCAAAGGCACACAACTGTGTAGGATGTTTCAGGACATAGTAGCATTAATCTTTGCATGACTCATCCCTTGAGTGTAAAAAAAAGTCTTCAAGGGTTGGAGTGGAAGATCTTGAGTGACCTGCAACACCTTTGGGATGATTCGGAATGCACCCCAGGCCTCCACACCATACGTTAATACCTGAAATTAATTCAATTTAATTCATTTTTATTTGTATAGCTCTTTTAACAATGAACATTGTCTCAAAGCGGCTTTACACAGATAATGTGGTGATAAAAGATGAATGTGTTCTTTATAAGAGTAAGTTTGTCCCTGATGAACGAGCCGGTGGCGACTGTGTCAAGGAAAAACTCCCTGAGATGCATAAGGAAGAAACCTTGAGAGGAACCAGACTCAAGATGAAACCCATCCTCATCTGGGTTGCACCAAATGTCCATCTATTGCAGATATACGATGTTGCAGGGTGCAGTGATGGTGATCAGAAGCAAACTGTAGTCCTGAGTCAGTGTAGCGGACTGTTGACATTAACTACAGTCCAATCCATCCTCAAAGCTCCTGTTCTTCTCCGGAATTTCATGGAACCACCCAATTTCTCATGAGCTTGTGACTGAATGACCACAAATCTCTTTAAGCACACTACATAAAGTAGTGAAACATCTTTATAGAAGAGTAATAGTTATTATAACAACAAATGGGAACTTAATGTGGAATGGGATATTCAAAAAACATCTACAAATCTTATGGTAAGGTGTCAACAAACTTTTGTTCTTACAGTGTTTGCTGTATATTTGGGTTTTTTATTTCGGTTTATGACATGTTCTAGAACATGTGTATGTGTATGTGTTATGATTGAGCACTATGATAAAAATTGTAATGATTAGCATCACATATTTTTTAGCTGGTTTATAAAAAAATCTTTGTTTTCTTTTTTTTTTTTTTGGGAAATTAAATAGTACATCTAAATATTGTGCTAATGTGTGTTGCCAAATATGGTTATATTACACCACACCCTATTAAACTATGGTCTGATGCTGCACCATATTAACTTCTGACCTCACCTGAATTTAGTTACAGTAGTGTTCATTTCAGTTTTTTGATATGTGTATACTATGGAAAGGGGGATCAAATGTGAAGTATCAATACTTTCAATACATTTAGGCAGATGCCATTATCCTTAACGGCTTACAATTATCTAATTTTTATACAACTGCACAGTTGAGATTGTTTAGGGGTATTGATGCTTCTACATTCCTTCTCTTGAACCCCATTAACCTGTTTCTCTTTTGACTGATCAACTCTCCGTTGCTGAGATTTTCATTGGGAGTGACGACGATGGACAGGATTAGAAAGGAGTTTATTAAAGGGACAGAGCATGTAGGACGTTTTGGAGACAAGGTGAGGGAGGCGAGATTGAGATGGTTTGGACATGTGCAGAAAAGGGACATGGGGTATATGGGTAGGAGAATGCTGAGGATGGAGCCACCAGGAAGGAGGAAAAGATGAAGGCCAAGGAAAAGGGATGTGGTGAGGGAAGACATGCAGATAGTTAGGGGGAAATGTAGAAGACAGGGTAGTCTAACAATATCGACAATACTGATCTTGAATGTACTTGGTATATAATCAAAAAGAAAATGAGTAGTATCACCCATTCCTATTGTTTTAGGATTGTGTATGATGTTCTCTTCCACATGGATAAGATTTTTTTTTTTTTCACTCAAAAAAAATTTAAGGAAACGAGCGAAATGGTTCAACGAGCATAAAAATCATTTGACCGCTGAAAAGTTTCATACCTGAATGTGTCAGTAAATTATACTTAATACTTATCATTACTCATTATAAATTTTTACTAATAGATTATTTCATATTATAAGATAACGACGTAAATAACGTAGTATTTAACGGTCTTGGATTGGTTCTATATATTTTGGCTGCTATGACAAAGAAAACAAACAAACAAAAAAACATTATTGATTGTTTACATTAATAATGCAGTGTGATTGACAATTACAAAATCTGAGGTCTTTTAACAGTCTCTAAAGTTCTCATTGGAAGTGATCTGTGCCATAGTGTGGCTCGTTTGATGTTCCAAGCCGGACAAAAGCTCCCAGAGTCTGGACCTCGTCCTTTTCATCTCTCAATTATTAAATTAGTTTGTGGATGTTCTGCCTTCATCTGTCACAATATGGCTCGAGTTTGATGAAGTGAGAAAAAAGTCTGAAAAGAGAGGCTGAGGCAGCTGGTGGTGTTTCAAAGGCACTCAGGCCCTTAAAGATGATCTGTGTTTCGTTTCATGTGCCGTAGCCCAGGCTTATGAACTGGGCTCTGGGGTTTATGGTGCTTTTTTTTTTTCACACGAGAGAAAGAGAATCTGTTTGATTTGTCTGAAGTTCTGTAGATTAATATACAGCTGTCACGGGCCCAAGGATCCACACCTCATCAGAAGCCTTTCATCTGTGCAATAGCACCTCGGGCATCAGACGGGGCACACACACACACACACACACACACACACACACACACACACACACACACACACACACACACACACACACACACACACGTACACAGATATATCTCTCACTTTCACGGTCTCACACACACATATTCATGTATTACATTCAATTTAAATAAAATGTATGCATGGGAATTATGCATATATTGTAAATGTCAGCTTTTATGTAAAGGGAATATTGTGACGATTGTTCACTGTGATGATGATGATGATGATGATGATGGCTTGTCTCCGCTCACTTTATCCTGCAGTGTAACTGACAGCCATGTGCTTTTAAAAGGCCATTTGCACTCATGCGCTACTGAGAGATCACAGCTTCTGTGTTTCATGCCTCTTTAAATAACAACTTTAGCTAGGTTAAACACCACGCTTGCCACACATGAGAGTGGCAGAGATCGCAAGTTCACTCGGGGATAATTTTTGTTCTCAGTAAAAACTGTTTAAGTGCTTTTGTTTTTGATTTTGCAAGTGTTTCAACTTTAGAATTTTGTAGCACCCTTTAACTTAATGGGCTAAACTTATTGTGTATCATAAAAACTTGATTTTGTTGTTGTCAGTGCTGTAAAAATGTTATAAGGTTGATTTTTTATTTATTTTAAAATTTCTTATATTTGTCAGTGTTGATTTCTTTTTATTAAATATTTATTTTTCCCATCTATTGAATTGCTCTCATTATCTTGCTTTTTAAATAATAAAAAAATATTTTAAATACAATCATTTTCCACTTTTGTGGACTTTTGTCTCATTATTGCTGTTTTTCTTTCCTGTACTCAGAAAATTGACTTAAAATTCGGGTTTTAAACCAATTGTATGATTGCAAGCAACAAAATGTTTCCTGAACAAAAATTATTTACTTTATAACTATTTTTTTAACACTCTGTCTGTGTAGAATGAGGCGAATGCATGTTTACAATCAGCACACACTCTTGTATTTAACCAAATGTATGATTGCAAATCACCAGTGGTGTAATAAGTACCTGAAAATCATATTGAGTAAAAAAATATAGACACCATCCTGCAAAACTCCATTACAAATTGAAAACAACAGATTTCAATATGACTTGAGTATACATGAATATATATATATATACAGTACAGACCAAAAGTTTGGACACACCTTCTCATTCAAAGAGTTTTCTTTATTTTCATGACTATGAAAATTGTAGAGTCACACTGAAGGCATCAAAACTATGAATTAACACATGTGGAATTATTTACATAACAAAAAAGTGAACTCAAAGTAGGCATCAAGAGAATGCCAAGAGTGTGCAAAGCAGTAATCTAAGCAAAAGGTGGCTACTTTGAAGAACCTACAATATGACATATTTTCAGTTCACTTTTTTGTTATGTATATAATTCCACGTGTTAATTCATAGTTTTGATGCCTTCAGTGTGAATCTACAATTTTCCTAGTCATGAAAATAAAGAAATATAAAGTATATTGAGTAAGTAGTACTTGAGTATTTGACTCATTTAATTAAGGCTCAAAGATGCACTTGTCCTATTTATGAGGTTTTATTTCCTAAAATACAAATCATACAAAATATGTAAAATTTCCACCTCAGCAATGCATCAAACAATATCAACACAACAGCCTATTTAACATGAGACATAGTAGTGAAAAAAAATCTTATAAAAAGGAATCTTTAATTAACAAATAAAATGATAGTATCATGTAACAAAGTAGAAGAACCAAGTCAAGTCAAGTCAAGTCAAGTCAAGTCAAGTCAAGTCAAGTCAAGTCAAGTAGTGAAATTTAGGCCACAGCTTCGTGTAAAGCTTGGGTAAAAATCTCATATGGCTAAAAAAAGTCAGGTTTTCTAATCTCTAATGTTATGCTATACACTATACAAGATAAATAAATGGCCAAAAAAACAATCAGTGGACTGCAGTGGCTGATGGGAAACGTAGTCCAAAGCTAAACCATGACGCTAGAATTAAAAAACAAAACAAAAAAACATACAGTTGAAAAAGCTTGAGTAATGCAACAATAATAATAAAGAAAAAATACATAAACCTGTATTTCAATTAAGACTTTTAATCTTGGGCAAAAATAGTAAAGAGACAGTACTGAGAAATTTGGAATTAAAGTGAAAATAATCAGTCTAAAAAGATTTTTTTGCATGCAAAGTGGATAAACATTCACAAAAATTAATTTAAAAGCTCTCCATCCATTCCACTTCCTTGTGTGTCTTTACAAAATACAATGCAATTTAATTTATTCAACTAATCTGTCAAACAAAACTAATGAAATGACCGAACTAAAAAATGACAAAATTCCATACAATTCTATATAATAATAGTATTTATTTTAAACTTCATCCAAACAAAGCTTTTGCAATTGAGTAAACTAACCACAGGGGGGTGCTATTTAGAGCACTTACTGTATTTACCAATGTTCACTGCAGGCCAAAATATCCTTACAAAAGCCTCAACTTCCTTTGTTTGAATTATGTTAAATTATGTTTCAATTATGATATAGGCAGCAATCTTCTGTATGAAAATCAATAGTTTATTGGCAGTCTATTTCATATTTTGTGTTGTGATCTTGTTCACTAAAATCTAGAACTTCTTTTCTTGCCTGACCTCTGAATCTTCTTCTTCTTTTTTTGGCTTCTCCCATTAGGGGTCTCCACAGCGGATCATCCATCTCCATACCCCCCCCCTGTCCTCTATATCTGCCTCTTTTAAACCAACTACCTGCATGTCTTCCCTCACTACATCTATAAACCTCCTCCTTGGCCTTCCTTTTTTCCACCTTTCTGGTGGCTTCATCCTCAGCCACCGATATACCCTATGTCCCTCCTCTGCACATGTCCAAACCATCTCAATCCCGCCTCCCTCACCATGTCTCCACAACGTCCTCCATGCGCTGTCCCGATAGTAAACTAATTTCTAATCCTGTCCATCCTCGTCACTCCCAACGAAAACCTCAACATCTTCAGCTCTGCTACCTGCAGCTCCACCTCCTGTCTTTTACTCAATGCCACTTTTTTTTAAACCATACAACATCGCAGGTCTCACAGTCCTATAAACTGATGTGAATAACTTTGATTATAGTTTCAATGGCTATAAATAAAGGGTCATGGCCCCCCAGGGGTTCAAAGTGTTAGCATGGGATGTATATTCTCCAGACCTTCAGCTGATCACACATCTCCGGGATGTACTGAACACACGTCTGATCCATAGAAGCCCCAACTCACATCTTAAAGGATCTGCTTTACCCTGATTTCATGGGATGTTGCTGTGAGACCAGAAATTATAAAATGTTGTGGCATAACTTTCAAATTGGAATTGGGAGAAGTACAAAATTATACGGAAGCTTGTTAGAAATCTTTCTACCTGCATTTCACAGAACAAATATTTTGTTAGATCAACTGTTAACATCTAAAAAAAAAAAAACTCCTGCCTCACATTTTCATAGTGCATTAAATATTTCATTTGAATGCCAATCTTTTTCTCTTGTTCCTAATCATACTAATCATTACGATTTCTTATATACAACACCAGGAGAATTTATCCAGTTCTATCCATACAGCTACTAAGGTACTTTTACAGTCTCTCATCATCTGAAAACTGGACCACTGCAACTCGTTATTTGCAGGTCTGCCTCTGCTTGAGATTCACTATTTTGCAAGTGATTCAGAAGCTTCCAAGATTCTCAAACACCACCCAATTTCTACACTCTCGCTACAGGCTTCCTGTAACGACCCACATCGAATTAAAAATCCAATGCTCACTTACAAAGCCAAAAATGGACCTTCTACCTCACAGCACTATCTCACCAAACGCTGCACCCACGCTTCCTTCGATCCTCAACAACTGCTCAACTGGTCCCAGCATCAGCATCACCAGGATACAAGGAAGGCATGATTCAAGACTTCTGCTTTATATCACGCTCTCAAGCGGTCTTTAAACCATATCTAAAGACCCACCCCTTCCTTCCAGGAGTATTTCAATTAGCATTCCTCTAAAAACTTTAGCACAGAAAAACCTTGTTTTTCTAATTGTCCCCCCCACCAACAGTTTTCGACTGGTGGTATTGTTTCTATGTGATCAGAATTAAAATGTATTTATTAATACAGCCTTTAAAGCCACTCTTGTAAGTCTCTCTGGATGAATGCACCTACCAAATACCATAAAGCTAAATATAAAGTGATACTGTGCAAAAATGTCATCAAATGTCTTATAGCTAGCTGGTCCACATGCCCATGTTTTTCGAACAACTTGTAAATACTTTAGACTGTAGTCATCAGCTCGTAAATCTGACAAATCTGTACGGTGCTGAGTGAAGCGTAGAGCGAAAATTCTTTTATAATCCTCTGGCTCCATCTAAGGACAAAGAATTAAATTCAAGACTGGAAGCACGACCTCTGCCCATGGGCCTCTTCGGAGAGTGTACATATGGGATGAGCAAGTGAAAGAATTTTTATAGTGTACTGGATGTGAAAGAAAAAAATATTCAATTGTAAAAATCAGAATCAGAATCAGAAATAGCTTAATTACCGAGTATGTTTGCACTTACAAGGAGTTTGTTTTGGTGGTAAAAGCTTTCAGTTGCACATTTTTTTAGATACAATAATAATAATGATTCAATAATAATAATAATAATAATAATAATAATAATAATAATAATAATAATAATAATAATAATAATAATACAATAAATACAAAGTTATTGCACATTTTTATATTAAAAATAGAGTATTATTGCACAGAAAAAGTAGATTTAGATTACAGATTTAGATTAGTAAAATGTAGTATTGCACATATTTTTTTTTATTGAACAATGGGCAGAGCAAAAACTGAGAAATGTTAAGCTTTTTTTGGAAATGGTGGTGCTGGTAGTACAACATAACAACTTGATCGTGCAATTTGAGGATGTCATTGCTTATGTTGGGCAAAATTAGGAGCAAATGGTATTGCACTTGTGCACAAGCAACTATTTTACAGGGTTTAAACTCTCTAGATAGCCTTCTGGGTTGCTTGAGATCCTCTGTTGTACTAAAAATAGATTCTGAAGCACGTTGAGGGAAAAAGGGCCCAAACGGTGTGTACCAATAAAAAAAGGAATCACATTTTTTAGCTTCTTCAGGATTCTGGGTTTCATCCAGTCCTAAATCTTTATCTTTGTTTGGATTGATTCGAGATCATGGGAACCGATGCCGATGCTAATCTAGGCTATATCTGATTTGGGTACTTAACGAAAGCCTAGAATTGTGTGATTTAGCACTTGTTGAAGGTACTGCAGGAGATCAGGGATTGTAGGGCAGAGGTTTAGTTTATGGACAAAGCTTTCTGTTTCTGCAAATCTACATTGCTATCATCAATTAGTGTGATTAAGAGGGCATTTGACAATGTAGTGGAAATAAATTCACAATATTTTTGTACAGTATATTTGTAATTATATTTTGGATGATCCACTGTGGCAACCCCTAATGGGAGAAGCCGAAAGAAGAAGAAGAAGAAGAAGAAGAAGTAGAAGAAGAAGAAGAAGAAGTAGAAGAAGAAGAAGAAGAAGAAGAAGAAGAAGAAGAAGAAGAAGAAGAAGAAGAAGTAGAAGTAGAAGAAGAAGAAGTAGATGTATAATTATATTTTATTTATTTATTTGGTTTTTTTTTTTGTTTTTTTATGTTGTTAATTTCATCAGAAGTAGTCCCAGTATGAACAATTGAAATTTAGACTTGCACTTTGGAGACTGTACAGGTTCTTTGTGGTTTATTTTGTGGTTGCCAGTTTGCATTATGACTAAAGAGCTTACAGTCTATTTATAGTTCAAATTTGACACAGATAAAGTAAAAAAGATCAACGTTGATAGGCTTGTGTGGTTCAGTGACAAATGAAAGTAAACAGTTATAAGCAGCATGGCAGATGTCAGTATCTATAATTCAGTGTTAAACATCTGGGCTCTGAGTTTTAGAGAAGTTGTGGTGTGAACAGCAGGGTATTGTAATATTTTTAACCTGTTTTTGTAAGCTGTTGTTTGTTAATCTGTTTATGTGTTTCTTTTGAGCTTTGTCTGAGTGTTTCTATTAATCTCTCTCTCTATCTATTCTTCCATCAGTCTGTCCTTCTTTCTTTCATTTTCACTTCTCTTTTCTTTTCTTTTTTTTTCCGCACTGTAATGACACAGTTACAGGTATTCCAAATGATCAGCATCAGTATGTTTGTTTGTTTGTTTGTTTGTTTGTTCTTACATTCGTTCGTTCGTTCCTTTCTTTCTTTCTTTCTTTCTTTCTTTCTTTCTTTCTTTCTTTCTTTCTTTCTTTCTTTCTTTCTTTCTTTCTTTCTTTCTTTCTGTGCTAGTACAGGGCATACAATGACCGTCTCTAGCACTGTAATAATGCAGTATATACAGTTACATGTTTTTCCAGATGTTCAGCATCTCTTTTTTTTGTTAGTTAGTTAGTTTATTTCCTTATTTTCTGTGCTAGTACAGGGCATACAATGACCAAATTCATTTTCTTTTTTCTCTAGCACTGTAATGATACACTATATACAGGTACAGGATTCCCAGATGGTCAGCATCGCTTTGTTTGCTTGTTTCTTTTGTACTATATGGATTACATTATCCAGCTGAAAGTGTCTTATACAGATTACTAATTCTAACTTTCTTTGTTTTCCTTCTTTCTTTCCTTCCTTCCTTCTGCTGTTATAGGCCGCAAGAAAAATGACTAGTTACCAACTGAAAACTGAAAAGCACAGTAATGGAAGTGGTAGCTCAGTAGATAAGTCTCTGAGTTACTGATAGGGAGAGTAGCGGGTTCAAGCCTCAGTATCACCAAACTGCCACTCTTCGGCACTTCATCAAGGACATTAACCCTCTGTGATCTAGGGGTGCTGTATCATGGCTGGCCCAAGCTTTATAACATCAGAGAGATGTGCAAAGAAGGAATTTAACTGTGCTGTAATGAACATGTGACAAGTAAAAAAATTATGCCAGTATGAACCAGAATCACAAAAGGGTGTGAATTGAGAGTCAAGACACAAGTAAATTCTTCACTGATTGTATGTTAACACACGATGGTGCCAGAGTACCATCTCTCTCTCACTCTCTCTCTCTCTCTCTCTCTCTCTCTCTCTCTCTCTCTCTCTCTCTCGTTCTCTCTGTTATTAACAGCAGGGGGCGCTTCATGACCATAGACCAAACATTTCTTTCAATTACAAAGGATTTGTTTATTTATTGTATTTATTTTTTAAATATCTTAAAAAGGCGCATTGAGAAACATGTCTACATAAAACTTCATTTCAAGCCTTTCTGGTGTATGAAGGAGGGAACAGCACATAGATGATGGGATTTATTTTAATCTAGTCTAAGGTGGCCTGTAGGTCGATTATTCAGCTGCTGAATGAAAAGAGGAGAGAAGAGGGGAGAGGAGAGGAGAGGAGAGAGAGGAGAGGAGAGGAGAGCCCTGCCCGGAGAGAGAGAGAAAAAGAGAGAGAGAGAGAGAGAGAGAGAGAGAGAGAGAGAGAGAGAGAGAGAGAGAGAGAGAGACTGTCGCTGTCTGGAACAGCAGTCAGTAGGTTTAATGTGATTTTTTTATTTTTTTCTAATTGATTTTCAGTAAGGATTATTGTGGTTGGTTGGTTGGTTGCTGGTGGTTTTGGAATCGGACTGCGCCGATGAACAAATGGCAGCGGAATCGTCGACCAGGAGATTCACCAAGAACCTGCTGAAGCCCGGCAGCGCGGCTGAGATCCGCCAAACAGCGTCCAGTGCGGTGCGGATTTCTGCTCTCACGGTAAAACCGCGCTCCATCTGACACACTGATTTACACACACCGGTATACACACATTGGCACCGCACCGATCCAATACCGTTATACACACACCGATCCCCTCCATCATACACACCAGTAGACACCAGTATACACACACCGATACGCACAGGTATACACACTAATACACACCGCTGTGTATACATACATATACGCACCTTTATATACGACATTACACACAACACACACCAGTACCCTCATCAGTATTCAGCAGTATAGACACCAATACACAAACATACACACTACTACGCACTAGTACACACCAGTGTGCAGCGGCGCACACCGACACTTTGCGTCTGGATTAGTGTGAGAGCTCTGCGCCAGGGCACCGCAGACCCGCCATCCGTACTGCAGAGATCCAGCGCCATGCTTTCATCTAGCCGCTTCGCTACAGTTAAACATGCCGCGCGCGTTTGTGTGCGTGTGTGTGTGTGTGTGTGTGTGTGTGCCGCAGTGTGCAGTGTCATGTGTGTCTGTGCAAGAGACGATACTCTAATTCAAAGATTTTTCGCGGGAAATCTATCTATCTATCTATCTATCTATCTATCTATCTATCTATCTATCTATCTATCTATCTATCTATCTATCTATCTATCTATCTATCTATCTATCTATCTATCTTTCTATCTATCTTTCTTTCTTTCTTTCTTTCTTTCTTTCTTTTTCTTTTTTTAACCTGTCCTTCTCTTTACCTGGCCATCAATCTCTTCTGTTTCTGTCTGCAGTAGAATGATTTGTCTGTCTGTCTGTCTATCTTCCATCCTGTCTGTGTGTCAGTATGTCTGTGTGATTCATTTACCTGTCAGCCTTTCAGCTCTGTCTATCTACCTGCCTATCAGTCCGCTCTATTGCTGTATGTATGCGTTTCTCTTTCAGAATCTATCTATCTATCTATCTATCTATCTATCTATCTATCTATCTATCTATCTGTCTGTCTGTCTGTCTGTCTGTCTGTCTGTCTGTCTGTCTGTCTGTCTGTCTGTCTGTCTGTCTAGACTGCCTGTTTTACATTGTCTATTTAACTACTTTTCTGTCTGTCTGTCTGTCTGTCTGTCTGTCTGTCTGTCTGTCTGTCTGTCTGTCTGTCTGTCTGTCTGTCTGTCTGTCTGTCTGTTTGTCCAGACTGCCTGTTTTACATTGTCTATTTATATAGTTTTTTTGTCTGCCTGTCTGTCGGTCTGTCGGTCTGTCGGTCTGTTCAGACTTCCTGTTTTACTTTGTCTATTTATATAGTTTTCCATCTGTCTGTCTGTCTGTCCAGACTGCCTGTTTTACTTTGTCTATTTATATAGTTTTCTGTCTGTCTGTCTGTCTGTCTGTCTGTCTGTCTGTCTGTCTGTCTGTCTGTCTGTCTGTCTGTCTGTCCAGACTGCCTGTTTTACTTTGTCAATTTCTATCTATCTATCTATCTATCTATCTATCTATCTATCTATCTATCTATCTATCTATCTATCTATCTATCTATCTATCTATCTATCTATCTATCTATCTATCTATCTATCTATCTTAAGAAACAGTTACTGATAGTAAGCTGATGTTATGGGTACAGTGCTGGAACAGTGGTAAGAACAGCGATAGTGGTAATTTCAGTCATTTCCCACAGCACACACGGTGGATGTCTACATGTGGATGTATTTAGCATGTTTGGCTTGTTAGCACTGTAGGACGCCACTGTCTGCCTCACAGTGCTTAAGGTCAAACACACTTCACACTGTAGTTGAAAAGATGGTCTGTTTTTTTATATTTTGATATTTCCTAATATTTTACTATGGATAATTGTGTGTAGATTTGTAGTTAGGGATGTGAATGATTTAAATCTATATATTATACTAAAATCTTCCTAAAATGATTTAAAAGGTCATTGATAGAAAGATATTGAGTGATGTACATTCCAGCGTTGTTACAGTGCCCCCAATTTATTATTATTTTTTTTCATATTGTAGCCTAATTGAGTGCATCCTCAACCTCAGGGTAATTACTGGTTTTACACACATCTCTCCTGCCCTCTGTGCTTTGAGGTGGTTTGCTTGCATGAATGTTTGCTTTGATCCTCTCTCTCACTCACTCTTTCCATCCGTCTCTGTCTTACAATTAAGTGGCATTGACTGGCACTTGGAGTGTTCAGCTATTCCCGGGCTTTATTATCAGCTTTTCAATGGGCCTCTTGGCAGAAGCGTGTCACTGTTGAACGTCTGAATCTGTCACACACCCAGGATTGTTGTTTCTCCAGCTATAGAGAGCAGCACAACAAAAAAACCAACCTATCTGAGTGTACAAAACGATACACAGTAATCTTTCAAATTCAGTGGGTGGGGAATTTTATTCTTTTGTCACGTCAGGTTGTGTTATTACAAAGTGTGATCTGCAAATGAGTACAAAGTGATGTGAAACCCTCTGACAACGTGTGAGTTTTCTTATGCATGAGCAGCTCCTGTGGTGATTTACAAGTGAAGGTCAACTGTTCACATTAGGGAGGATTTAAGCTCGGGCATCAGGGAGGATTTAACCTCAGGCATGTTGGATTGGTGTCAATGGACCACCAGTGTGTTTAAGGAATAAGGTTGTTGGTAGCTGTAGATGTTTTATTGTTTAATTTTAATTGAGTAGAGTAGTGAGTTATTGCATTTTATTAAAAATAAATTCCATAGTAACAGATCACACAGAGTTAACACTTAACATTAAAACATGGTAATTAAAAAGTCTGTAATTGATAAAGTGTTGCATTAATATACGTACCCTCTATGGACAAAAGTAATAGGAAACCTGACTTTTTTGGCCATGTAAGGCTCTTGCTTATTCCTGTTACAACATTAGAGACACACAATTGTGTAGGATGCCTTCGGATTTGATAGAATTACATTTTCCCTTTGGTGCCCCTGTGCACAAAGTGAGCTCTATAAAGATATGATTTCTCATTTTTGTCTCTCATTTTTTAAGTGTTCGATTCCTGGTTGTAAGACGGTTTGTCTGGCATTGTTTCCTTAAATATTTGCTCCTATAAGCCTAAATAAATTCTCCATGTTGACCAAGTTTTTTTGGGGAACTGGTGTTTAACTGTGTAAACTAACAGTAAGAAAGATGACTTAGTCAGAGAAATCTCTGTGTGATTATTTGACTGCTTTTGTAAAAAAATGTGATGTCCTTTGTCTACTGAATCGGTTCTAGTCTTTTTCTAAACAGAGCGCACATTATTCAACAGTCTACGACGGGTCAGAGATTCATGAGAAGTGTGCCGTTGTTGAAATAGAAGATTTTTTCTGGTTTCCGCTTTCTCTTGGACTGTGTCCGTGTTCTGGGCGAGATTGACTGAAGTCTCCCGCTGACCTGAAGCCTGGACACAGTCAGATCCGTCAAAATGACGTGTTGGGTAAATGCCATTTTCTACAGGGGTGCAAATGTGTGTGTGTATATGTGTGTGTGTGTGTGTGTGTGTGTGTGTGTGTGTGTGTGTGTGTGTGTGTGTGTGTTTATGTGTGTGTGCCAGTGGCTTTTATTTACCTCTTTCCAATCACAGCTTCTGTGTGTAACCAACCGAACATCCTCTCTCTGTGTCCAGGCTTTGAAATGTTCTGGAATGTTCTCCAGACCTTCAATCCGAATAAATGGAGAAAAGTCCTTTTGCAGATGTGTGTGTGTGTGTGTGTGTGTGTGTGTGTGTGTGTGTGTGTGTGTGTGTGTGTGTGTGTGTGTGATAAGTGTAACTCATTCACCCAGAATATTTATGAGTGAACAGGTTTTGATAGGAATATTAATGCAGACATCAGGCAGTGAGCCATGGAAATCTTGGCCATGTAAAAACCAACATTGCGCTTTTCCTTTGCTTTCGATTTTAATAGTAGTTCAGTTTGTTCTAGTGATTCTGGGTCTGTACAATTCAGTCTTTGCTAGTATGCTATCCGATGCTTAAATTAATGTATGTACACTCTAGGGATCAAAGTAATGGGATACCTGACATTTCGAGCCATATGTGGTTCTTCTTCAAACTGTTTTTCAACGCTGAAGACACACAATTGTATAGGATGTATTTGGATGCGGTAACATTTAAATTTGCATTTACTAGGAGAGCCAAAACTGTTCCAGCATGACAGTGTCCTTGTGCACAAAATATGCTTTATAAAGATATGGTTTACATGAAAGTTCTTGAGTGGCTTGATATAAATCTCTGACCTAAACCCAACTGGAAGCCTTTGGAATGAATTGGAATGCTGACTGCAATCAGTACCTGAGTTTACTAATGCTCTTGTGGTTGAATGAACATGAATCTCTATAAGCACACTCGAAAATCTAGAGAAGCATCTTTTTTAGAAGGTTATTAAAAAGTCAATGTGGGTTTAATGTGGAATGTGATGTTCAGAAAGCACTTATGAATTTGATGGTCAGGTGTCCAGAGCTCTACATGGCCAATTAAGATCTTCCACTACAAACCATGCAAACCATATCTTCACGGAGCTCACGTTGTGCACAGGGGGCACTGTTATGCTGGAACTGTTTAGGGTCTTATATTTTAAATGAGGGGAAAATGTAATGCTACTGTATCCAAAGCCATCCTTTGCAATTGTGTGCCTTTAGCTTGTTTAAAAGTTTTAGGAAGAAACACATCTGTCTGGAAAGATCAGCGGTCCTGATACTTGTGTCCTTATAGTGTGAATAAATTGAGAAAAATATTTTTTGAGTTAGTCAGAAAAATTTGGCTTAGAAAAAGACAACTAGCCGAGTTGACTAAGAAAATAGAAATGTATTAATGTTTGTTAGGACGTTGTGTAAATAGGCATGGATGGGATTTGTATTCAAAAAGGAGTACTAATTCTTCCAATAAAGCCTAATTCCTACCATATTGCAATTTTTTTTTTATACATTTTCATCTCCTCTTGCTGTAGAGGAAATGGGGATTTACAGACAGAACTATAACATGCTTTATCCATGCCGAGCATGGTGGTGACATGCCTGCTTCCTGTAGCTCCACCTGGCTTTCTGCCCAGTCGACCAAGACGTTATGGGAATGCTGAGAGAAGTACTGAAAAACTGGAGGGCTGCACGTGTATGTTTTGGCTACAAGTCAGATTCAGGAAGTATACCACTATTACTAGCAAAAAATATATCTGTGTTTGTAAAAAAAAAGTCACATTGGTTTTCATCCTTTTGTTTCGCTCGAGTCTTAGTGACGCCTTGCTGCAGGATAGAAGATTCTTTTAGCTTTTATTTACGTATGAGCTTTTGAATGTGTTTCTAAATCTCATACAGACACAGTAATTACATAACTGTCATTAGCTAATTTTAAATTCTCCATCCAAGTTGGTCAGAATGCATTGCTGATTTGTTGTACAACCTCAGCTCCAAAAGTAGATGAAAGCAACACTCTATAGACAAAAGTTTGTGGACACGTTGAACATTTCTTGTTCTTCAGTGTCAGGCTTTAAATGAAAGTTTTCTGATATTTAAAAGTCTTCAGTACTGAGGCCTTTGCTTTCTGGGGTTTCTAAGCAACAAAGTTGCATTTATTTTCCTGCAAGTTTTAAGTTAGTGATAAAATGAGAAGCTGGTGGTAGTTGGCCGTGACAGTTTATAGCTGCTATAACGCAAGTGATAAAATAACTTGTTTCGGTAAATGGCGCTAATCATTACCTCATTATATATAAATCAAAAAGTATGGCATGTATTGTATTTGTATTTCATCATCATGTATCTTTAATTGGTGTAAAAGCATCCCACTGCATATATTACACTGTATATGTGCCTAAACCACAAGCGTTTTCCAATTTTCTTTACATTAACGCATATAATCTCCTTGTACTTTCTATGGGTGAGGCAGCGATCATAATCATATTTAAGTAATTTTGATCTAAAAGTGTGTGTTTATTTAAACTAGAAATGGATGAAAAAATTGCAGTGGTGTAAAAGGAATAAAACACTTTGGAACCTTGCTTTGGGTTGAGCTGCATCGGGTTGCGTTGTTAATTATCAACTGTAACAGCATGCCTCAAGTGTTCTCGGTCGGTGGCATTGTCATGTGTTGTAGATGACAGGATTTATGACATTAAAGTCTATAAATAGTTATTATTTATCAGTAAAATAAGTGGGTAAAAGCAATCAATTTCTCACACAATTAATTAAACTGAAATTCATCGAGTCCAATGACATCTTTTCTTTACTTTCTATATCTATACAATTCATGTGTTTTTGTGTGTGCATGTGTGCACATCTGTGTGGACATATATGTAACCAATCCCCTACCACACCGACCCCCGAATTTTAGTCCTCCATGCCTCAAGGGAGCTTGCGCGAATGGTCAAAGGCCAGTCAGAGAGGTTATATTTAGGGCTTTATTGAGTGTTATGGAGGATGGGATACAAATCTTTTTTTTTTTTTTACTATTTAAATGAACTCATTCTCAAAGTTTTGCTGGCTTTCTGTCCACAAAGACATGCATACAATCCTTTTAAACATCTAAATATGGTCTCTTTCTCTCTCTCTCTCTCTCTCTCTCTCTCTCTCTCTCTCTCTCTCTCTCTCTCTCTCTCTCTCTCTCTCTCAAACCCTCTCACATTGTCCATGTTTGTATGTTCTGTCTATAACTCGTTATGTTCCTTCATTGCTAAATGAAGACTAGAGAGGGCCAAATGCTACAAAAGAGTCTCACAGCACTGAGGGTACCCCTCCTCCCTAACACAAACACACACACACACACACACACACACACATACACACACACACACACACACACACACACACACGCGGCATCCCATCATCATTTAGAACAGGGTCAGCCCAGGTTACACCATCTACTGCTCAAGGTTTTCTGTTTCTTCAGTCAAAATGATTCCTGATGTTTTTCTCTTTTGTTTTTTTTATTTCATGAATTGCTTTTTTCAGTTTTCATTCACCCAGCTTCGATTCAGTTCATGCTCATTTGTTCCGAAAATGTACGATTCTTCTGAGGATATGTACCCTGTCAGCACCTTCATGATCAGAGGAACCTTTTCACCCCGTCACGATGTTTCTGAAGTATATGCAAAATGGACAAGTGTTCTAAGCTTAAACAGATCACAAGCAAATCTAATGAAGTAAATTATTAAACTACCAGCAACGAGAAATTAAGGTCTGCATCATGTGAATGTGGAAATCAGGCCAGTCATCATAACTCTCCTTTCACTCAGTAGCAGGAATTTACATACATTCAGATTTGTATTTACCAAGCTTTACAGAGGAGGCAGTCCTAATGCTAAGTAGTTGAGGATAAAGGCTCTTGCTTAACCTTATGTGCCAGTTTTGGGATTTGAGCTCACACATCCTTGCTTAGTACTAATCATATGTGATGTGACAATTTAATCGCCTCCACATGGCTTCTCTCTGCCACAACATCCAGTGACATTTACTTCAGTTATGTCACCAGACCCGCCATTTCCACGTTCACACTCTGGTGAGCTAGTCATCATTCAAATTACATCAGATGACTCAATACATCTAATCAACATCTGGCTTTCCGGGAACCTCTGCCCCCTTTCTTCCCATCACATTTTCTTGACTGGCCTCCCATTTTCAGTTGCAGTGACAGCTATAAATGTATGTTTGACTTGAGCTAATATTACATATAGAGCTCCAGCTAACGATTATTTTAGTAATCGAGTATTCTACTGATTAGTCTATCGATTAATTGAATAATCAGATAAAAAAACTTTTTTTTTTGGTTTACTTTAAAAAAATATATATTTGCATTTAATTGTCATATTACTGTCATTTTGATAATCATTGACAGTCATTTTGATAATATTGTCATATTATCAAAATGCAAATACAAATATATAAATAAAAATAAAAGTATAAACATTTTTCTCAGATTACTTGAAAAAAGGTAAACACACTGTATGGTGTTTTCTTTAAGTTTTACTTTGAAATTATCCCTAACTTTGGAAACTTCCCTTTGTGTTCTTTGGCCTGAATCTTCTCCTCGTCCCTCGCTCATTTTATGCGTACGCCACGTTTATAAACGAGACCCATAAGCGTTCCAGAGTTTAGCGGGTGGTGCGTCAGTAATAATGGTCCGTGGGGAAAAAAGTGCTCTGTGTGTAGTTAAATGGACCAAACGATGCATCGGATGCTTTTTTGTTTTTGAATTTCTTGAGGTACACAAGAAATCGTTTCAGCCCTTATTACATAGGTATACAGTTAACGTCTGCTAAATTGATTTATTATGGATGTCTTTGGCATAATGAAAGGAAAAGTTTAAATATTGCAGCACAGAAGTGTCAGTGTTAGCACTTTATAAAAATGTGTGTGATGATTATACATTAATAGACTATGTTATGTTTTCTTTTATTTATGCAAGCAGTTTCTGACTTAATTACCCCTTCCTTCTAAACTTCCCTTAAAAAATGATGGTGAAAAAGCTGGTCATCCTTCCTTTTTAATAACTTCTAAACTATTAAATAATTAATTATGAGAAATCCAGTATACGGTATGGAATTACATCATGACCGTGTTTCATTTTCTTTTCATTATAAGCTCCTTGTGTTTTTCTCAGAGCAGAGGGGGATTTGAATTAGCGTGATTTGGAAACCCCCTGGGGATCTTTGTGTAGTCATTTGGGGTGTAACGGTACACAAAATTCAAGTTTCGGTATGTAGCTTGATTTTGAAGTCACGGTTTCATTTCAATTTCGGTTGGGGGGAAGAAATGGAAAACAAAAATTTCTTCTGTGTCTTTTATTAACACAGTTTATTATTATTATTATTATTATTATAATTATTATTATTAACATTTGTGATCATTAACATTTGAACAGTTTACATTTTTAAAACAATTTAAAATAAAATGTCTGCTTGATTAAAGAAAATATAAAATAATATTTTATAATATAATAGAAAAAATAGAAAAAATCTAATTAATGGACTAATACTTTTTTATTATATTGAATAAATTGAGTAATCAATTAAATTGGTACAAAATAAATTGATTAAATACAATTAAATGAATGGAAAATGTGATTAAATAATTTTAATTTGTTAGACCTCATTTGGGGGTCTCACAATAAAGATGTGTATGTAAGTGTCTGTGTCTGTGTGTGTGTGTGTGTGTGTGTGTGTGTGTGTGTGTGTGTGTGTGTGTGTGTGTGTGTTTGTGTGTGTGTGTGTGTGTGTGTGTGTTTTACATTAACAGTTTTTCCTCAGTTGCTTTGGAGTGATTTTTAGATCAGAAATGAAATTCTCAAAACACCTCCACGTCATGTAATCACTTGTGCACATTATAAAAACAATTCTTGCATTGTTCAACCTGCAAATGCTTTGGTACATTCATTTATTTGATTGTGTACAATTGTCTGCTGTTTTCTCCATTATAAGTTGATCAAAATATATTATACTGGTTTCACCTGAATAATCTTAACCCCTAAAACATCTAGGCACCAGTTAATGGCATTGAAGTCATTGAATGCAAAATGGATAAACCAGTTCTCAGAATCTGTCAAGCTTAAATATCTGATAAAGCTTTTTTTGGTAAATGTTTCTGAATTAGTGAATTGTGCGGATGAATATTGAATGTCACTAATGAAGGGGAGTGTACAGCATCAAATCCACCAATAATCAGCTACTTCTCAAAAACAGGTCAAAGGTGAATTTGGTGAACCTACAAATGGAGAGTATACAGACAGAGCAAAACAAAGAATTATAAACTCTGAAAATGAATGAACAATCAAAAAACGAACGAACACTAGTACAGTAGAGTAAAAGTGTGAATCCTGTCCGGTTTAATGCAATCCATTTAAATAAATCAATTTATGCAGTCAAATAAATTCATTTGTGCTGCTAAAATATATAGATGCCACACAGAAGGAAGTCACATTTTGTGCATTTTCAGGCACTGTGATCCAAACCATAGTTTATATGAAGAAATACCAAAACTGTGCACCATCTTATTGACTACTTGTTGATGATCTTGATAGTGAACAATGACAAAATGACTTATTATTCTTATGGGAATGAGATGTTCATTGACACAAATACTTACTTTTGAGAGATGAACTAAGGATTTTAAGAAAAGTACAGGATTTTGCAAAAAATCCGATATATTGTGCTGTTTGTACAAGTTGTTTTAAAAATGCACTTACTGGTTTGCAAATATTAAGGATGATTTGAGAAATGCTCCAAAGCAACTGAGAAAAACTGTAATAGTGAATTTTCTAAAGATATGATCTACTTAAATGTTCTACTTATTTCAGCATACTTTAACAAATGTCTTTATTCCTTCCATCCTTTCATTCATTCAGTCGCTCGAATTGCAGAATTGTCAGGATGCTCTCCTTTCAAGAGCTGGACATAAAATGCTAAAGAATCCATAGCGCTAGTGTTAGCTGCTAGCCATTGCTTGTTAGCGGCTAACGCTAGCGCTATGGATTCTTTAGCGTTTTTATGCATGCTAAAAAAAATCTTATTTCCGGTACGAAGTGAGTAGCCACAGTGACAATGCGCTAACTCTTTGTATACTCCTGGCATTGTGCATTTTTTGTAGTTTATTAATAAAATCTTTTAAAATGCACTCAAAGTGAGTCTAGGCGGAGACTAAAACAAACTTGCGGTCCACCAGTTAATACGTTCCTGAGGGACCTCAGAATGTTCCGCACGTCAAAAAGCATACATCAAAATACGTGTACCGTTACACCCCTAGTAGTCAGCAGGTCGGTGATTTCATATTTTCCGCATTTGTAATTTGGAAACCATATCAACATTTAGAAACTTTTATATATAAACAGCCATATCAGCATCATTTTGTTATATAATCTGCCTGAGCATCTCATCATGACAGATTATTTAAGAGTGTTTGTGTGTACGCTTGAATGTCTGCATGGCCAATTTCATGCTTTTCAACCCTTCGACTTATAGCTGTATGTGCCCCATGAGCACCCCAAAAAAAACACAGTGAAAGATGACCTCGTTTTTTTCCACAGAGAGTGCCTTTCTATCAATGCTGATTCATGCCGTACCATGCTCATATTCAGGGACGGCTGTCCTTCTTCACCGTATAGCATGTAAGAACAAGCGTGGTCTCTGTATCTGACTGATGTCAGTGTGTAGCAGAGAAAGAGTCAAATACATGACCAGTATCAAAGTTTCTTCTGACACACACGCACACAAACAGCGACTGTATGACCTCACACACTGATGATGAACACTAGTAACTCAGCAGTCGAACCAAATGGTATGAATAAAATGGCGTCAGTCACTACATCAGTCGCTACATATTCTACTGTTTGTGATCATTCGGGTAATTCTGCCCGATAGCATTATAATTTATATTTGGAGGGTGTAAGAAAATCATCACTGACATTATCAATGAGTATGGTGTTAGAAATAATGCAGAACATGCAGGTATTCTCTATAAATTCTCTGCATAATTAAGAAGTTTGTGATGCACATCAAAGACACCAGACGAGTGATTTGTCACTTTAAATTGAGCGTATTGACAACATTAAGAAAAAGAAGAAATATCCTGTGCATTTTTATTTCTTCTTCATGCCACAGGTTTTTGACAGGATTTAGGCTCTGAGCTCTAAGTATGCATAACGTTGATGTTCTTCATCTTCCTCTTCAAAATTCTCTCACTGACTGTGATTTGTGTTTTGGGTAGTTTTTGTGTTTTAAAGTGAAAACCTTTTCTTCAGTTGTCTTAAAGGGTTTTGTGCCATAAATAGACTTGGCATTTGGAGCTATCCATAATTCCCTCTATTATGCTGAAGAGAAGCAGCCACATAAAACAATGCTGCCACCATTGTGCTTCACTGTGACTATGGTGATGTTTGGATAATAATATGGATGATTTGATAAAATGTGATTTGAGATGATTTTGCACCAAAAATGAGTAGATATGATATTTTGGTACATTGTTTAGATTTAGATTTTCTTTTTTGAGATTGTTGTCTCCGCACTTTCTTTTATAGGTAATGTAATAGGACAGAAATATTTTTTTTTAACTTAAAAGAAACTATATTACCTCTAACTGTTGCAAAGCTCTGATGCTGGACACCACTTAATACAATTCCATTAATAGACTGGCATTTGGAGCTATCCATAATGGCCACTATCATGAGCTGAAGAAAAGCAGTAGCATAAAACAGTGCTGCCATCACCATGTTTCACTGTAGCTATTGTAATGTGGCAAATTGAATCAAATTTGATTGGGGATGGTGGGGGAGTGGTGGCTCCAGCGGTTAAGGTGCTGGGTTGCCGATCGGAAGGCCTGGGGTTCAAGCCCCGGTATCGCCAAGCTTCCACTCTTGGGCCCTTGAGCAAGGCCCTTAACCTTCTATGCTCCAGGGGTCCCTTACGAGGGAAATATCAAGGTGACGTGGGGCCGCCTTCCCGTGGGCTCACCACCTGCAGGAGGGACCGTAAGGGACGGTGCTGTGAGGATTGGGCAGCAGTCGAAGGCGGGGGCCTGCTTAGACTGCTGCCCCCTGCGACCCGAATTACGGATAAGCGAGAGAAAATGAATGAATGAATGAATGATTGGGGATGATTATAGTGGGCTTTGGGTTTTTACGAATGTCTCCGAACTTCCTCTTAACTTAAAAGAAACTGCATCACCTCTAACTGTTGCAAAGTTCTGACGCTGAAGAATTCAATAAATAGATCTTCAGAAAAACCAACCGAATCAACAATGTTTAATAAAACCTTTTTAAAACTGTATATTACTGGTGCATACATGGGTCTAAGAAACACTGTCCTACATTTGGTATAGAATTTACTATTTAATGATTATAATAATGATAGTATTAATAACAAAAAAATTTGAGATTAATATAAATATACATTTTAAAAATTTAAATATAACCTTATGTAGTATTTAGGGGAAATGAGTTTTACATCGATTGCAGTGATTTTGTTGGTAAAATAAAATAACGCAAATCCTCTCTGTCTTATTTTCTATCTTGAGAAAAATAAGTCTGCTTCCTGCTCCTCCCATCCACAGGGCTTCCTCCTGGGATTCGTGTTATGCCATTCACCATGTTCTGATGCCCGTGTGTACTCGTGCCCTCTGTGACCAGTGCTTCTGCCTCTTGTGATTATAGTTTTAATCCCAAAGGCTTAAATATTTAACAGCATTTTTCTGCAATACCATTTTCATGACCATTGATGCATGTAAATGGAGAAATGAATACAGTGTGGGAAGTTATGCAATTAGATTAGACTTGCACAGCAATTTGCCATTGATTCGTTTTTCCTTTCCTTTTTTTAATTGTAGAACACATGCTTTTTTATCCATTTCAAGCTACATTGAATGTCCTCCCCCACCAGCTTTTCTGTTTTTTGTTGTCTTTATAAAGTAATATGACAAGAAAGCAAATAGTACTAAATTCTTTTCTATCAGAAAACAATTGTCTCTTGCACTAAACAGGAATGCCATGAGGAATTAATGCAAATTCATTACAGTGCAACACACACTGATTTCTTTTACATTTCTACACAGCTTTAGAGCATTTCTTAATTGTTTTTGCACTCTATATATAAGCTCAGTTTCTTTTCAACCCCAAAACCTGACCACACTTGCTTTGAAAAAATTTAAACCTACATTTGTCATGCTGTGAACAGGAAGTTTGTTTAGATAGACACATGAGATAGCATTAGTCTTGAGCAATTTGTGATCGTACCTCTTCTTGTAAATTTTTAACCACAGGATGTGAAATGACATAAGGGAAGATGATTTAGAAAACAGCAACAAAGAACGCAGCAACAAATGTGTGCTGATTTTGATTGAGCACAGCACCCAGGGTTATAAATATGCAAAAATATTGCAATAAACAAACCCTGTACTTTCATTTTGAGAAAAGGTGCTACATCAATAGATCAATGGAGCATCTAAAAATCTACAAGGCAAAAGTTTTTGGACACATGCCAGTAAGAATATGTGAATGTGGATCATGCATTTTGAATATACCGTTCCACATTTAGTCCTGATTTAATGTTATAGTATCCACTACTCGTCTCGGAAGATGTTTCACTTGATTTTGGAGTGTGTTTGTGAAGATTTGTGTTCATTCATCCACAACGGCGTTAGTTAAGTCTGGTACTGATGTAAGGTGAGGAGATCTGGGGTGCAGTCAACGTTCATCCTAATTCAAGGTGTTCAGTAGGGTTGAGGTCGGAGGTTAGAGCAATGATCTTTCACTTTAACCCATGTTCACTATACCCTCATGGAGCTGGCTTTGTGAAGAAGGGAATTGTTATGCTGGAACAGGTTTGGGTCTCCTAGTTAAAAAGAAGGGAAAATGTAATTTTACCACATCCAAAGACATTTTATACAATTGTGTGTGTCCAAATTTGCACAGTTTGGTGAAGAACTACAAATTCAAGTGACCCAAAACTTTTGCCCAAAGAGTGTATTTGTATTCAGAATCCGGCTGTATGCAATTTCTGAATTAAAGAGCAAAACTAATCCAAAGCAGCTTGGCCTAGTAAAGGTTATAAATGGCCCACAATGGCATCAGCTGTAAAAAAAAATAAAAACCAAAGCATCAGTTTTATTGTCAGATTTTGCCTAACCACACGAAATTGCTCGACTTTACACATTATTGTTTTTGCCTCTTTGAAAGGTCTTTTAATTCCCCAATCATTTTGATTATATTTAGTCTTAAAAGACACTTAAACGATCATTGTAATGTCTGAGAAAAAGTTCCGATACAACAAAACTGGAGACAGTTAAGCCTCGTAAGTTTGCAAATGACACTGGAACAAAAGTTCAAACACAGCCCTAAAAGGTCTTTTTTTTTTTTTTCACACGTTTGGCAACGTTGTTCGCTTGTGTGTTTCTTAAATCAGTGTTTTTTCTTTGTTCTTATCATCATCCAGCTAAAGCCAGTTCTCAATCGTTCACCTCATCAGTGTAGCTCACTGTATAGGCTTTTCTCATTTACTCTGTCTGTCATCGTGTCTCATCTCCTGAAGGTTCTAAAGCCTCTCAAGCCTGAGCATTGTTTCTCCTCGACTCTTTCAATGACATGAGCAGAAGTTTGTGTGTCTCTGGATAGCAGTAAACTAAAATAGTTGATGTATCCTCTATCATGGGTTGGTATTTAAACTCTGGCCTATCATTTCCATCTTTAAGCTTTTAGAATGGATGAGTTATATATCCGATATTTTAAAGTTACGATGGGGTCATCAGAACAGATCTCAATCGTAAGTCAGGGCAGCGGTGGATGATGTACACAAACCATGTAGTTGAGTTAAAGTAGAGATAGAGTAGGTGAAATATTACTTCAGTAAAAGTAAAAGTGCTTACTTGAGTAAAAGTACAAAAGTATTTGCCTTCAAATGTGCCTAAGTATCCAAAGTACTATGATTTATGGCTATAATGTTCCCTTTAAGAATTTTTGCCTCAAGCCACTTGCTCAAATCAACTCAGTTTACGTGAAGACTCAAATTTTTCTCCAATCTATTAATAGAATGATATTAATGAGGTAAACACTGATTGATATCTATTAAAATTATCACGAGCCCAAAACCTTCTTTTCAACTACTTCAAAATAATTGTGCAAAAAAGGCCATATGGGTGTTGTGGCAAGTCAGAGTTATGAGCTTCTTCGATTATTTATTACTTTAAAAAAAATTTCTGTTGAACTGACACTGAACTGTATATTGGTGATAAGTAGATACAACCAAGCAGCAATCAAAACAAGTTCAAAACAGAGCGCATGCGCTACCCTGATTGGTGAACCAATTACGTTTTATCCACTCTTTAATAAAAAAACCCGACTGATTTTAGAAAATATAGTTGACTCAAAAGTATATATTTAACTTTGAAATGTAGTGAAGTTAAAGTCTCCCTAAATTTAAATACTAGATAGACTAGATGTACTACAAAGTAAAGTACAGATAGGCGAAAAAAGCTACTTAAGTACAGTAGTAAATTACATTTACTTCATTACTTTCCACCACTGAGTCAGGGACCATCTGTATAGATTAACATGGCAGAGGCAGAGCTGTTTCTTCCTGGAGACAGAACAGGAAAAGAACTTCTGGTTTTATTTATTATTTTTTTCTTTTTTTTGTTGCACTACAAAGGCATATTTGGTGAAAGGGCCATGCATTAGAATTCAGAAGACACTTCGTATTGCATTGAATCGCATTGTGTTGAATCAAATTGAAATCGGATGACACTGCATCACAATGGAGTAAATCGTATCGCATTGGGAGCTGCTTCATATGTTTATTTATTATATTGTGCCATTGGCTATGCATTGAGATGTGAATCGCATCGGCCTCAGTTATGAAGATGCACTTCCCTACTGTGACAAATTTCTATCTATCTATCTATCTATCTATCTATCTATCTATCTATCTATCTATCTATCTATCTATCTATCTATCTATCTATCTATCTATCTATCTATCTATCTATCTATCTATCACAAAAACAAGCTGCACGAACATTACAAAGCAAACCACACATTTATGTTAATGCATGTGCTCCCATGGGTTTCTATAGTAACAGGTCCACATAATTTAAGTCAAAATTGCTTCATAGGTGTATATTTTGAAATTTTTTAAAGATGTCTCCAGTGGTTAAGCTTTAAAACTCTAAAAAGTTTATTTTTTAGGCATGGCTTCAATGTGTGAAGGGCTCTGTAAGATATTTGCATGCAGACATGTCAATTTCAGCAGTACATGCAATGTGCATGAACATATATATATGCACAAGCACACAATACACACATATACACACATATACACACATATACACACATATACACACACACACACACACACACACATACACACACACACACACACACACACACACACACACACACACACACACACATTTTACATTTACAGGATTTGGCTGAAGCGATTGCAAAATTGCTTTGTAGTCTGTTAGAAACATCCTTATGCTGGTTCAGTAGGTCAGTCGTACACACACATAAACACAATCACACACACATGTACACATGTAAAGTTAGCTGTGAGCCCATTTTGCGGGGGCTTGTGAAGTTGTCACTTGTGTTAGTACACTCGTAACAAAAAAATATTGTGATAGTGGTTTCTGTGTGTGTGTGTGTGTATGTGTGTGTGTGTGTGCGTGTGCGTGTGTGTGTGTGTGTGTGTGTGTGTGTGTGTGTGTGTGTGTGTGTGTGTGTGCATGACAGAGAGCTGAATTGCTCCAGTGTTTCACTTCTGTATGATCTCAGAGAGGGACTTGGTGCCTCACGCTCTGTCTTGCCTCTTCACTGCTCTTGCATATGTTTTGCGTGTGTGTGTGTAGGTGTGTGTGTGTGCGTGTGTGTGTGTGTGTGTGTGTGTGTGTGTGTGTGTTGAGAGGTTGTAATGGCATGTATATTTCGTTCTTTGTGGTTGTTTTTACTGTTAGTGATCTGTTTCCTGTGGCCCGTTTCACACTGTGGCTTGTGTAGTGTGTGTGTGTGTATCTCTGTTTGATTGTGTATAACCTGTGTGCTGAAAACTTGTACATGCTAATCTCTGTTACAGGCTGGTGTCTGTTTCAGTGTGACACTTTTTCCTCATGAGTGTGTGCACCAGATTTACGGATTAATGCGCCGGTTGTGACAGACGGTGGGCTGTGATGCTTATTATAAAACACGATGAGGACGAATAAACACTTGAATACACAACAGAATGGAATGCTTATTTTTTTCTTTTTTGATTCCACATGACTTTGACCTCGTGTGATGGCCACACACACACACACACATACACACACATACACCTACACTTCACTATGAGTACCGTGCTTTGTCTTCATGTTTGCTTTCACAATAGCTAAAGTGGCTTCACAGGCAGAAGTGGTCTGTTGTGCTCAGGGTTGCCTGTTCCATCAAAATCAAACTTTTACATTCATGAAAACAAAGAGCTTCCTTTTAAGCTTGTTCTATTAACTTTCACAACTTTGTATTTCTGTTTTCTCTCTCTCTCTCTCTCTCTCTCTCTCTCTCTCTCTCTCTCTCTCTCTCTCTCTCACACACACACACACACACACACACACACACACACACACACACACACACACACACACACACACGAACACACACCTCTATATATATTTTACACTGCACCTCATAAATTGCTTATATGTAATGAACTTATGTAATATGTGAATAATAAATATAGACAAGCTGTGCAGTTGTAAGAAAACGTGAAATGCTTTTTATCCGTTTATAGTTGCAGTTGTCCACAGAACTGTATTTGTTCTCCCATGTTATCACTTACATTATAACAGCTCTAAACAGTCACTTCCTGTCCAGCTTCCTGAAGTTCATAAGACAAATAAGTACTTATCAGGAAGACCAGTTTCTTGTTCGTCTCATTTTAGATTCAGGATAAAGTAGCAATGTGTTCCGAATAATGTATTAGAATGAGAAAAAACTTGCAAATTCAATGGTTTTAACTCCCCAACTTCATCTGTATATAAACATGTTTGATAGATGATAAAGTATATGAAAGACATTTTAAGACAAGCTGTTGCAAGAAACATTTTGTCCTTCGGTCTTTATAAGGAAAGAAAATCGAGGAGGCGTCTGTCATCTGTGCTTCGCAAAGAAAAGAAAATCCTGAAGTTCTTTTTTTTCATAAAAGAAATAGTTTTTTCCTGTCAGAAACCCCTGGAGACTCATCATATATGTAAATGTATATCATTTTCTATTCAATTTGAGTGTCGCAATAGAAATCTCTCAGAATATGGAACACGAATTTGTTGATATGAATGATAGCAGACAATTTTTCAGCAAGAGCTGCTGTTACAAACGTGAATCAACCATTTGGATTGTTAGTTCTGTGGGTAGTTTGTGCATTATTCAAATCTCCGGGAAGGTCAAGATACAGAACACCACCATATATTTATTCATTTGTGTAGAGTTCTTTTAAGAATGAATATCGTCCCAAAGCAGCAGAGCTGTTTGTATAAATTACATCCCAAAGTCATTATCATGGATTCTGTGTGGAACCATTCACAATGGTCTTTTGTCTTTTGGGCAATGAATTGCGTCCAATTGATAAGAACTGTTTTGGGGCATCAAGATGGATCAGGCAGGTCCGGAGAGCAGGGGACAGCGACAGTGGTACCACAGGAGTGTGGACAGAAAGAGAGAAATAGAGAGAAAGAGAGAGAATATCTGCACCACTATTATTATTATTGCCATTTGTTTTTATCTAAGATGTGATTGAAGACAACACACACATTTTATTCCTAATGTCCTCGTCCCATGTTCACACTACACACTCCATTAGACATTTTCCTCTCTGTGGAGGACACACACACACACACACACACACACACACACACACACACACACACACACACACTTGAACAATTACTTCTGTTATGACCTCAGAGTGCTCCCTTCATTTAAGACTGAGCCATGAATGTGTACTGTGTGTGTGTGTGTGTGTGTGTGTGTGTGTGTGTGTGTGTAGATCTAAGTGTGTATTAATAGCCTTATAGTCTCATGGTGCTCTTTAAACAAATTCCTCCATTCTCTAAGGGTTTGCTCCATTCCTGAGTAGTAGGGCTCAATACTCAACTACTGATACCCCCCCCCCTTTTTTTTGCACCCACTGTGGCGAATTTGTGACCAGCAGAGCTCAAAAAACACGCACATATGCACAGATTCTAATATACTCCCACACACCCAAACATGCTCATTTATACCACCTTAAGCTTTGAATTATCATGTGATTAAAAAACTCAGAGCCCCGCTCAAATTCGGTAAACTTGTGATGCGACTTGAGGCAGAAGAGAGTTTTTACTCTTCCTTTCTATCCATCTGTGCTCCTCCTCACATTCTAGCTCTCTGCTGTTCCAAGGTTAAACCGAGGGGAAATGTCTCACACCTACAGTTTTGATGTCAAGGTCAAAGCCGAAGCCTGATGACACACTGCGCCACATGATGAAAAGCAGGCCAGTGTGTAGAAGGACTGACTGTGTGTGCATGTGTGTGAATGTGTGTGTGTGTCTGTGGGGAAGATGGAGCTATGCCCAGTTATACTAAGATTTACATGTGGAATACAGGAGAATAGCTGGACAGATACACAATGAAATGTGTGTGTGTGTGTGTGTGTGTGTGTGTGTGTGTGTGTGTGTGTGTGTGTGTGTGTGTGTGTGTGTGTGTGTGTGAATGTGGGACAGTGTGTGTTTGTGTATTTACTGTAAGGATGGGGGAAGGGAGGGTGGTTACAGCGTTATCTAGCCTTTATTTCTGCCCAGATTTTGCATAGTTTTAATATATATATATTTTTTTTTTAAATATAAAGTTCTGTACAACTAAATCTTGGCTTAGGAACAGTATATTACATTTATTTACTTAGTATAATATACTAATATTGATCATTTTTAATAAACCAAAAGCAGATTTCTTGCAAAATGTACATTGAATGCTTATATTTCTTCCAAAATAATTTAAAAACATTTACAAGAATGACTAGGAATGTGCCTTATAATCAACACTTTCAAAAGGATTTTTTAATCACAGCAAATCCTACTTTTTGGGGGGTTTTTTAATCGAAGTGATTTGCCAATGAGTGCAGGTTTCAAATAACCTCGACTCTTCTTGGAAGATGTTCCACTAGATTTTGGAATGTGCTTGTGGAGATTTGTGCTCATTCAGGTAGTAAAGGCAGGTAGTGATACAGGTGAGGTGAGGAGGCCTGGGGGTGGAGTCAACGTTCCAATTCATCCCAGAGGTGTTCAAAAGGTTTTAGGTAAGAGCTCTTTTTTAGGTCCTAAAGGTATTTTGGGCCTTTTAGTTTTTAGGTCTCCAAATTTAATTCAAAGACTATACAAATGTGTGCCTCCAAGTCTGTGGTAACAGTTGGAGAAAGAACCAGACAAGGCTGGAAAAGCCTGGTGTCCCAATACTTTTGTCCATAGTGTACCTTATTAACAATAAAACATTTTTTATGTTACTACTAATTTAATTTATTATTTTCATTATTTTCATTTAATTATTTGTTGCTAACTAAAACATTTTGGTATGTTTGATCAGAGCTGCCTTCAGCACAACAATCACAGATCTGCAGTATGGAGCTAAGATGCTGACCCTGGAGTAGCAAAATGTGACCTGGACTAGAAAATAAGCTTTTGTGTGCTAATTCACACAGTGCCACAGGGCATGGGCTTTGCATGGGCATCTAGGTTGGGGGCACCATCTGCCTGCACTCTATCATTGGGTCAGTGCTAATCTTTCATACGTACGCGTTCAAAGAACCGAAGCAGTCCACAACGCCTCAAGAGCTTCTATAATAAGCAGCACTTACTGAGGTTGCCTGGTCAGATATACAAGCTACAGTCGATCTCACACTCTGTGTGTGTGTGTGTGTGTGTGTGTGTGTGTGTGTGTGTGTGTGTGTGTGTGTAGCAGTAGTTGTCTTGAGCGATTGATCGAGGAGATATAACCTGCATCGGTATGTTAATTTGTACACTCTGCGTGTGAGAGTGTGTGTTGGACGTACCCTATTGTGTGTTGCAATAGTGCTGTGTGCAGCTCTTCCCTAAGCCCTTCTTACAAACAAATGGATTACGGATTCTAAATATTTCCAGCGCCTCGACCATCCTCAGTCCCTGCCAGCAGACACCGGCAGCTGCAGTGCCAATCAGGGGCGCCTGGGAAACGTATTTTATAGAATTCAAAGCATTTCTGAAGAGACACTGACAGTATGATGCTTGATAAAAATGGAAAGAAACTGCCTACTTTTAGGCTTGCGTACAGCTTGAGGGTTTTGAGCATGTACCGTATGCGTGCATTAGGCAGATGCGTGCATCTCAGGATCTTTTGGCAGTCGGTGCTCCGTGTTGGCGAGCACTTCCGAAGGATCTGGTAAAAGAATGAAAGCTAAAGGGAGGGAGGGGGTGGATGAGGGAGGCCAGTAGAAAAAATATAAGGAGAAAGGAAAGGAAGAAAATAATGTATCCCGAGTTAGCCATAAAGAAAAGTCTTCAGTGCAGCTAAGACTCTCTCTAAAATCTTAGGAAAGATCTCTAGAGGTTGTGGAAATGTTGTGGAAGTGTTGAGCTATTCCGACTATGAGTTTCTGGAAAGATTCTGCGATTTGGTTCTTGTACTGTTTTTGCATGCAAAAGTCAGAGAATGAAAGGAGATGTGGGATGGTGGATACTGATTAAGCGGACGTGTTGGACTTGATCAGTTGGACTTGTTCTTGGAGATTCTTTTGGGGACTTTTTTGGGGGGAGGAAGGGTTCAAATCCAAATGTGTGCCAGGTTGGATTGTACTGCTCTTAGGTGGGTAAATTGGCAGATTAGTGGTTAATGCTCTGGGTTACCAATTGGAAGGTTGGGGGTTTAAGCACCAGTATTGCCAAGCTTCCACAGTTGGGTTCTTGAACACTGCCCTTAATCCTCTGTCATCCATCATGGCTGACCCCTGCTTCCTAACATTGATATTGTATATGTGATAAAAGAATGTCGGTGTAATGTATATGTAACAAGTAGGGGTGACCCTGAACTCTGTCATTATAAAATGTGGATCGTGTCATTTTGTTTATATGGAGGTGCTCAATGTTTAATTTTACATAGAACTACCGTTTTCTCCCAAGAAGTTAATATACAGCGCACTAGACCACCAGGGAACCACATGATAATGTTGCAAATAAAGAAACTTTTAATAAATATTTTTAATGTGCGTGAATAAATCCAACCACCCATGTGAGATATTTAGTTTCACTTTCCATGATCTGGGACCAACACAGGACCGACACAGGTGGCAGGGATTTAAAGATATAACAATGTCTGGGATATTCTGTATAGGTATACTCTATTCTAATTTAATTCTGCAAATTTATAGTTGATTGTTTTTCAGTGCATCGATGTTGCGCTGTAATTAGCACTCGCGCAGCAAATTTAGCTGATTTCATTTGATTTGCTGACATGTGAAATGCAAATCCTGTCTGCACTGTGGCCTTTCTGCAGTTATTTACTTTTTTTTAGGTTATTTGATCCAAAATGTTTTTATACATATTTTCGCTATGATAATCTGTACATCGTGGCTTTAAAATGTTATCAGCGATCAGGTTACGTCTACCTAGAATTGTCGTCACCCACATCACCCCACCTCCCCACCCCAGACACACATGACTCAACTATCAGTGGACTATAGGCAAGACTTGACAATTCTGATTTTCCATAGTCAGGGACACCACTATTGACAAGAAAAGGCTTTTTTACATTGTATTTACTTTGTCATTCCCAGAAACTCTAAAAGCTTTCAAGGTTGATGGTGCACAATATTTAATAAGGTTCCACTCTATCTATTCAGTTGCAAAGAAAGACATTTGAATTACTCATGCCGTTATCACAATGTTGTGTTTGTGTGTTCACTTCCTTGTCCTTTATCCAACACCTAAACCTGATACCATTTGTCATTTGTCACGTTCTACATTGTGTTCACATTTTTTTGCTTTTTTTGGATCCAGTATGACAATACCCCTGTGCACAAAGCCATCTCCTTGAGAATATACTTTGCATGGGTTAAAGTGACAGATCTTGAAAGGCCTGCAATAGAGCTCTTTCCTATTGAACACTTTGAGATGAATTGGAACACTAACTGCACCACAGACCACCTCAGCTCACCTATACCAGTACCTGGCTTTACTAACACCCTTGTGGCTGAATGAGCACAAATCTCCTCAGTGACACTCTAAAATGTAGTGGAACATCTTCCCAGAAGAGTGAAGGTTAATATAATAGCAAATGGAAACTAAATGTGAAATGGGTTGTTCGAAAAGCTTCTTAAGCTTATCTTATGGTTAGTTGTCTACAAACTTTCTGTGGACTTTCACAGCTGATTTAAGGTGCCTTCAACCTTATGTATGTGTCAACATTTACCCTCCTGTAGTGTCGTATTATCAGAGAGTGAGAATATCCTTTTCTTATACGAGGGGCGTTCAAGTCAAATGGGACTTTTGATTAAAGGTATAAAAATGGATGCTAGAGTGGCAGTACTAAGTGGCTAGTGTCCTATTACTGATATTTGGTGCACATGTGGGCCAGTCCAGAAACTGTTACTCAAGATGGAAGACAACAGTGTTAGTGAGTGCATCAAACAGCGTGTGGTGATGAAGTTTCTTGTGAACGAAGACTTCAAACACAGCACGGTGACGAGACGCTCAGCCACAGTAAGACATTTGAATGGTGTAAACGTTTTTCTCTCATGATGGTTCCTAAATGACGTAGTAATGCAGCCCGTCCTAGGATGGTTCAGGCGCACTGACAAACCTTTCTATGCCTTATCTTGCCAGGCATTAGTTAAACTCTGGGTGACTCTGGAAATGCAGTTTGCACTCCTTGAAATGTGTTCTTTTATTTTATATATTCAAACGTCCTGGTTTGAACAACCTACATACCATTCTTTAGTAATGTTAGCCAGATACTGGCTAATTATCCTCCTAGATTTAGCTAAGTGCAATATTTTAGCCTAGGCTTAAGGCTAATGCATCATTTTTACAGTGTCAGCCATTTTTATGGTGTTAGTACTGCCTCGTATAATAGGTACCTGGTAAGGGTAAAATGTTTAGTAGTCACTTGGCTGGAAAGTAGAAGAATTGCTCCGGAACAAGAGTTCACTTTTCCAGATACTCCTGATTATCCCTTTCATACACACACACGCACACACGCACGCACACACGCACACGCACACACACACACACACACACACACACACACACACACACACACACATACTGCAGACATTCTCTCTTTCCCTTCTGTATTTCATTTGCTTTATTCCACGTTCCTTCTTTTCCCCTCATGTTGTGCTTTTATCTTTTCCTCAGTCTTTTCCGTAAATCTCTCTCCCTCTCTCTCTCTCTCTCTCTCTCTCGCTCTCTCTCTCTCTCTCTCTCTCTCTCTCTCTCTCTCTCTCTCTCTCTCTCTCGCTCTCTCTCTCTCTTTCTCTCTCTCTCTCTTTCTCTTCCTTACTGCCTTCTCAGCATTTCTCCCCAATTTTTTTCTCCTTCTTCGTCCCCACCGGGTTCCCTTTTTTCGTAGCAACAATGGCCATGTGCCCAATTACAGCCGTCAGCTTGATTTCTCAGTCTGGATCTAATTACCCAATTGCAAGAGTCAAAGAAGGACAAAAAATAAATAAAAATCTGCTAGTAACAAGCGTGCCTCTCTCTCTCTTTTTTTTTTTTTTTTTTTTTACCGATACCATCCTCTTGGAGTTCATTAGTTGCTCCAAAGTAGTTAACTCTTGTAGTTTACGATGCAACCAACACCGAAAAGTCCGTTCACACAAGATTTGTTTAACACAAGCATGGGAAAAAAATCTTGTTAGCAAGATGAAGAGAGATCGCGTGTCGTTTAAGTAACACCATAAATCACTGGTCGGAGTTTTTCGGTCATATAAACTCAAGCAGTGGTTTTTATACAGTATCACACAGTTCATAGATCTTTTTTTTGAGCTGCACCATTTCCATTGGCTGTGTTATTGGTTATTGTACACCAGGTGATTAATAGAGATTATATAATAGGTTGAGAGAAAATGGAATCCAGAAAGAGAAGTGAGTTTCCCATAACTGAACAAAAAGAAATAGCAATGAAAGTAAACTGAATTTTTTTTTTTTATAAAGAAACTCTGATGCAGAGAACTTTATGCCTACATCCAGGTCAGATATGAGAAGTGAGTAAAGTCACATTTTGAGACGTATGTGTGAGAAAATAGTACGCGAACATAAGACCTACGTGGATCTTTTTGTGTCCACGGTCACAATTGGCGTAAACTTCAAGAGTCATTTGACTTTCGGGTCAGAGATTGAAGCCTGAATGCACGTAGGCCGGTGAATGAATGGTGTTTGTAGGATTTCTTCCCCCCTTTCTTCTCTATTTCTCTGTCTTTCTTTGTCTCTTTTTTTCGACCAAAAGATGACAGAAACCCGAGGACCCTCGCAAAGATTTGAAGCAGGGCATCTGTAAACAAACGTCTGTGGAAATTCCTTAAAACATTTTTTTTATTTGTATTTACATTTACTTGGAAACTCGCACGTCTTGCAACGTGAACAAGAAGTTCTCCTCAGTTTGCTAATCTGGAGAGTTGCAAGAGGAAGAAGGAAGGCTGTTGACACCCTCCCTCCATTTTGTTGGCAGAACCAAGAAACCATCCCACAGGACTTTTAATTCCTTACTAAAGACGCTTTAATAACTTCCTTTCATAAACAAACTCTTGCTGAGCCAGCCTTGTAGGGACAGCAGGCAGTTAAAGGTCACACTGCCATCTACAGGCAGCATTAGATACACATATACGCGCACACACACACTGTATAAAACACACTTCATACCCTCATTTACAGTCACACACATCAAGCACAGTTCTACACTTATCGTTACATTAGAAACATTTATTAGAAACAAAAAGATCTTACATAGAACCCTGAGCTGTTGGTGCTGATGCTTGTTGTATAAATTAGCCATCACTAGATGGCATAGGAGGTATAGACTTGAGTTGAATCCTTCACTGACCCCACACACTGCCCCCTGGGTTACTTCTCACGTTTACATCACAGTGAAATTCTTACTTGAGCATATCGCAGCTCATAGAAAGCTGAAGTCAGAGAGCATAGTCAGCCATGATACAACATATGGTTAAGGGCCTTGTTAAAGGGCCTAACAGTGGCATCTGGGCAACGCTGGCGCTTGAACTCTTGTCCTTCCGATCAGTAACTCAAAGCCTTTACCATTGAGCTCCTACGTCCCCCTACCGATATTATATAGTTTCTAATTTCTTAGGACGTCGTAAAACTTTTTGTTTTAATTTTTAGCATTAAATCACAGTGCTGTGGAATTCTCCAGTCATACTTTATATAATGACCTTATACATTATGGTTTATATATTTCTGCCCAACACCATTAAAATTTGTATAGCAAATACATTTTATGTCAAAAAAGTGTGTAAAAAAATTTTGTTTACTTACACAAGTGAAAGTGAGGTTATACCGAGGTTATATCTGAACAACTTCTTGTATAATGTGACATTGTCATATTAAATTTAAGGGATGGAAAGGAAAATGAGATCCAGTGTCAAAATGAACTAGAATTGTGACCAGATTACATGCAGAGAAATGAAGTGCATTATATGGACAAATGTTTATGGACATCTGACAACATTCATGTGTGCATTTTGACCTCCTATTCCACACTTAGTCTCAATTTGCTGTTAAAATAAATTCCAGTCCCTGGAAGATGTTTCACTAGATTTTGGAATGTGCTTGTGGAGATTTGTGCTCATTCAGCTACAAAGGTACTGATATACAGTACAGACCAAAAGTTTGGACACACCTTCTCATTCAAAGAGTTTTCTTTATTTTCATGACTATGAAAATTGTAGATTCACACTGAAGGCATCAAAACTATGAATTAACACATGTGGAATTATGTATGGAATTATATACATAACTAAAAAGTGTGAAACAACTGAAAAATGTCATATTCTAGGTTCTTCAAAGTAGCCACCTTTTGCTTTGATTACTTCTTGCACACTCTTGGCATTCTCTTGATGAGCTTCAAGAGGTAGTCACCTGAAATGTTCTTCCAACAGTCTTAAAGGAGTTCCCCGAGAGATGCTTGGCACTTGTTGGCCCTTTTGCCTTCACTCTGCGGTCCAGCTCACCCCTAAACCATCTTGATTGGGTTCAGGTCCGGTGACTGTGGAGGCCAGGTCATCTTGCGCAGCACCCCATCACTCTCCTTCTTGGTCAAATAGCCCTTGATGCCTTCAGTGTGACTCTACAATTTTCATAGTCATGAAAATAAAGAAAACTCTTTGAATGAGAAGGTGTGTCCAAACTTTTGGTCTGTACTGTAGAGTGAACAGGCCTGGGGTTCAGTCGGGGTTCAAATTGATCACAAAGGTGTATTATAGGGTTGAGTTCAGAGTTCTATAGCAGTCCACTTGTGATCTTCCACTTAAACACATATAAAGCATATCTTCATGGAGCTGCGTTTTGAACAGGTTTGGGGTTCCTAGTTGAAATTAAGGCAAAATGTAATGTTAAAATATAAAATAGTATCAGCTACATCCAAAGACATTCTATACAGTTGTGTGTCTCTAAAAGTGTGGTAACACTTTGGGGAAGAACCTTATATGGCTGTATCCCAATACTGTTGTCTACATAGTAAATGGCATGTCTTTTAATGGTATGCCTTTTAAAAACATTCCAGCTATGGAGTAAAAATGTAATTATTAGTGTTTGTACTAAAGTGTTGTGTTACAAGATAAAATAAAAAAAACATTGTGGTTGTGTTGTTTTAGGAAATGCTCATTTATGGGTTGGGGGCCAGAGCACCTCTTTGCTCCTGCTCACATGACACCACGTTGTCATTAATGATCTTGCTTTGTCAGTGTTTTAGTTTAGACATATTTCAGTCCCTTCAGTTCTTTTTCTTGTTTGCTTTGGGATCTCATACATCTCATGAATCAGCAAATACAATTTATATACAGAGCTCGGTGTCAGATCTTAGCTAATCTTTCTATAAATAATGCTTGAAGAGCAACTATATGGCTACCGAGTAATAGTTTTTATTGAACACGGTGAAGACTTTTCCCAGTTCTTTTCTGGGTGTCAGTCGAACAGATTGTTATCAGCAAGTGTTTATTGCACTTTGTTTTCTCAGAAATTTGGTTAGGTGTGTGATATCCTGTTAGTTGAGGTTTTTGCCCTCACAAACACACACACACACACACACACACACACACACCACATTAACCTATTTTTTCTTACTTGTCAAAGTGAAAGTGTGTGTGCACTATTTATTATTTACACATTTTCATTAAAACTTGGTTTTTTTTTTATATAAAACCCATGTACACTCACTTTCCACTTTAATAGGAACTGAACATTTGTTCATATATGCAGTTATCTGAAAGACCCAATTTGTGGCTGTGGCACGATGCGTAAAACCGTACAGATACACAAGACGTGTGTGCTTGCTTTTTGATCCCACAAGATTAGCTGATTAGATAACTGCATACATGAGAAGGGTACAGGTGCTTATTATACATTTACTATACATTTTGTCCCAATTTGCTCTGATGATTGCCTCCACTCTTCTGGGAGAAGTTCCACTAGACTTTGGAGTGTGCTTATGCTAATTTGTGGAGATTCATTCAGCCACAAATGTGTAGGTGAGGTGAGGTGCAGATAGTCACATTCATTCATGTTCAATAGGGTTGAGGTTCAGAGATCTATAGCATGAGATCTTCCACTCCAATCCATGTAAAGCATAAGTTCATGGCGTTAGCTTTGTGATACCGCATCCAAAGACATCTCCAACCCTAACCCTAGCTGTTTGTTGAAGGGTCATATATGGCTGGAAAAATCATGTGTCCCAATACTTTTGTCCATATAGTATAAGATGAGATATATATATATATATATATATATATATATATATATATATATATATATATATATATATATATATATATATATATATATATACCTACAACAACAGCAAAATTGTTGACACCCTTTTCATGGTCAAAACATCAGAAGCTCTCTTATGTAAAGTTTATCTTCATATTATACAGCGTGACATGTTGGTTTTGCGTCTCGATGCTGCATGTCTAATTAAAAACATTTGCAAGAAAGGCAGTCGATCACTGCAGTCATCTGGAGTGAAGCATTTATCATCATTGTAAAGCTCTTAAAGTATTTTTTATATTTCAGCCTTTGCAGGCTGTGTGTCTTGCCTGTGTGTGTGTGTGTGTGTGTGTGTGTGTGTGTGTGTGTGTGTGTGTGTGTGTGTGTGCGACCTCAGCCTACCCTCGGTAATCCATCATTTTCACTGACCAGGTGGTGAATAGGATTTACAGTTTTGATTGACACCACTTGGTAGCCATCTCCATAGCAACAGCCCAATGTTTCCGGCTTTTGTCTAAGCTTGGGGTTCATCAAAGCGTTTCCAGCACAACTATTTCTGAAAAGCACTAAAGAACGTTTTATTAATGCACGAGCAACGCTGGAGACAATTGTGATCATAAGCAGACATGGATGACGCTGGATCAAGTTTATCTCTTTCCTCTCCGGCTAAGCTTGGCGTCCTTTCCATTAGCATGTGCAGATTTAGTGTGATGCTAGGAAAAGGGGTGGGGGGAGTTGTTGAGTTCTTCAAGAGGCTCACAGCTGTGAAATGTTAACTAAATCCACGTCAGACACAGGTCTGGCTCGGCTAAGCTATGTCTGGGCTAATCTTTTGTTTCTGGTGCTGGGTTAATGATAGAATCATTCTTATGTTAACAAACGGCATGAAAGGTGAGCGTGAAATCGCAGTGTTTTTGGCTGTTTAACAAAAAACTAACCTAATTGCAACATACACTCCAATCTTGAGGTGAATGCTTTTAGGAACTATTGCACACACACGCACATACTATTGCTCTTTGAGTGTACAATCTTCTGTTTTTATTTTATTTCTCTTGACTTGTCTGGTTTAGTTATCCTCTTTTTTTGACCAATTTATTATCAAGTTTGGGAGGGAGTGGTAGCTCAGTGGTGAAGGTGCTGGATTACTGATCGGAAGGTCTGGGGTTCAAGCCCTGGTATTGCCAAGCTGCCACTACTTTTGCTGACAAAACAGTTCTGACCCGTCGGACATCAACAGTATTAACAGCTTCAACTTCTTCAGCAATTTAAACTACAGAAGCTTGTCTGTTGGATCGGACCACACGGACCAGCCTTCGCTTCTCATCAACGAGCCTTGGCCGCCCATGACAGATACTGTCTGGGAGAGACCGGGAACAGCCCCTAATAGCTGCAGTTTTGGAAATGCTCCGACCCAGTCATCTAGCCATCACAATTTAGCTCTTGTTTAACTGCTTGGACCATGTGTCCTGCTTCTAACACATACATTTTCTATATTTACTTACTGCCTAATATATCCCACCCACTAGCAGGTGCTAATGCTTTCTGAACCCCCAATCCACGTTTAGTCCTTATTTGCTCTTAACTCCACTCATAACTCCACTCTTCTAGTTGGATGTTCCACTAGATTTTTGTTGTGGAAATGTGTTCATTCAGCCACAAGGGTGGGCTACTCGTAGGATGATGAGGCCTGGGATGCAGTCAGCATTCCATTTCATTCCAAAGGTGTTCAGTAGGGTTGAGGTAGAAGCGCTCTAGAAGGCCACTCAAGATCTTCCACTCTAACCCATGTAAACCATATCTTTTTGGAGCTGGCTTTGTGCTCAGGGGCATTGCCATGCTGGAACAGGTCTCGTAGTCCAAGTGAAGGGAAAATGTAATGCTCCCACATCCAAAGACATTTTATACAATTGGGTAGATCGTACTGAATTCTTACTGTAAGTACTTCTGTGAAAAAAAAGGATCACAAGCATAATAAAGGGGAAATGACTTATTTTATCAGTTCTTTTGTATCAGCATTTAGAGGTTAAGTATAATGCCAAGGATTTAGAATCATGTGCAAAGTAAACTGTATAGTCTGCATGCAATTGGCATTTGGTTCATTTCAGGTATGTACAGTGCCTCAAAATAATTTAAATATACAATTTGTACATCCAAAGTCATCATATATTATTGTGTGCCTCCTATTTTGTGGTAACAGTTTGGGGAAGCACCACATAAGGCTGGAAAAGTCAGGGGACCCAATACTTTTGTTCATATACCGTATCAGACATTGTCATAAAGCTGCATGAAGTACCAGATGTAGATTTAGATCCTTAGCCAGATGTGACAGAGACAAGAATAATCTGCTTAGAGGACAAAAATTTGAAAGAATTCAGAGTCAAAAGGAAAAAACGTCTCATCTGCGATGAAATTAGATCATATGGGATTATCAAATATTAGTCTTGCAATGAGTTCTAGAAGAATACAGTGCTATTTGTGTTTATGTAATAGCCAATACAATCATTACAGTATTTATGATTACAGCAACAGTTTAAGATCTACAGTATTCAGGTCAGATTATATAGAGATGGAATGCTGGGACTTGGGAATGAAAAGACTTTTGGGATAATTATGGTATCAAAACCAAATGATTCACACGGGCAAAATCGCAGAACGAATCGGGCGTGTCTCAAGGGCAAGAACGATTAACGTTCCTCAAAAACAAAAATCTGATGGTAAAAGAGGAAGTCACTCCGTCATTGCATGTTTCATGGTCAAGCTTTGGAATGTTAGTTGTTTAAGTGCTCAATTATCCAATCGCTTTGTTTACTCTGTAGGTTCGTTTACTTCGTGAACTTATTTATTTTACAGCGTTCTGGCAGTCATCATTAATTTATTTCCAGCAAACACTTCCTTTTTCACGTCTCTTGTTCTATTATGTAAATCTGTCACTGCATTTTGTAGTTATTAAGTATTGTAATACAATAAAACATTTTTTAGACTTTATTAAAGACTTTATATGTTTTTTTTAGTCAGTTTGAAGATTACTTCTGAAAATTAGGATATGTAATACACTATAATGGCAAAAGTTTTGGGACACCTGACTTTTCCAGCCATATGTGGTTCTTAACTAAACTGTTACCACAAAGTTAAAGAGGCAAGCAATTGTATACAATGTCTTTGGCTGTGGTAGCATTCAATCTTCCATTTACTTGAACTAGGAGAGCCAAACCTGTTCCAGCATGACAAGAAGTTGGTTTAATGAGCGGAGTGTATTAAAGAGAACTTAGAATAGCCTTTATTTGTCACCTATACATTACAGTTCAATGAAATCTGCTCTTTGCATATCCGGGCTTGCTTGGAAACTGGAGTCAGAGCGCAGGGTCGGCCATGATATGGCACACCTTGAGGGTTAAGGGCCTTGCTCAAAGGCCCAATAGTGGCAGCTTGGCAATACCAGGGCTTGAACCCCAGACCTTCCGATCAGTAATCCAGCACCTTCACCATTGAGCTACCACTCCCTCCCAAACTTGATAATAAATTGGTCAAAAAAAGAGGATAACTAAACCAGACAAGTCAAGAAAAATAAAATAGCAAACATATTCAGAGATTTAAAACATCAAAATGTTCGATTGATAACTGATACGAATTGCAGATGGTAAAGAAGGTAAGACTTGGAAACTGGTGTATACAGATTTTAGTGGCTATGAATATGTAGTAAATAGTCACATAGGTTATATAACCCAGAAATGATTTGGTTCTCAGGTGAAAGGGGTGTGGTGTGGATCTTTAGAACCGTCAGGTCCAATATTACTGAATGAGGTTTCTGAGTGGTTAAAAAAAAAAAAAAAAAAAAGATGACGAGGTTGAATCCAACAATAACATTGATATCCGAAACCAATTAAGGCCACTTCTCTCATTTTCACGGGACTTTTAGTGGAGCAGCACTTATTACTTAAGACATTCTGAGATGTGTGAAAGTACTGAAACAATTGAAAGCTTTAAAAGCCAGTAACATGATTCTAGATAAAATTCTAGATGAAGCAGGCAGGAAGTGTAACTCTGGTTTCATCATTTGCACCCAGCTCAAGTTTGTCTAATTTTTTTACATTAGTTTGTGTTATAGCAATCGTGTTTCCCACCGGTACCCAACTGACAGCTTTCTGATATAGAGGAGCCTCTCAAATATGACATATAATAGGTTCCTTTTTAAATACACTATATGGACAAAAGTTGTTGGACTCCTGACCATAAGATTCTTATGTGTTGTTTGAACATCCAGTTTCATATTCAGTCACAATTTGCTGTTATAATCTCCACTTTTCTGGAAAGATTTGTAACAAGATTTTTGACTTTAGACTCACGATCTTCCAATGCAACCCATGTAAACTAGATCTTCATAAAGCTAGGTTTGAACAGGTTCGGATCTTCTAATACAATTGTATTTCTCCAACTTTGTGGAGATCTCCCAATATTTTTGCCAATAGGGTACCTCATCTTGAACCATGTGTTCTTGTGCTTCAGATGCTTATCATCTGTCATCTCTGATTCAGAGACCTTTTCACTGTATACTCAACAGTCTTTTGTTGTTTTGGTACAACTTTGGAAACAGGACTGCTATCAAAGAAATCTAAACATGTTTGATTTTTAGTTTTATCTCCCAGCCAAAGGTTTTCCAGCTTTACTTTCGGGATCCGGCACAACTTTAGAGAAAAACTCTGGACTGCAACCCATTAAGCATGTTTATATTGAAACATTTGGGATGTGCCTGGCGATTCGGGTAGGAGTTTGTCAGGTCGGTGCTGTATTTTGTGTTATTCCTGTGAGAAGTTAACGGTTGTGTCACAGAGGAACACTTAGCACATTTACTCTAGATGAATTACTGAATTGAATCGAAGAGATTTTTTCCTCTTTCATTATTTTTCCAATGATGTTTCATGCCACATTAATGAGAAATCCAGCTTTGAAATATTTTTGAGATTAAATAGACAGACAGATATGAATCACTATGAGTAGGTAGATGAACGGTATACTGGTTAATAAAAAAAACCATTAATCAAAGGGAAAATTTGGCCTGTATGATCGACCTTAAATTCGATCACGTAGAATGTTATTGCTTATAGTATATGAGTTTCTATGAGAGGCAATTATTTTAAAAGCATCGAACGGAAGAAAGTTGAAGTCGTAAAATCAAACGAGCTGCTTTTTTTTTTTTTTACCAATCATTTAAATAAAATTTTGATGCATTTTGATGCACGACGTGGATGCAAAGAATCATGTATTACATATATGTTTATATCATGGTCAGCCTTAATACTTGATTCTGATTGGCTGGATGGTGTGTGCTTAAATCAATAAGCGCACACGTGGTTCTGGTCATTTTAAAATCCTATTTCTTTTAATGCGCCTACTTATAAACAGCTTTAACAGAAGTAGCATACAGTTACAGGTCCATACAGTGTGAGACAGCTAATTTTAAACATTTCTTATTGATCTTACTGAGCTAAAATGGATGAGTTTTGTGGGTCATTTACCTTAGATGATGTTTATAGCTATTTTGATACAAGATGAATTAGAGGAATAGGAGAAAATAACGTTAAAAAGAGAAATATGATAAACGGCACAAGGAAATAAACACCAACGGCTTCGAGACGTGACAGAAATTCCTGCAATTTTTTTTTATTGCTCTATCTCTCTCTCTCTCTCTCACACACACACACACACACACACACACACACACACACAACTACTAATAACTAAAACTTTCTTTCGGCTTCTCCCGTTAGGGGTCGCCACAGCGGATCATCCGCATGTTTGATTTGGCACATGTTTTTACACTGGATGCCCTTCCTAACGCAACCCTCCCCATTTATTCGGGCTTGGGACCGGCACTAAGAGTGGCTGGGGTTGGTTCCCTGACCGGGGATCGAACGCGGGCCGCAGCGGTGAGAGCGCCGCATCCTAACCACTAGACCACCAGGGGACCCACATACTAATAACTATCTGTAAAAATTCATTCAATTTATTTCAGTATATGCAGTACAGGGGTCAGAACTGTATATAAGATAAACTGATGGAAATTATCTATTTGTATCAATTTTGCTCTATAAACATTTATGACATTTAACATCAATGATACACTGATCAGGCATAATTTTTTTTATTTATGACCACCTTTCTTATATTGTGTTGGTCAATCTTCTGCTGCCAAAACAGTCCTGACCAGTTGAGCATCAACAGCATTAACTCCTTCAGCAATTTGAGCTACAGGAGCTCATCTGTTGGACCGGACCACACAGGTCAGCCTTCCCTCCCCATGTGCATCAATGAGCCTTGGCCGCCCGTGACCCTGTCACCAGTTCACCACTGTTCCCTAACCGATCACTGTAGACTGGGAACACCTCACAAGAGCTGCAGTTGTGGAGATGATCTGACCCAGTCGTTTAGCCGTCACAATTTGGCCTTTGTCAAACATACTTGCCCATTTTTCCTGCTTTAAACAAATCGAATTTGAGAACAAAATGTTAACTTGCTGCCTAATTTATCCCACCCACTAACAGGTGCAGTGATGAAGAGCTCACCAGTGTTTTAATGTCTTAATGTTATGCCTGGATGGGTTTTTATATATATATATATATATATATATATATATATATATATATATATATATATATATATATATATATATATATATATATATACCACTGACTAATATATATATATATTACTTGTTGCAGATTATCCTAAATAACAAACTACACTACAAAAATGCCTCAGAAATGATTTTGATATACACATATACACATATACACAGTACATTCAGTTGCAAGACATTCAGCCATCATTTATTACATCCTACTGGAAACCTAATAAATGTTTAGAGAACCTAATCTTCAGTCCCCTCAGAGTCGCCTCTCATTGTTTTTGTTGTTGTTGTTAAATCTGAAAATGTTAGCCTTGAGATAACTTCAAAGCAGTGATCTCCAAATGTCTGTATCTAAGGGAATCAATGTAGAGTCAGCACTTATAGACCAAGGCCAGACATCCGACTTCCTCTGAAATCGCAAGCTCTTCAGGTAAAAACAGGATTAATTGATGAGACTAAGGGCTTCTTGTATCCCTTGGGCTCTGCTCTATCGTTTAAATTAAATTGTACCAGATCCAGACATCATCATGTGGCTCATGACAGCTTCAATCAATTTTTAATATGGATAGACTGACAGGAACCTGAGGACCTGGATCCGATTTTAACTGAGTTCAGCAAAGCCTACATTGCTATATGCTGCATTATTCTCTTCGCACACAACTCTTATTGACGGGACTTCTGTAAAATACAAATCAAGGACCGCAAGCATTAGGCAGAAAAAATGTTTTGGATTATCATTTTATTTGTATAAGCAGTTGGAAGTGAAGCATACTGGATCTGATCTTGAAATTATGTGAAAATTTAGGGATAACTGTATAGTCTACATACAATTGGAATTTGGTTCATTTCAGGCTTCAGTGACTTGGATGTGCTTCCAACTTTGTGGTAAAAGTTTGAAGAAAGCACATACTGTATGCCTGGAAAATCCAGTTGTTCCAATACTTGTTACCGAACCATTTTTTGATCATCTATTCATCATGTCTGTTCTATTCTGCTCGGTTTACACATTTCTAAATTCCGATAGATTTTTAGCTACCTTTTTGGATTCTTGATTTCAAATTATTTTTACCCTGTAGTACTTCCAGGAATTTGACTATTCCACAATCAAACATGGTGGTGGATGCGTAATGGTTTGGGGTTGATGTGGAGCAGGGAAAGTTAGACACTCATCCCGGATAAAAGGAATACTGAACCAACATCCCTTCTATTCCTACTTCAACACACTCCAAATGCTCTGGGATGAACTGGATCAAGAAAACTATTAGAAAAGGACACTAGTTGAATGTTTTGGTCTGGGTGTCAAGAGTGTGTAAAGCTGTTATTGTTGCTAAGGAAGGATTTTAAATGAAAATGAAGTGTAACATCTTTGCATTTATATATATATATTTTTTTTTATCAAAGTCAATTTTCATACCATTGAAATACCAAGTTCATTCCATATAAACAAAAGTAATATGTATGTGTATATATATATATATATATATATATATATATACTAAAACTTTATACTAACACTCTATACTATACTCTATACTATACTAACACTCACCTGTATGTACTGAGCTGCTACAAAGCTAAACTCACACGTATACTCATTTCACACATGTCTTCAGTACCACCCATATAATATTCTTTTATTATCACATAACTGTTTACATCCTGTTTTTTTGCACATCCATTTGACTGCTGCTATTGCTGTTTTGCACAACCTTTGGTGTTTACATTTTGAGTTCATTAACAAGTACACTCCTGTATCCAGTCCCCTTTTGCACACTGTACAGTAGGTCTACTAGTTGCTCTATTTTGTGTTTTGTGTATTTGTCCAACACTGTCTTGTCTTGTCTTTTGTCTTGCGCTGTTTGGACCAGGTTGCACACGATGCGACTAGGACACTTACTTTAGTCCTTAGCTCTATGTTCTATTATCTAGCTTTATGTTGTTTTATGTAGCAACAAGGTTCTGGAGAAACGTTGTCTCATTTCACTGTGTACTGCGTCAGATATATATATATATATATATATATATATATATATATATATATATATATATATATATATATATAGAGAGAGAGAGAGAGAGAGAGAGAGAGAGAGAGAGAGAGCGAGCGAGCTAACTAACACTAAAGGTTAATTTGTACCTTAAGATGACTACTATCTATTATTACTATAAGATACATTGAGATTATCCCAAGTTTATTTATATATACTTTTTATAATAGTTATAAATCATTTTAAATCATTTTTTATAAGTAATTTAATGATTTCAGGCTCAGTAAGGTGTCACACAAGGACAGAAGACCGTTTAGAGTGTATTCCAGCATCTGTTGTCAGGAAGCCAGAGATACATTTTTTCCTCTCTCTTTTTCTTTGTTATTCAGAACCACTGGATTTCCTCAGAACAAAATGCGGTTTTACAAATTGGCCGTTATTCTCATATGTCCTGCTTTGTGGTTTAAGTGGAACGATCTTTATTTGAATGTTCAAATTTGTTTATTATTTGCAACCGACATTTCTGTACAGTAACTAACGCTATACAGATGCCTGCCGTGTGTCAGGGCTGCATGGACTGCTTTGTATTTGAAACATCTGAGATTTCGGAGAAGGGACACGCATGATGCTGACACAACAGATCCATGCTCCATTATCCAGTACATCAACACATGTTATATGAATTAGGTTGCTTGTACGTAGGAACGCTTGATTTCAGCAATTTAGAAGCAACAATATATTTGAGTTGATTTGATTGCGCAACCTTGCTTGTTTTTTCTTTCCCTCTACCCGCCTCCTTGCCCTCCATCCCATTATGACTTGTGTTGTGCGGTCAGTGTTTAATGCTGATGCAGGGAAGTTAATTGCATCAGTGGGATTTCTTTTTTTAGATGCGGTTAGATTTAGACAGAGCTTTTAAACCTTTTCTGGGACTTGTTGCAGTCGTTTTCGAGCACTCACACACACTGAACACAAAAAAACTGCAGAAAAGGAACATAAGGGTGTAAAAAAAATAATAAGGTATTGCTTGTGTGACAGCATAACCTACAGATGCTTGCACTTAGAGCAAGAGGAGTGTTTTCTGGCTGCTCATTTTTTCCAGGCATTGCGATATCCGATGTTCTCAAGCAGTTACACGGTTAACATTTGTTTACATGTCTCCGAGACCGAAAGAGGGCAGTTCAGAAGGAGCAAAGAAGGAGAGGTAAGGGAAAAAATGGTGTGCATGGGACAGCGGGTGTATGTTTGGTGTGTTTTGGCTATTTGATCCAGTCAGCTGATCGCTAAGGTGGTCTGTGATTGGAAGATCCAGTTGTGCACAGCTGCACTGTAGGCAGATTTGCATGAGACAAGGCTGCCAGTGTCTCCTCCTCGAATCCACTCTGCCAGTGGCTGAGTGTGTGTGTGCATGTGTGTGTGTGTGTGTGTGTGTGTGTGTGTGAGAGAGAGAGAGAGAGAGAGAGAGAGAGTGGATGTCTGTGGAAGCCAAAGCAGTGTTCCTCAAGCTCAAGCTCAGCCTCAGGAAGTCAAGGAAGGAAAAAGCTGCTGGATCTGGAGTTCCAGACTTTTTTGTAGATTGATGATTGATGATAACTTTGCTGGAGCTTCTCTGTTTAAGGGACATGCTTTTTGGCATTTAGACAGTTATGGACAGACTTTGTGAAGGACTGACATCTACTTTCGCAAGCTGGAGTCTGAGCATGATCTCTATTGAGGTGCATCCTGAGCTCCATGCTGAGCTCCACTGGTGTATATCCTGATATTCTCCTCAACCTTTTGGTGCATCCTGAATCTCTATTGAGGTCCATCTTTATTGAGGTAAATGTTAAGGACTGGTCTGCATTTGAGTTCTGCATCGCATTTGGGTGACCTTTTAAGACAGACCTTCAGTGGAAAAAAATATCCTGAGCTGTATACCTCTTCTGCGCTATGTCCCAGTTTTGGGCATCCTGAAAGGTTTACTCTAAACACTGGTTTCCCGGCTTTCAGCTCCTAAAGCTCTAAGTGAAGCTGCAGGAAAGAAGGCAGGAACTGTAGACTAGACATGGGTTGCACGGCCAGTGTGGTGCAGCTTCAGGCTCTTCGCACGTTAATGAGAGGCAACTGCGCTCGGACCTGCTCAGACCGACAGGAGCAGATATCCCTGGAGATTCTTCAATCATTGGACAGTGAGGCGGACAGCCGGCCACGCACCATCATTTTCACGGTAATGAGATTTGGCTTCTTTTACTGTTCGCTTTTTCCTCCAGGATGCACCACCAATATCTCACAGTTTCATATCAACCCTTTCTGAAATATTCCTTGTCAGTGTATGCTTTTCTTCTGTACCTTAACTGCTTGACTCATGGACTTGATATTTCAGGAAGTTCTTCGAAGGTTGTTGTTGCATAACAGTTACCAAAAGGAATAGGGAAATGTGTAATATGGGGTTATATATTGGCTTTTCCAGGGCATATCTGGCCGGTTTGCTGCACGGAGATCTCTTGGAGAAATATGGCGAAGAGTGCGCAATGCATTATCCAGAACTCAGGGCTACTTCCGGCACAGCTGACAGAGAGAGAGAGATAGAGAGAGAGAGAGAGAGAGAGAGAGAGAGAGAGAGAGAGAGAGAGAGAGAGAGAGAGAGAGAGAAGTGGAGAGGGGGAGAGAGAAATAACAAGGCATAGCCAGAGGGGATTAGACGATGGGAATGTGGGGTTCTGTGGGAAAATGTTGCATCTGTGTTTGTGTGTTTTTTGTGAATGAGCCGCTTATCTGGGAGGCTGTGTGTGTGTGTGTGTGTGTGCACGCGTGTGTGTGTGTTCGCATGTGTGTGACAGTGTTATGCACTAGTTGATGCATCAAGCAAACAGTTTAGTATCAATATTTGTTTTTCTTTAACGATCTTAATCAATCTTTTAAAACACAATATATACACTAAATAGATTAGAAACAGACAAGACGTGTCATTAAAGCTGTAGCAAAATAGCAAAAGATGGGCAAAATTGATATATCATGGGAAGAACGCTGTGCAAAGAAAAGGTCTAGGTATTGAAATTTAAAACTAAGAAATGTATTGATTTAATACCAAAAGTATAAAAAGAAACGGAGTGTGAAATACGCACTATGAAACCTGCAATCGTTTTGTAAGCTATAATGCAATATAATTATAATATAATTAATGAGCACATTACATGTGCAGAATAATACATTTGTAGGACGTACACTGTATTATCAAAAGTATTGGGACACCTGACCGTACCAACCATATGTGGTTCTATCCCAAAGTCTGACCACAAGTTGAAGACACAATTCAGTGGTCCCTTCACCTTCACTGAGCACCATAAATGAGTGGAACATCTTCCCAGAAATTGAGCGAGTGTTCCTGACCTCGTGATCTCATCACTGTGATTGGAGTAGTCTGGTTACGGTTCCTTATTTCACTAAGAATCATTAAGCCTGTGTTATGAGCCTGAAGAATAGAGTAGATTTGTGTGTGTGTGAGCCAGACATATGTGTGCCGACTTGTCACTTACAGCACAGAGTGGTGCCATCTCCATATGCTCCCGATCTCTTATCATTCATCCCTCCCTCTCTTTTTCTTCTCAGTCTCTCTCTCTCTCTTTCTCTGTTTGTGTCTCTCTACCTCCATCCAATGTGTCTTTCTCTTCACTGCTGCTGATGCTTAGATTCGATCATGAGTGATGGAGAGCAGATGGTGCGCACTGCTTATTGTCAATGCTCTCTTTTTTTCCTTTTCTCTCACTCTCTCTCTCTCTCTCTCTCTCTCGTTCTCTCACGTCAGCATTTGATGAGCAGGACCGTTAATCACGCACCCCTCGTCTATTTTGATCCCACACAGCTGTAGTTTGCAGACATAATCAGCGCTATCACTCCTCCTGCAGAGGAGGGCAGGATGGAGAGTAGGAGAACAAGTGAGCATGTAGATGCTGCTTAATGAACAGGAAGAGGTTAAAGGCTAGAATTAGAAAGGAGTTAGAGTTGCGGCGTGACGGCTGAAGAGACGTAAACCCCAAAAAAAGGCGAACATGTAGGAGGCACAAGTGTTTGTTTGCACTATTATTAGCTTGGCTCTCACAGTAAATCATTAGAATTAGCATAAAGGTTTAGCGTTAATAATTGCCCAGGGGGATTCCACTTCAACATGTATGGATTTAGGGTTCTCTTGTAATATATTCATTGCTTATTGGGATTTTTTGGTTCTGATTTACTTTTAATTCAATTGCATGTATTAAACCTAGAGTTGTTTTATGAGGTTTAAATCGTAAACAAATCCAACATATCATATAGAATGCCACACTGGTGCTCAGAGTTATCACATATCACATGACTCATACCAGGACCAGAAACAAATCATGGATAGCATTGCTTTTATGCATCGTACCATTTTAATGGGCTGTCAAAATTAATGGCACTAATTTTAATTAGGCATGATTAATTCAGCATGAATTTTTGTTTGACAATTTTTATGAATAATATAAATAAATATATAAAAACTAACCAAAAACATATTAATCACTAAACGTTTGTTTTACTGATGCGCCAAGTCTCAAATCAAGCACCATGATGCACACATCCGGCAATTAAAACCGTCAGTGTGGAAACATAGCAAAAGTTCTGTTTGGTGTTCTGATGATTTATGTAATTTAAAACACCATAATTACTTTAAAGAATATTCAAGATTATTCTATTGTCTTCATGCTCTATGTTGATTAGAGTATTAAAAAACACAGTATTAATTTAACTCATGACAATAATGCAATTAAATGCGATTCAATATTTTAATCGATTGACAGCCCTAATGATTATGTAATGACTATTATATGGGAGCATGCTGCTTAAGGAAAATTAATTATAATACACAGGATTACTGTTGCTTAACTTGAACATTTTTTTATTGTTTCTTAATTGTACCACGTTTTAGGGTTATATTTCATACTCATTTCATAGCAAGATTATTTGCCAACACTAACCTTTATTATAAGTGTCAAGTAATGAGAGTGTTCAGGAGAACCTTTTATTTAATAAATGAGCTAACCAACCAAAACAGCAGGAATCAGAAACATAGTACAGTAGTCAGGCGAATGGCAAACCATTGAGCAAAGAAAAAATTATACAAACAGGTACATGTGGCAACGAACACAACAAATAGAATGCAGAAGTCCACAGTAGATATAATGAAATATTTCCATACAATGAACTAGAAATTCAATATTTTTTGGTATCTTTTTCAATCATGCACCAACCTCCTATATCTTGTATGTGAATCATTTTTAAAATGCAGCTTGTCATGTTGAGGAAAAATTAAAAAGAGAAGTCCTCTGTGCTGAACATTTTCTCATGTTTCAATTCTTTCACTGATGCTGGAGACTTCTTCCAAAAAAATGCTTGTTCTTTTTACATGAAATATCTTTACAATTACAAACAATTACATCTTTTTATGCACATTTGTTTTTAAGGAATTCAATTTTATGAAGCATGCTAGATGTTACTATAGAAACAATAATGAGTAACACCTGTTTTTGATTGAAGAATTTTATTGTGCTGTGGTAAAAATTTGAGTAAACTGCTTAGATTTCCAAATTCCAAGTCTGTACACATCAGTATTCATGTAGTGCGTATCATGATCAGCCTGGACTACATGCCACCAGCTGGTGTCTGAGGTAATCTGAGCTTTCTCAAAGCATTCACAGAGGGGGTAGAAACACTATTCTTCCCAGCCTTATTGTCTGTAAATTCCAGGCATGTCCATGGTTGTAGTTCTGTTTTTTTTTTTTTAAGGTAAGCAATTAAGTCCGGATGCTCTTGTCTTTGTTGCCTTGAACAGTTGATATTGGATGCTATATCAGTAATAGGAAATGCAACGTAAGGATCCAAAAATGTGTTTATAGTATACAAACGTATTGAGACAACTGACTTTTTTAGGCTCTTTCTCAAACTGTTACTTCAGTGAAGTATACAAAAATGGCATGCAATTTGTACAGGATGTTTTGTGGTGTTATTACATTTTCCCTTCACCTAAACAATGCCTCGTGCACAAAGCCAGCTCCATAAAGTTATGCTTTACATGGGTTGGAGTGGAAGATCTTGAGTGGCCTTCTATAAAACTCTGACCTCATCCCTACTGAACACCTTTGGGATGAATTGGAATGCTGACTGCACCCCAGTCCTTCTCACCTCATCTACAGCAGTACCTGACATTAGTCACTTTTTTGTGACTAAATGAACACAAAACTCCACAAGAACGCTTCAAAATCTGGTGGAAAGTCATGGTACTAAATGTTAAATGGGATGTTCAAAATGTATGAATCTTATGGTCAGGTGTCCACAAACATTTCTCCATATAGTGCAATAATCCTTTTTCTGCATTACGTGCTAAAATGCATCAATACCATTTCCATGGTATTTCCAAATTGGAAATATACTTGTTTAAAACTTGTCAAAATCTGCTGGATATGATGGAAATCGCACCTACAGAAGATTCATGGTTGGCTAGTATAATTTCTGTAATAGAAAAAACATTCAATTCAGTGAAAGTTATATCAGAAAAAGTATTATTGGCTGTTATCATTCTTATTTGTGTGTGTGTGTGTGTGTGTGTGTGTGTGTGTGTGTGTGTGTGTGTGTGTGTGTGTGTGTGTGTGTGTGTGTGTGTGTGTGTGTGTGTGTTCCCTCTTGTGTTTATTCGTTATTGTGGTCTAACAGAAAAAATGCTTGTGAAAAAAATGGCAAAAGACACCTTAGTGTCTAACGATGTGTACTATTGATGGGCATTAGCAACAGAAGACCACCACAGACCACAGGAAACTCACAGATCAGAAGAAGGAAACTGCTTTCCTGTCTTCACCTGTCTTGTCTGTCTAAATTGTCTGAGTAGAATCTAAAGTGGTCTGCTGCTGTTGTAGCTCAGACACCACAAGATTTTGGGCCTCAAGGAAGCTTTGTGTCATCTTGAATTCACCTCAAGGAGAATGCAAGATGACACAAAGAGCAATCAAGAGAGCATTTTAAAGTCTCAAGACACATTTGTGTTTGGGGCCATGTTTAATAGCTTATCGAATGCCAAATGTATAGTTTTTTTTTTTTTTAACCTCGTAGGAACATTTTGCTTTAAAAACCTGCATAAGATGCATTGGTGGTTGATGAGCTTTAACTACAGAAGACCAACTCAGACCACAGAAAACTCACAGACTTGAAGACAGAATCTGGTTTTACACTCTTCAGCTGTGTAGTCTCTGTGAACTGCTAACCGTCTGAACCTGTGCCCACTGTACCCTCCAATTCCTCTTCTTGTCTGACAGGAATGAAATCTAATGTGGTCTGCTGCTGTTGTAGCTCATTCACCTCAAGGTTTTGTGTATGTTGTGTGTTCTTACTGAGATCGAGTTTTTGCTTTCCCTGACTGTAAAAAGTTACTATAAACATTGCATCAGCTCAAACCAGCAGTCCAGATATAATTCTGTGACCTCGCACATGATCAAGGCATTTCCGTCTAAAGATCTGCTGCTCGCTGGATGTTCTGTGTGACATCTAGAGATTGTTGTGTGTGAAAATCCCATGAGATAAGTAGTTCCTGAAATACTTCTAAAAGACCAGCCCAGCTAGCAGCAACAACCATGCCACAGTTAAAGTCACGGAGATCACATTTTTCCCAAGATAACATTCTGATGATAGATGTGAATGCAAAGGTCTTGTCCTGTATGTATAGGATTTTATGTCTTGTGCTCCTGCCTAAAGATCCTTGCACAAATGTGCAGGTGTATACTGTGTTACTAAAAATAGGGTTAGGGTCAGGGTTATATACCTGTTCATCTTTTCATCAAGAATTCGTTTTTGGGGCAATTCTATTCAAATTTCCAAAGAAAGCTTATGTTAGCAAAGTGACAGGTGACTCTTTAACCTGATGATTGTGCTCTAATCAAAATGACTTGCACAACTAATAGTAAAGTAATAATGCCAAACGTCATTTGCACAGTGAAAGTAACAATTTAAACTGTACGTTTTAAAATCTAATAAACATGCTGGATATAATGTGATTTTGAACAAAATGCTGCTGTGTCATGATTGGCTAGTTTGTCTTCTTGATGGAAGCCATAAGCGACATGATAACAGAAGATTCGATTGCCATTTCAGTGAAGAATTTCTCCAATCCTACTGCGCGGTCGGTTCTCTCACATCTAACAACTACAGTTCCAGCCTACCTATACCTTGACTAAAGTTGAATAATAAAAGGCAAGCAGTCACCTAGTTTTTTTTCTGTGGTTCACCTAAAACACAGACAACATTATTCCATTCTGATAATGCAAGATGAATCAAAGAGCAAACAAATGTCAGTAATGTGGGTGAGTGGAGACTGGACCCAAATGCAGGATGCGACAGTTGCATAGTAAAAATTTTATTCAATAAATGATGCAAGCAAGAATACAATTCAAAAATAGGCGAAAAACATTTGCCAAAAACAAAGTCCAAAAAACAGTCCAGAGTCTTAATACAGGCAAACAGGGCAGTGCAGGCAAAGACAAAACCAAATCCAAAAACAGTCCAAAATGTAGAGAGCTGGCATAGAGAGCAACAAAGGGACAAAGCAAAAAACACAAACCAAGAAAACACTCCAGAGTTCAAAACCAGAGATCAGGGTAGCCAAGGCAGGAGCAGGGATCAGAGACAGGGTTGGGAAACATGATCCAGACCATGCAGGGTGGCAAGAGTATTCTCAGGGTTTAGAAATCCGGTGAGAGAATCTGGCCCGTGTAAACGTCTCAGGTGTCCTTAGATACAGGGTGGCACTAGAAAAATGGCAAGATGGCCGAAAATGCGCACCGCAAACATTTCAAGGTCCTCAAGACACATTTGTGTTTGTGGTCTTGTTTTATAGCGTATTGGGGACCCAAATGTACCCACAAGTTTAGACATCTCTGGCATCTCATCTCATTTTTTTACTTGGCAGGGCCATTTGGTTCTAAGAATTTGCATAAGATGCGTCATTGAGTAAAAGTGTACTACTTATGGGCTTCAGACCACAGAAAACAGACTGAAAGGAAACTGCTTATCCGGTCTTTAACTGTCTAGTCTGTCTGAATTGTCATATGTCTGAACCTGTGCCCACTGTGCCCTCACATTCCTTTTCTTAAACCAAAGGGAATGGAATCTAAAGTTGTCTCCTGCTGTTGTGTGTCTTTTTTAGATCGATTTTATGCTCACCACGAAGTAAAGAGTTACTGTAGACATTGCCTTAGTTCAAACCCGCAGTCCGGACATGGTCATGTGACCTCTTGCATTAACAAGACATTTCTGCCAACAGATCTGCCGCTCACCGGATGTTCTTATGATTGTTTATTTATTTATTTATTTATTTATTTTTTGCAGCATTCTGTTTAAACTCTTGACACTGATGTGTGTAGAAAATCCAAGGAAATAAGCAGTTTCTGGGACATTTGGCTGGTCCCAAAAAGTAGTTTTTTCTACAGAAATATATTAACATTCAGAAATAAAATATTTTTTTATGGTTACTAAGGTTAAGTTTATGGTTTGAGTTGAATGTAGATATAGCAGTCATTTCTTCTTCTTCTTCTTCTTCTTCTTCTTCTTCTTCTTCTTCTTCTTCTTCTTCTTTCGGCTTCTCCCATTAGGGGTCGCCACAGCAGAAAATCTTTCTCCAAACCCCCCAGTCCTCTACATCTGCCTCTTTCAACCCAACTACCTGCATGTCTTCCCTCACCACATCCATAAACCCCCTTTTTGGCCTTCCTCTTTTCCTCCTTCCTGGTGGCTTCATCCTCAGCATTCTCCTACTGATATACCCCATGTCCCTTCTCTGCACATGTCCAAACCATCTCAATCTCGCTTCCCTCACCTTGTCTCCAAAACATCCTACATGTGCTGTCCCTCTATTAAACTCATTTCTAATCCTGTCAATTCTCGTCACTCCCAACGAAAACCTCAACATCTTCAGCTCTGCTACCTCTAGCTCCACCTCCTGTGTTTTACTCAATGCCACTGTCTTTAAACCATACAACATTGCAGGTCTCACCACAATCCTATGAACTTTCCCTTTCACTCTTGCAAACACTCTTCTATCACAATATACTAGTCATTTACTACCTTATATAATTCTGTTATTTTTCCTCTTCCATGTGTTAAATGCCAGTCTTTATCTTCTCTCTCACAAGTATCCGAGTACTCACACCGTTCTGTTTCTACCATTTCTGATTTGGTGTTCAAACTTGCTAGCAAACTGTATACACCAGAATACAAAGCTAAAAACATGCATTCCTAAAACTTTTGAATGGATATAAAACCAGTTTGTGAACCTCTACTGGTTTTGTTTAGCTCTCAAACATTGTTATCTGATGTTTGCTAACACATTTTGCCAATGCTCCCTGCCTGATTTCCTGTTGTAAACAAAATACAGCCGTATATAAAATCAAATCACGAGTCAAGACATGTGTAGTCAGCTTAAAACAGCCAGTTGCATCAGGAATCAGCATACTTAAATTACCCTGAATTAAGTCAGTGCTAATCCCCACCCTGTGGTTTTCACTTCATCAACACTAGCTGCTACAGAACATAGTTTCTGGTTTTGATGAATAGTTAGCCAGATAGCTATATTAAAACTATTTGGGTTTAAAAAAAAAATAAAACTTGATTGGTTGCTAACGTTGGATAGGTACATTAGAAGAAACATTAGCTTGTGTGATTAGCTAATAGGACATTTATGAGTGTAAATATTACCAAGGCAAACAGGTTTTCTTATAATGTTGAAAATTTTCAGTCGAATATATGGAATTCTTTATGTGTAAATATATAAAATATATACTAATATACAGTAAATATCCAAATTGTATAAAAACTATGATCAAAAGTGAAAATAGTAAAATGTGTTTTTAATGTATATAATTGTATTGTATAATTGTTATTGCAAAGAAAGAAAGAGTGCTATTAATTGTCACATATACACTACAGTACAGTGAAACTCCTTTTTGTTCTGCATATCCTAGCTTGTTAATAATCTGTGGCCAGATATTGCTACAGATTTCTGGAAATCAAATGAAAGTCATTATTGCACTATTTCAGAATTTTGTAATGGTGTTTACAGGAGCTGTATTATTTCTAAATTGTATTTCTAAATTGTAATTGTAATATTTCTAAGCTGTATTATTTCTAAATTGTTGTGACTAAAGTTTGATAGCCTGTATGTTCAAGGACAAGCACACAGGAACACACATACACACTCAGAGGAAAAAGGATGATAGCCATTATAGCTACTGTTCTGTTTCTGTCCCTAGACTGTACCGTAATTTTAAAACAAACGTGATCTTATGGAGTTGTATTTGTGCTCTCTCTGTCAGTCACTGGGTAATGACATCACAGCAGTTCAGCCCCACTTCCTCTCTTGGTGACACATTCGGTTTGAGCTGACAGGTTTCACATGCAGCCCGGAAAGTTTTACTTCTCTACTTTAAAAGAACACGTTTAGTCCCAGTCTTCAGTCCCTGGCCGTGTTCATTGCTATTGTTTCTTAACAGCTCGTGCGAACGTAAAGATCTGTCAGGATGAGCTTTCGGAGTAAAATCACCTTTCGGAAGAAGAGAAAAACGAGACGAGCCCGAGCAGATTTCAGCCGAATAAGCTGTGTATGTATCCGTTTATATGTCTCTCAGTCTGTACCTGTTTCCTCTACACACTGACAAAACTTTCTTTTCATCTTTTCATCATGTGGCATTCAGAGCTTTATTTCAGTTGTAAAACTTTTTTTGGAGAACTTTGGGGTTCTGCATTGTTTCCACATTGTTGTATTGCACATGAATTGTTCTTCTTGAACTTCTCTTTTTGACTTCCATTTAAAGGCTTCCAGTTTTATATTTATATATATGTAGTTTATATATATTTATCTACATACAGTACATGACACTTTTATATGTCTGTGCATTTATTGTATTGTGGGTATGGTTGATCTGAGTTAACACGTGTTATGGTGTGTGGTGATGAGTTGCACTCCTCAGAATAAAAGGTTTGTACCATAGTTATTTCAATCTGATGCAAAAAAATAGTACTCGTTCCCATGGTGACTGGGGATGCCCCTGAGATCCCTGTGTGCGATCTTCCCCTTTTTGACTGTTGTGGGCACAAATAGGCCTCTATTTAATAAGCTGAGTGCACATATGTGTAAGAAGTGTAATTTCACAAATGTTTCGTTGTTACTGCATGCAACAAAAATGTGATAAAGAATAGCTCTGGACTAGTTGTCACTCAGATATTTACGCTTGCTAATTTTTTCCCCTTCCAACACATTAACTTCGAGCACCGATTGTTCAATTGCTGTCTTGTATATCCCACTTTTTGACAGGTGCCATTGTAAAAAGATAATCACTTCACATGTCAGTAGTTTGAATGTTATGGCTAATCAGTGTTCATGACATGGGGTGATAGTAGCTTAGTGGTTAAAGCATTGGACCTGTATTGGAAGGTCACAAGTTCAAATCCCAGCACCACCAATCTGAAACTGCTCACTTGTAAGCCAAATGCCATAAATGTAAAATGGCATCATTTACTCTTGGTTGTTCAGTTCCGATGCATCAAAATCAGCCATCGATTATATTTCTATAACAGCAACTGTTTGTACAAGTCGAATGTTTTACATGGAATAGAACCAGGACAGTGGGATGTGCCGTAGAAACAGACTATACTTTTTTTTACAGCTTTCTGGAGATGCCCTTATCCAGAGCGACTTTATTTAACCCTCCCATCAGAAATCCAGCATTCCAGAAGTCTACCACTTCCCTGTGGGTCAGTGGTAATGTTTTATGAGACATGCTTATTAAACATGTGTCTAGGAGTCTACAGTGCCAGTACCTTGCTACTACAGTCGAAGCTGTACTTTTACTTTCAAGACAGAGGGCATTGCAGTTTCTCAGTAACATAACAAGCAGCAACATGTGTCTCAGTAGCCTCTATAAAAAAAAGTTGTTAAAAGAACTACTTTTTATAGCTGCTATAATATAAGCAAAACTACAAATTCTTTTCGTAATGTGTTTCATGGACGTTCTTTTAAATTGAATGAAGAATGAATGTGTGTAGGATCATTTGTTGTGAGATAGTATGTGTAATATCCTTTATTCTGTGTTGAAGTGCAAAGGGTCTAGAAAGATCCATGAAGGCCAACATGAGTAATAGCATCTGGGACATTTTTCTATCTGACCAAACTTCCGGTTTAAGTTTAGTGTTGTTAAGAAAAAAGATACAAAAAAAAGTATACAAAGCTATTTCTGTAAAGTTCTGCTTTACATAAATTGGAGTGGAAGATCTTGAGTGGCCTGCTATAAAGCTGACCTGAAACCAATTGAACACCTTTGGGATAATTTGGAACTCTGACTGCACCCCAGGCCTACACAGCACCTGTACCAGTACCACAAAGTACATCAACCTGACTTTCCTAATGCCCTTGTGGCTGAATGAGTTCATACTCCATAAGCACACTCTAAAATCTAATGGAACAGCTTTCCAGAAGAGTGGAAGTTATTCACTGCAAATGGGGACTAAATATGAAGCAGGATGTTCTAAAAGCTCCAAGCTTATGGTCTGTGTCTCAAACCTTTCCCCTTCCCCCAAACAAAGCACGGTGTTCAGAATATTTTGACATTTTATACTTATTGTGATTGTTGCAAATATGGCATACCCTGTATAGACTGTTTGGTTAAGTTCCTTTGAACGCTTAACCTATTTTCATTCAACAACATCAACTGTTGAGAAATTCCGGACCAGCTGCGATAACAAGGACTATCAGCTTTAATTGCTAACACATCCATATACTTGTTGTGTTTGAGTAACTATGGACACGATCTGGCAACATACAGCCCAATGTGGCACAGACATAGTAGCAACTTGGATTATTACTAATTATTTATTGCAGCGATTTGAATGTGGCTTTGTTGGAGTTGGCAAAAATTTCTTGCAACTGTAGTTTTTTGATGGCTCATAAAGATCAGTGACCTTAAGTGTCCTCTGGAAATGGAACTGCGGGCGCAGTTCTATTTTTGTTCGTGTTGTGAGTTGGTTGGATTTGCAAAAAAACCTCACACAAGTAGTTATACATGAAACATGCCTGAGTGAGAACATATGTAGTGAAAAGGGTAGTCAGGTAGCAATCAGATGTACCCTAGTATGAGCAGTTGATGGTGATGATGAAAAAGATGATGGTGGTGGTGATCTGATTTGATTTTAGGTTTTTATTTCATGTGGCGTTTTTGCGCATGTATAATTCCAGTCCATAACTAATGTGGACAGCGAACATCTACGCTCACTCAGTCTTAACACTTATCAGATGTACATAAGAATGAGAAGCTGATAATGATGGTGGTGGTAACCTTTTTTTTTTTTATTTAGGTTTTAATTTCATGTGCCATTTTCCGCTTGTAGAATTCCAATACACGACTAATGTGGTCAGCCAACTTCTACACTCAAGTCCCCACATTTTTTGGCCATCAGAAAATGACACCTTTGCCCACATAGTGATTAAAATACTTGTTATATGCTGATCTCATGCCCTCAGACTTTTCCCTTGCAACAATTAAAAAATATGTTCATCTAAACAAGACCATTGTTGTCACTGATGACATAATTCATCAGTCGAAAGTTTTGCTGATGAAGGGGAATGGTCAAGGCATGTGGTAAATTCATTTGATTCTGTTATAGTGGTTGCTTTTGCTTTGCTGCCTTGGTACAATTTTTTTGCAATTCCTTTTTTTACTGTTGCTTAGTGGACATCTGGGGGGAAAAAATGTTACAGCTGTGATTGCTAAGTCACACCCATTGGGGCTAGCGAATATGTCAGCAAATCAACAGTAAATATCAGCTGGAGACTGTTTATTATTTTTTTGATATGAACTGCAAAGCTTGTTCTTTTGAAAGAATTCTGGGAAGCCGGCATATACACACCATTTCTAAAACTAAAACAATGGTTTCAACATTCAAGCTGTAATCATGGAGCTGAGATACTCTAGATATTTTCTCTCTGCCTGCTACTGTTTTATTTTCATCAATGTTTTTAGTTCTGTCCCTCTAAATGTGTGTCAAATTAAACCCATGAATGTGAAGTGGTCAAACAAAGCAGTTATTATTAGCAAGGAGAAATGTAGGAAGAACATGGATGCCGTCCGAAGTGTTAAAATCTGTTACTTGATTTTTTTTGTTTTTCTCTCTTGGCACATACAGCAGGAGAAGCCGAAGCTGATCGATCCTCTGGACTATGAGGCCGTTATTTCTGAACTAGAGCCAGACCTTAGGGTGGATCCGTTACAAGAACTGCTGCTCTTTCCAGACCATGATTTCACTGTGAGTACATTTGTGTATGTGTGTGTGTGTGTGTGTGTGTGTGTGTGTGTGTGTGTGTGTGTGTGTGTGTGTGTGTGTGTGTGTGCGTGTGCACATGTTCACGCTAATTTATTTATATAATTTATACATAACTTTTCAATTCTCCCAAAAGAAACACATATAGATATACATACAGTGTTCTAGTATGTTTACGATGTCAAAAATTTTTTTAGCACAATTGCATACTGTCACTATTAACACCGGATTGGAACACCACAGTATCACATTAATACCAACACATGGACACTTTAATGACAATTACACTGGGATACTTTAATCTGTTCTCCTGTTATCCTACTTTATTTTTATATTCTATTTTTATTTTAATGTTTGGATGTTGGACAGTTGTAAAAAGCATTTCAATACATGTCGTACTCTGTATAAATGTGTATGTTGTGCAAAATAATTTGTGCAGTGAAGGAAAAGTGAGACAGAGAGAGAAGTCTAGGTAGTAGGCGCTAGGTGTTTCCTGGTTTAGACTCTGAATGGCCTGTGGGAAGAAGCTCTTTCTCATTTTCTTTGTTTTTGCTTTTAACTGGCTAAATATGTAACTTTACATTTAATATCATTGAAAATCTTGTCATACCGGACTAGAACACTATACCATCTACTGCTGTTGTAGCGCAACAGTCTCAAAGTTTGATGTGTTGTTTATAATGTAGCTATTGTTACAGACCACAATATAAAGGTCTATTTAAGTTCCTGTTTCCTTTTAAACCACCTCGGCCATTTCTTCTCTGACCTCTCTTATCAATAAGGCATTTTTTTGTCCGCAGAACTGTCGGCAGATGATTGACACCATTCTATTGTGAACTCTAGAGACTGGTATATGTGAAAAGCCCACATGATCAGCAGTTTCGGAAATACTCAGACCAGCCTGTCTGTCACCAATGACCATATTTCCTCATTCTTGATATTTGATGTGAGCACTTTCTAAAGCTCTTGACCCATAGGTGGACGATTTTACGTGACGTCCTGCTGTCACAGGATCGGCTAATGTGTGACATGAATGTGTAGGGTTACAGGTGTTCCTATTAAAGTGACCAGTGAGTGTGTAATCCTATCATGTTAGGGCTAATGGAGGCACTTAACAAACTGGTTAATACAGAGACAGTCCTGTCTGGTGTGTATGCTGCTGACATTTATAGTAGCGTGTATGTCTGTGCGAGTGTGTTGCACTTCTCCCGGCACGGCCCAGTGAACACTACCAGCAGGCATAGGCCCAGTCAACAACCACATCCTCTTTTGTCAGATTTATAGACGTAGCTGCAATTTGAAGCTCAAGCATCAATGCACACAAACACACATAAACACACATGCTCACACATTAATCATGCACACATAGACCAAAAGCAACATACACTATGGAGAAGCCACTTGATGTGGTCTGTTAAGGCAGGAGGTAGAAGGGCACGAGTTTATTAATGCCAAAAAGAAAAAAGCACACAGAAACATGTTGTCCCGTTTTAACAAATTCTGATCTCTTCATTTCACCTGGGCTAATTAGCTTTGATGTCTGCTCATTAGTGACTTCATAAGCACATTAATGCACATCATTAGATCAGCAGTTCAAATGAAGTTCTTTTAATTAGATGTTCGGGAAAAATCTCCTAAACAGGACGTACAGGGTTTAAATCGTTCTGTTCAGCATGGTTGCATAAATCCTGACAAGCTGTTTATATCTGCTGACAACTAGTGCTAAATCAGCACTCGTCTTTCAGCCATGTGACATGCAGCAGTGTTATTTTCTTTCACTTGCTTCCAAAAATGTCTAATTTAAATATGCATAATATTTACTAGTCCAGCAATTATTGAACTGACTCTTCTTTGCCACAATAAAAGAAAAAGTCAATATATTAAGGAGTTAACATTTTAATAATATTAAGAAAATAACAGCAAAGAATAAATCAAAATGCACTTTAGTGAACACCCCTGCACAAGCTTTGATAAAATGACTAGCATGAAATGTATGCTATTTTGAGAAATGGGCTAATTGATCATTAGGCATACATACATACATACATACATACATACATACATACATACATACATACATATTCACACGTTTTTTTAATATCTAGCTAGATAGCTGTGTACTTTACAATAGGCATATACTGGAAATGCTAGCAAAGCCTAACTTAAGTCAGTTATACTGGACATGCTAGCAAAACCATGCTTAAGTCAGTCAGTTATACTGGACATGCTAACAAATCCATGCTTACAATTTTTTACGATAGCTTAAGCACAATGTTTAAAACAAGGCACATTTTGTCAAAACACTACACATAATTCACATATCCATTCACACAAATATCAGAACACCTCAGTTAATACTAATTGATTCAAAACTTTACAAAAGTTTTATAAAATCCAAATTTTACACAATATGGAACAAACAAGGTTCATTCAATAGGATTCTGTTTTATTCATTTACACACTGCCGTGTAAATTTTCTAATGATTAAAGTTTGGGCTTGATTTTTTTCAGAGACATTGTTAGAGTAAAGTACATCAATATACTGACCAAACAGTAAACACAAGAGCAGTACTGCATATTGATGAGCATATTTATTTGTAAAACCCGCAGTTCACCCATGCATTATTGAAGGTTGCATTTTGCACTGAAAATAATAACATTCTAAATACGATATAGTTAATGAACTTGTGAACTTAATAGTTAATTAGGTTTGAAACCTAAGCCTTACGTCACCTAGCTGAATTTGGCCATAGCACTTCATCCACATCACAGACGATGTCCTCTCTCACAAGACAGTGAGGGAACAATCT